>NC_090446.1:1505234937-1505555757 GCF_031143425.1 Pleurodeles waltl | reverse complement strand
TAGCCTGTACTCCCCTGATCATGATAGCCCCATCCCTGTTTGCACAGGCCCCCACCTAAATCACTCATTAGCACCCACTACCGCAGCACCCCTGTTGTTTTCCCAAAGTGACATAACCTATTCTCTAAGCACCTTAAAACGCGGCAGGGCCCCTGGATCAGACTGCGTCCCAGCAGACCTGTTCTCAACAGACCTAGCTTCCTGGTCAAGATACCTCAGCATTATAGCTAACGCAATAGCATCTGGGGCACCAATTCCCGAGTCCTGGAAAGCGGCTATTGTTATTCCAATCTTTAAAAAGGGCGACAGATCACTTCCTTGAAACTATAGACCTATTAGCCTAATTGACTGTGTCCAAAAAGTCTTCTGCCACTGCCTCCTAGGAAAGGTCGAAGAATGGATGACTGAACGCGATATCCTTAGCCCCCTCCAAGCCGGTTTCCAAAATAAAATTTCCACCACTGATCAAGCCCTCAGATTCCTATTATTATATTGGAAAACAGTGTTCATTGGTAAAGGCAGCCTTTATGTAGCTTTTGTGGACCTCAAATCTGCTTTTGATCTAGTACCTCGCAACAAACTATGGGACACTCTCTTTCGGATGGGAATCCCGGAGCACATTCTTGCCATTTTGATACGACTCCACGAGGACAACTACGCAAAAGTCAGGTGGGGCAACAAGGGCCAATTAACTGATAGAATCCACGTTTCCCCGGGTGTGCGGCAAGGGTGCGTACTTGCCCTGACCCTCTTTTCCCTGTATATCAATGAAATCGTCCCCTCCCTCCTCAGACTGCAGGCTGACACACCTTCACTTGGCACACAAAAAATCCCAGTCTTACTCTTTGCCGATGACACTCTTCTGATATCCAAGACCCCTAGTGGTCTAAGGAAACTCCTTGCGTGCTTCGAGCATTCCTGCTCATCACAGGGACTCGAAATCAACACCTCGAAAACAAAATTAATGACCCTCAATCCCCACAGATCTTTTAAAGGGAAGTTTACTTTAGAGGGCTCCACACTTGAGAAGGTGGGCATTTTCAGCTACATGGGCATAACATTCACTGACAACATGTCTTGGAAGTCACACATAGGAAAACAAGCCCTAAAACTAAAACAAACAACAGGGGTACTACTAAAACATTTTCACCTCTCACACACAAAACCAATTTGCCCAGCATTACAGTTATACGAAGCCCAGGCCCTTTCCTCAGCGCTTCATGGGGCTGAACTATGGGGCTATACCAAAACCCAAGACTTAACCACCGCTGAAAACAACTTCCTAAGAAACCTTGTGTCCCTTCCGCTAAGCACCCCACTGTTCCCCCTTTTCAAGGATCTCGGTATCAAACGCATTGGACACAAAGCCCGCCTGAGACCTCTGCTATACTGGCGGCGTCACTGGACCACTCCGGAGCTCGACATCTTCACTGAAGCTCTACAGGTCATCCTAAAAGCCGACCATCTTCACAGAATCCCCTGGCTACGATGCATCAAGGGTTCACTGTACTCACTTGGGCTCGATGATCTCTGGAACTCACCAACCACGTCAGTCTTCCCCTCGAAAAGCGAACTAAAGAAACTATACTGGCAAATGGCAAATTACGAAGACACAAGGGCTGCACTCCACACTACACTATCTTGTGACTTTGCCAACCTAAAAGAGTCATGCAAGTACGAAGCTTTTTGGGACCTAATCACGGCCCCAAGGGAAAGGAGGATAAGTTACTCACCTGTAAATCCTAGTTCTCTTCCAGGGGTATCCTCATCAAAGTCATAAACATTGAATATTCCCGCCCTTCTGCGGGGACCCCGGAGCATATATAAAATACACACATATTATACATGTGTAAAACAGCAATGCAGGCTAAAATGTTAAACAGGCTAAAATGCTTTATTTCTATGAAGTTTTTTTTTTTTTTTTTTTAATATATTATAAAATTACAATAGAGAATAAATATCTACCCAAGCCCCCAAGACTGGGCTTAGGGAAGTAAGCAGCAGTAAACTCTAGAGAAAAAGAGAACAAACTACATTGAAAAACAATGGAGCATTCTTAGACAATAGGCTGCATGCAGGTTAACACAGGAGAACCATAAAAACTTTAGCACCGTGCCTTTAAGACCCTGAGCACCTCCAGTATCCCACCATGCCTCAGGGGTGAAGGAAAGGTGACAGTTGGTTCACAGTTAGGTCAGTACTTTTTTACGGTGACAATCTGTGTAACTGATTCGAAAGACAGTCTGTCCTGCACTTCTAGGAGACGTGAGTCCGGAGAGGAGGGTGGGTTGTTTATGACTTTGATGAGGATACCCCTGGAAGAGAACTAGGATTTACAGGTAAGTAACTTATCCTTCTCTTCCAGGGGATCCTCATCAATAGTCATAAACATTGAATAGATTAGCAAGCCCATCCCTAAACTCTGCGGACTGTCCAATAGAAGTGCAGGAATAGATACATATTATGCAAATACATTTCTCAGAGAGGCCTGCCCCACTTGGGCATCCGCTCTTGCATCTGAGTCCAAACAGTAATGTCTAGTAAACGTATGTACAGACTTCCATGTAGCAGCCTTACAAATCTCAGATATTGGAACATTGTTAAGGAGGGTAGCAGTAGCCGCTTTTCCCCTTGTGGAATGCGCTTTAGGCCTAGCTAGTAGTTGTTTTTTAGCCAGCTGGTAAGTATTAACAATACAAGAAACTATCCATCTTGATATCGTTCGTTTAGATGCTGCCTCTCCTGTCCTCAAATGACCATAATTTACAAACAATCGGTTGGAATGTCTAATCGATTTTGTTTTATCCAAATAAAATTTCAGCACTCTTTTCAAGTCTAATGAGTGCAATGCTTTCTCTGCTGGAGTCTCCGGATTGGGAAAGAAAGTTGGTAAAGATATAGTCTGATTGATATGGAATTCTGACACCACTCTCGGAAGGAAAGATGGGTGAGTTCGCAGAACCACTCTATTGTCGTGAAAAACCGTGTACGGTTCTTTGGAAGACAAAGCCTGAATTTCGCTGACCCTCCTCGCCGAAGTAATGGCCACCAAAAAAGCCGTCTTCCACGTAAGGTGTTCTAAAGAGGCCTTGTGTATAGGCTCAAAAGGAGGGCCCATAAGTTTTGACAATACTATATTCAGTTCCCATGGAGGAGATGGTCTCCGAATGGGCGGAAAAACTTTTTTCAAACCTTCTAAGAAATCCTTGACTACAGGTTTCGTAAAGAAGGATTCCTGAGAAGGTGACTTACGATAGGCTGTAATGGCAGACAAATGTACCTTAATGGATGATACCTGCAGACCGGACTTTGCCAAATGAAGTAAATAGGACAGTATGACATCCTCCTGAGCCCGTATGGGATTCTGACCTTGTTGACAGCACCATATGTAGAATCTTTTCCACTTAAAAGCGTAAGAACGCCGCGTGGAAGGTCGTTTGGACTCTTTCAAGATGTTCATACACTCCTGTTAGAGCCCTAGGTGCCCATACTGCAGGAATTCAGGAGCCATGCTGTTAAGCTCAGAGAGGGTAGGTTGGGATGTAGAATCCTGCCCTCCATTCTGCTCAGAAGATCCGGTCTGCACTGCAGCCTCCTGTGAGGTTGTTCCGATAGGTTGAGGAGATCTGTGTACCAGAATTGACGGGGCCATTGTGGCGCTATGAGAATCATTCTGGTTCTGGATCTGTAAAGTTTGTTGATCACTGCCGGCATGAGGGGAATCGGTGGAAAGGCGTAGAGAAATATCCCTGACCAGTCGATCAACAGGGCATTCCCTCGAGATCCCAGACGGTAGAACCTGGATGCGAAGTCTGGGCATTTCTTGTTTACTTCATCTGCGAAAAGATCCAATTGAGGTCGACCCCATTGAGCGAAGATGTATTCGACGACTTCGCCGTGTAGGACCCAATCGTGTGCGTCCTCTAGGTGTCTGCTCAGGAAATCTGCTTCCACGTTTTGTTGTCCTGGCAGGTGAACCGCTGTAAGTGACATTCTTCTGGCCAGGAGCCAATGCCATATTGTTTGGGACTCTCTAGATAGGGATAGGGATCTCGTTCCCCCCTGTTTGTTCAAATAATACATTGTGGTTGTATTGTCCGTTTGTATTAGGAGAGTTTTCCCCTGAATTAATGGTGTGAAAGACTTGAGAGCCAGATGGACCGCTCTGAGTTCCAGCAGATTGATGTAGTACTGCTTTTCCTTGTCTGACCACAGGCCCTGAGCTTGAAGGGGACCCAGGTGAGCCCCCCATCCCTGAAGAGACGCATCCGTTACGAGAGTGTCGGATGGAACTACCTGGTGAAACGGAGCACCTACTGACAGGTGAGGTCTGTGTATCCACCATTTCAATGACTGAAGTGCCGCTGCCGGTAGTCGCACTCTGTCCTCCCAGCGACCTGTCCTTTGGCTCCAGTTGCTCTCCAATGCCTCTTGGAGGGGCCTCATGTGCAGTCTGGCATTTGGGACAATGAAAATGCATGATGCCATGGAGCCCAGCAGCGATGTCACCTGACGTGCCGTAGGTGTGTAGGCTTTCAACAGGTCCTGACACTTCCTGTCTATTGAGGATAGTAGTTCCTCCGAAGGATACACTCTTTGGAGTTCTGTGTTTATTATAGCTCCCAGGTAGTGAAGGTTCTGTGTTGGAATCAAGGTTGACTTTTGGCAATTGACCTGAAGACCTAGAGACTCGCAAACCCTGAGCACAATGTCCCGATGGCTTCTCGCCTGCTCCGGAGAAGAAGCCTTCAGTAACCAGTTGTCTAGGTATGGGTAGATGAATATCTTTTGTTTTCGAAGATGTGCCGCTACCACCGCCATACATTTCGAGAAGACGCGTGGGGCAGATTTCAGGCCAAATGGTAGAACTCTGAACTGATAATCCTGTGATGCTATTTGGAAGCGCAAGAATTTCCGATGCTTGGGAGCTATTGGGATGTGAAAATATGCATCCTGCAGGTCGATGGAGCACATCCAGTCTCCCTGATGTAGTTGAGGGAAAATCTGGTGAAGCGCTAGCATCCTGAACTTCTGTTTTCTTATGTATTTGTTCAGCAGCCGTAAGTCCAGAATTGGTCTGAAGACGCCCTCTCGGCCCTTTTTCGCCACCAGAAAATAACGGGAGTAAACCCCCTTTCCTCTGTGCGCAGGTGGAACCCTTTCTATGGCATTCTTTTGTAAGAGGGCGAGAGCCTCTTTGCGCAGCAGGCCGAGATGAGATGGATAGCATTTGGCTGGTGGCAAGTGTGGCGGAGGTTGTTTGCAAAGAAGAGAGTAGCCATTTTCGACAATATTGAGCACCCATTTGTCTCTTGTGATAGAGTGCCACTCGTGAAGATAACCTGCAATACTTCCCCCCACCGGAGTGGTGTACAGTGTCGAGGGAAGCGAGATCTCATTGTTTGGCCGGCGCTTTCGGTGCGGACTGCTGAGGTCTACTTGATCCTCGCTCCCTTGTGTTCCTTCGCTGAAAGAGAGGGCGTCCCTGCCGTTGTTGTGGCCTCTGGGACCAGTGACGGGGTTGAACCCTCTGCTGGAAAGGGCGCCTGTCATAAGGCCTATACCTTCTCCTGAAATCTTTCTTCCTTTCCAGGCCTACAGCTCTCATGGTGTCCACCTCGGTCTTCATGCGGGCCATTTCCTCGTCTGCACGGGGACCGAACAGCGAGTTCCCGGCGAATGGGAGATTCAGGATGCGCTGTTGTGCTTCTTGTTTTAACCCAGTCAGTCTCAACCAGGAAGACCTTCTTGCACAGATTCCATGTGCATACCCATGTGCAGCTAGATCCGCCCCATCTGCCGCCGCGCTGATAACCTGGTTGGATACCAGGCATCCCTCCTGCAGGATCTCTTGAAAATCTTGTCTGTCTTCTCTGGGCAATTTCTCTGTGAATCTATTGAGGGAGTCCCACAGAGAGCGGTCATACCTGCCCAGGAGTGCAGAAGCACTGGAGACTTTCATTGCCGAAGCCGCCGTACCGCACATCTTTCTCCCCAGAGAGTCTAGATGCCTGCTCTCTTTATCCGGGGGGACCGTGGAGGATGATGCCACCGAGTGGGTTTTTCGGCTGCGGCCAATATTACAGAGTCCGGTGGCAGATCCTTTCTTAGGAACAAACGGTCCTGTTCGGGAGCCTTATATTTTTTCAGAATCCTAGCCGGGGCAGATTTGAGCGTAGCTGGGGCCAGAAAAGTGTCCATGGTTGGCTGCAACAAACCAGGCACTAGAGGCAGTAGCTTTTTTGACGCTGATCTATGCTGCAGAGTCTCAAAGATGACTGACGAGGAGGTAGATGGCTCTGGAACCTCTATGTTTAATTTCTGCGCTCCCCTTAACAGCACCTCGTTAAACGTGGTAATGTCATCCACCGGTGAGATCCTAGCAGGTGGAGAATCTGTTAGGGTGGGGGAGTAACGCCCGACAGATGATCCTGACGATGACCAAGAGGGTAATCTTCTTCGTGAACGAGACCTGGATCGCCGTTGAGAACGAGACCTGCTGCGAGACGCTGTAGCAGAGCGCCCAGGCCTTGCGGTCGGTTGACGAGGAAAAGAACGAGCCCGTCCTGCCCTTGCTGTCGGTGATGGCGTTCTTGGAAGGGAGGCAGTAGGCGAGTACATTCGCGAATACTGCGAATCCGGGGAGGCCGCTGGTCTGTTAAGGCTCTCTAGCCATCTTGGAGATAGGTTGATGGGCGAAACATGCCCAGATGATGCCGCTCTTGAACGAGATAAGTCGCTCGGTATGGAGACCACGGGAGATGGTGCGGCCTTGTCTGCTGGTGAAGGGCGATGTTCTACTCCCTGCGGGACAGGTAAAACCTGTGTCGACGTCGACGGCTGTGTCGATGTCGAAGGGCGCCCCATCGGTTGCTCTTGCCTCGACGTTGAGTGTCTCGACGTAGAGTGTCTCGACGTCGAACGGCGATCTTTGGACCTCGACCTACTCGCCGTCGTGTGCCTCGACGTGGAGCGGTGGGAGGTCGACGGCGGATGTCTCTCATGCCGTTGTGGCGATTTCGACGTCGCGTCTCTTGACGTGGGGGGGCGTACGGCCTTTGGCGGCAGCCGGGCACGCCGGCGATGGCTCGACGTCGATCGGCGGGCTGCCGTCGACGGAGATCTGCCCCTGCGATGGTGTTCCCTTGACGCCGTATCCTTCGACGTCGGGTCTTTCGCTGTCGATGGCGATCTATGCCGGTGAGACGATGGCAGCGACGACGTCGACGGGGAACAAGCAGGTACTTTCCTACCTGCTGATGTCGACCTAGCCATTCTCTCCTGAGAATGACCTGCTGGTTGCCTGGGAAGAGAGGAGGACGATGTTTTCTGCCTCTCATGAAGCCCATGTAGCCTGATCTTCTCTCTGTCCTTCAGAGTCCTCTTTGACATATTCTTGCAGTGCTTGCAAGTGTCAGGGCAGTGACTCTGAGGCAGGCACACAATACAAAGAGAGTGTGGGTCTGACTGGGTCTTCTTCTTCCCACAAGAAGGGCATTTGACAAAAAGTGAAGGCATTTTTCTGTCAGGAAAAAACTGCCAAACACAGACAAAGATGTTATCTGTCGAATGAAACAGGGAAAAACGCTTTTTAAAGGATTTTTCTGAGAAAAAACTCAGAAAAACTGAGAGCTCAATGCTCCAGGATCCTCTCAGAAGAAGCCGGAAAAAAGAACTGACCTAACTGTGAACCAACTGTCACCTTTCCTTCACCCCCGAGGCACGGTGGGATACTGGAGGTGCTCAGGGTCTTAAAGGCACGGTGCCAAAGTTTTTATGGTTCTCCTGTGTTAACATGCATGCAGCCTATTGGCTAAGAATGCTCCATTGTTTTTCAATGTAGTTTTTTTTCCTTTTTCTCTAGAGTTTACTGCTGCTTACTTCCCTAAGCCCAGTCTTGGGGGCTTGGGTAGATATTTATTCTCTATTGTAATTTTATAATATAAAAAAAAAGAACTTCATAGAAATAAAGCATTTTAGCCTGTTTAACATTATAGCCTGCATTGCTGTTTTACACATGTATAATATGTGTGTATTTTATATATGCTCCGGGGTCCCCGCACAAGGGCGGGAATATTCAATGTTTATGACTATTGATGAGGATCCCCTGGAAGAGAAACTGTACTTCCAGCTGCGCATTGGAACACTCCCATTAAGACTTTTCACCAGTAGCTGGCCACACAATGAATCAACCGTATGCCCAGCTTGCAAAGCCCCCGTTGAGAATCTCCCTCACGTCCTTTTTGCCTGCCCCGCGTACACCGCCCCCGAAGGAAATCGCTGGCCCCGGCATGCAGACTACTGGGAGTCCGCAGCTCTGCGCTAGCCCTGCGAATCCTCAGATTAGACACTAGGCCAACGCTAGTGATCGCCATCGCCAAATTCCTCGGAGCTAGTTGGCTTGTTAGGGGGAAAACCCTTCTGGATAAAGACTCCAAATAAGACTGTCCCATCGTCCTTTGCAGCACATTTTATTCCATTTTTATTCCATTTTTATTCCACTTTTTTCCATTTTCTCTTATCTTTTACTCCCTTTTATCATTATATATCTACTTGTAATTATCATTATGTGTATTTATTTGTATTTATTACTGCTTGCGGTTTTTTGGTTCTTGTAGCCGCAATAAAGCTCCTTTGAATTGAATTGGGTAAACAGTTCCTGGATTGTGGCACGATCAAACCTGTAGGTGATGATCAAATGTCGCTCCTCCATTGTTAACAGGTCCACCAGCGGTCGGTGCACAGGAGGATTCCGCCATCTCCTCAAATGTCCCAGCTGACGGTGCCTAAGAAGGACAACAGAAACCAAAGTCAACAAAATCTCAGGTATGTACCCACAGCTACACAGAACACAACACCAAAAACAAAACTCTTCCTGTATGTGTGTTGAGTGTAGGCCTAGGTATGTGTGACGCAGTAGTGAATGAAGCCATGTGGGCCCCTGAAATGGCGGCTGCCTGACCTCTAAACTGGGACAATGGGATGTGAGGTAACTGTGCTGGCGTTGTACACCGTCGCGGTAGGCGGTCGTAGACCGCGGCGCAATGCTGCATTGGTTAACATTGGACCCTATGGGTCCCAGGAGCCAATGATGAAGTGCGCCGGTGGTAATGATACACACCGCCGCGGACGTCACCGCCACGGACGTGACCACCATTTTTTATCTGTTCAATCACTCGATACCTGATCTTCGACAGGAGAGGACCTACACTGCAAGTGCTGCTGGGACCTCGGTCTGGAAGAGACAATGGCTGCTGCGTCTGGGGAAAGGGCCCCTGCCTTCACTGCTCAGGAGTTGGAGAAGCTCGTGGACGGGGACCTCCCCCAGTACATGCTACTCTACGGTCCTCCAGACCAACAGGTAAGTACACAGGGAGGACGTTGTATGGGCTATGCCTGGGTGGAGAGGGCTGGTTGTAAGATGGAAGGAGGCAGGGTTCTGCGAGCATGTAGGACTGTGAATGCGTGTGCCACATGGCAAGGGTAGGGATCTGGGCCACTCACTTCGACGGTGCAGTTGGTAATGACTTCTCTTCTTCCCCTGTACATGTCATGTAGGTCAGCACCCACCAGAAGGACATTTGGCGTGCCATCGCCAAAAATGTCCGGACCCTGGGGGTCCACCAGAGACGGGGCACCCACTGCCGGAAAAGATGGGAGGACATTAGCCGCTGGAGCAAGAAGACGGCGGAGGCTCAGCTGGGGATGGCCTCCCAACGTCGGAGGGGTGCCCGTCGAACCATGACCCCCCTGATGTTCCGAATCCTGGCGGTGGCCTACCCTGAGTTGGATGGGCGCTTGAGGGCATCACAGCAGACACAAGGGGGTGAGTACACTCTCATTCTGCAGACTTTGCGCGCAGTGGAGGGGTGTAGGTGGGGGAGGAGGGCTGTGGGTTTCCCTAGGCCAGGGCGAGTTCCGTAGGCTGGCCCCTCCCTAATGCAGGCCATGTGCCACTCCACCCCACCTCTGTAGAGTGCCAAGTACAGGTAGACCTGCCCCTGTGTCATCTATGTGGGCAGATGACACCCATAGCCATGTAGGCCATATCCCAGGAATTGCATCTGTAGAGGCCAAGAGCACAGCGTAGTGCAGGGGGCTGCTGTGTCTGTATTGTCCGCCAACGGTAGCGGTACGCCATGCACTCAACCTGTCTTTCTTCTGTCGCCCCCCCCCCTTTTCTGCTCTCCGTGTTCTTTTGTGCATCAGCATCATCAGGCGGAGGTACAGTGGCACCGGAGCACGAGGGAGCTGCATCTCACATGGCCATGGAGGGCCACAACACGGACTCTGAATACACCAGTGGGACGGAGGGTGAGGGGAGCTTCACGTCGGTCACCGGATCAGCAAACAGCAACACGGACTCGTCCTCCGATGGGAGCTCCCTTGTGGTGGCGGCACCATCTGTGCCCCCCACTTCTACAGGTACAGCCGCCACCCCCCTACCAGCACCGCCCTCCCAGCAGCCCCTCAGCCTTCGCTCCTTGCCCGCTCACCCAGGAGGGTGGGCATCACCTTCGCCCCAGACACCTCAGACCCTGCCCCAGTCACCCCTGCTGCCCTCAGTGAGGAGGCCATTGACCTCCTTAGGTCACTCACTGTTGGACAGTCTACCATTGTGAATGCCATCCAGGGTGTAAAAAGGGAGTTGCAACACACTAATGCATTCCTGGAGGACATTCATTCTGGTCAGGCTGCCCATCATCGAACCATACAATCTCTGGCCTCAGCACTGATGGCAGCCATTGTCCCTGTGTCTAGCCTCCCCCCTCCAACTTCCTCCAACCAGACCCAATCCCCTGTACCCCAGCCTATCCCAAGCACACCATCAGACAAGCATGCATACACCTCAACACACAAAAGTAGCTCAGGCAAACATAGGCACCACACAACCCACAGGCACTCACACAAGCATCACCCACATACAGACACAACAACATCCACTGCCTCACTGTGTCCCCCTCCTCGTCGTTTCCCTCATCCCTCCCAGTGTCGTCTACACTCTCACCTGCATGCACTACATCTACAGGCACTAGGACTCGCACCAGAACATCCAGCACCACACCTCACTCACCTGCACTCACCACCCCCACTACCATTTACACGTCCCCTGTGTCCACTCCCAGTGTGTCTGTGACGCCCCCTCCCAAAGTACACAAACGCGGGCACCCACACACCCAACATCCATCCACCTCACGACAGCCTCCAGTACCTGCACCTGCACCTGCACCTGCACCCAAATCACCTAAAGTTACACCTCCTACAACCACCTCCTCTTCCTCCACTCCAAGACCCCCTCCAGCTACCCATCCCAGTCTTCGTCACAAACTTTTCCTGAGCAAAGTTGACCTCTGGGCCACCACCCCCACCCCTCCAATTCATAGGTCCCGTAGTAGCACCCCAGCCAAAAAAAGTCCGGTACCAGTGGTGCGTGTTAGAGGTCTGTGGAGTGCACCGGCCAACAGGGCAGGCAGTGTGACACGGAGCCAAAGCACTGCCAGTCCACCCCCTGTAAGGCACCTTAAGTTGGACAGTGCCAGACGGGAGGGGGTGAAGACTCCTGCTGGCAAAACTGCTCACAAGGGTCCCGGGGGGGAGTGCCGAGTCAGCTGTGACTCCTCCCAAGGTGGTGAAGGGGCAGAAGAAGTCTCCAAAGTCAGTGCCCTGTAGGGCACCAGTATCGTCACTGGTCCGAAGACCACCACCAGAGTTAGCGCCCTGGAGGGCACCAGTATCGTTACTGGTCCGGAGACCACCGCCAGAGTCAGCGCCAGACCACCGCCAGAGTCAGCGCCCTGGAGGGCACCAGTATTGTCACTGGTCCGGAGTCCCCCGCCAGAGTCAGCGCCCTGGAGGGCACCAGTATCGTCAGTGGTCCGGAGACCACCGCCAGCGTCAGTGCCCTGTAGGGCCCCGGCAGCCACAGCCACGCTGGGCACTGAGGGACCGTCATGCCACAAACCAATGCACAGGTTAGAGACAGCAAAGTCAAGCACAGCTGACGAGGGCAAAGACCGCCATAGCGAAGCACCGCTGAACAGGGCAAAGACCGCCATGGCAAAGCACCGCTGAGCAGGTCTGACAGGGCAAAGTCAAGCACCGCTGAACAGGGCAAAGACCGCAATGGCAAAGCACCGCTGAACAGGTTAGAGACACCAAAGTCAAGCACCGCTGAACAGGGCAAAGACCGCCATGGCGAAGCACCGCCGAACAGGGCAAAGACCGCTGATCAGGACAAAGACCGCCATGGCGAAGCACCGCTGAACAGGTCTGACACAGCAAAGTCAAGCACCGCTGAACAGGGCAAAGACCGCCATGGCAAAGCACCGCTGAACAGGGCAAAGACCGCCAACTCAAGCATCGTTAGCCCATGTGCAGCTGGGACAGTGACGGAACTGGAACCGTCACGGAGAGCGTGATGCACTCTGGGCACCAGTCCCCCTCCAGAACCAGTGGAGACATGCATCCACTACCTCAGTCCTGCACAAGATGAAGCACTCTGGGCACCAGACCCCCTCCAGAACCAGTGGAGACATGCATCCACTACCTCAGTCCTGCACAGGATGAAGCACTCTGGGCACCAGTCCCCCTCCAGAACCAGTGGAGACATGCATCCACTACCTCAGTCCTGCACAGGATGAAGCACTCTGGGCACCAGTCCCCCTCCAGAACCAGTGGAGACATGCATCCCACTACCACAGTCCTGCACAGGATGAAGCACTCTGGGCACCAGTCCCCCTCCAGAACCAGTGGAGACATGCATCCACTACCTCAGTCCTGCACAGGATGAAGCACTCTGGGCACCAGTCCCCCTCCAGAACCAGTGAAGAATGTTATCGACTTGAGAGACTGTGGCTTTGCAGTCCCCAGGATGTAACAGTGGGCAAACCACCCACTGTAGAGACTTGAGAGACTGTGGCTTTGCACTCCCCAGGATGTAACAGTGGGCAACCCACCCACTGTAGAGACTTGAGAGACTGTGGCTTTGCATTCCCCAGGATGTAACAGTGGGCAAGCCACCCACTGTTAGAGACTTGAAAGACTGTGGCTTTGAACTCCCCAGGATGTAACAGTGGGCAAACCACTCACTGTAGAGACTTGAGAGACTGTGGCTTTGCACTCCCCAGGATGTAACAGTGGGCAACCCACCCACTATAGAGACTTGAGAGACTGTGGCTTTGCACTCCCTAGGATGTAACAGTGGGCAAACCACCCACTGTTAGAGACTTGAGAGACTGTGGCTTTGCACTCCCCAGGATGTAACAGTGGGCAACCCACCCACTGTAGAGACTTGAGAGATTGTGGCTTTTCACTCCCCAGGATACATCAATGGGCATGGAGTCCCGTTGTGGATCTGGCGTGGTGCTGTAATCCGGCTGAGGTGCCCCCCCTTCCCTTCCCCCTGAGGTGCCTGTTGTATTTCTATCTGATGCCCCTGCAGTGTTCTCTCCGTTTGTGGACAGGTATCTAGTGTGGGCCTCGCCCATGCTTTGTGGGCCCAGTGGTCCACGGACATTGATATGTGCATACCTGCACTACTAATCGTAATGTATAAATTCTAGAATGTGTATACATATCTGTATATATTTGGTTACTGTGTGTTGATACATTACAGTGGTTGAACTGATTTCCTTTAGTCTTTGCATTCTTCCGGCGGGGGTTGTGGGTTGTTACTGTAATGTTTGGAAATGCATTGGTGTGTGTGTTGTAATGTGCGAGGGTTGGGGTGGGGGTGGGGGTGTTGCGTGTATGTCCCCCTGACTTTTGCCTCCCCTCCCCTATGTCGTAGGTGCAGTACTCACCATTGTCTTTAGCGCCTACGTTGCTGGTGTTCGTAGACAAGCAGGAAGACAAGGGCAGGGAGTATTTGTAGTTCCGGCTCCATAGTGCACTCCTTCCTCGTGGCGTGTGTTAAGGTGAGCGTTTTCCCATTGCAAAAGCTATTTCCGCCATGTTTTTATCCACGGTGAATCCGCCCCGGAAAAGGTGGCGGATTGGTGGGTTGTGATACTATGGGCGGTACATTGTCTTCCGTCTGTCTGTTGCCGGTGACCGCCGCACTGCTTCTCTGTACCACCGTGGCGGTCGGAGTGTTAAAGTGGCTGTCTATGTTGGCGGTTTCCACCACGGTCATAATTCCCTTTTTTTTCCGCCAGCCTGTTTGCGGTATTACCGCAGCTTTAACACCGTCCGCCAGGGTTGTAATGACCACCTATGTTTCTAAAAGTTGGAATACTTTTTAAGAATCTAAAACTATCTCTAGAACTTAATCCAAACTTTTACAAAACTTTTAAACTCTAAAAGAAATGCTAACAGGGACTAACACAAGGCCCTAGCAGGACTTTTAAAAATTTAGAAAAATAGCTCAAATTTCAAAAATCAGTTTCTAATGAAATTTTTGGGAATTTAGTTGTGTGATCAGGTATTGGCTGAGTAGTCCAGCAAATGCAGTCTTGTACCCCACCGCTGATCCACCAATGTAGGAAGTTGGCTCTGTATGTACTATTTCAAAAGTAAGAAATAGCATGCACAGAGTCCAAGGGTTCCCCTTAGAGGTAAGATAGTGGCAAAAAGAGATAATTCTAATGCTCTATTTTGTGGTAGTGTGTTCGAGCAGTAGGCTTATCAGAGGGTAGTGTTAAGCATTTGTTGTACACACACGGGCAATAAATGAGGAACACTGGAAGTCAGGTATGTTTTCAGGGGGCATCTCTAAGATGCACTCTGGGTGTATTTCACAATAAAATGTACACTGGCATCAGTGTGCATTTATTTTGCTGAGAAGTTTGATACCAAACATCCCAGTTTTCATTGTACCCCTTATGGTTCTGTGGAGTTTGTGTACGACAGACTCCCAGACCATATACTCTTATGGCTACCCTGCACTTACAATGTCTAAGGTTATGCTTAGACACTGTAGGGGCATAGTGCTCATGCACGTATGCCCTCACCTGTGGTATAGTGCACCCTGCCTTAGGGCTGTAAGGCCTGCTAGAGGGGTGACTTATCTATGCCATAGGCAGTGTGAGGTTGGCATGGCACTCTGAGGGGAGTGCTATGTCGACTTAGTCATTTTCTCCCCACCAGCACACACAAGCTGGCAAGCAGTGTGCATGTGCTGAGTGAAGGGTCCCCAGGGTAGCATAAGACATGCTACAAGACCTAGAGACCTTCCTTGGCATCAGGGCCCTTGGTACTAGGGGTACCAGTTACAAGGGACTTAGCTGGGTGCCAGGGTTGTGCCAATTGTGGAGACAAAAGTACAGTTTAGGGAAAGAACACTGGTGCTGGGGCTTGGGGCCTGGTTAGCAGGTCCCAGCACACTTTCAAATCATAACTTGGCATCAACAAAGGCAAAACATCAGGGGGTACCATGCCAAGGAGGCATTTCCTTACAATGGATATATACGCCTCCCTTTTCTTCTTGACGTCGACAGGGACCTTGACCACTCCCTGGCATCGAAGGGTCTGGTCACCTTGACATTGATATGCTTTTCGATGTCAAACTCACAGTATGCGTCGACGAAGTGTAGGTTCTAACTTTCCTCAGCGTTGATCTGAGCTGTTTTCTCAATGGCGATCCAGTCCTCGATAGTGAACAAGTTGGTGCCGTACCTGACCGGGAAAGAAGTGGTTTTCTTTGTGGCACTCTCTTTGTGGACTTTCCACATCACTCAGAGGCAGATGTAAGAGCCCTGGTAGAGAAGCAACCATCTCCTCGCTATCAGTGTCTCACCATGAGTCTATAGTCTGTGCCGCTCTTCCTTGTGTGAAGGGGAATCTTCTCCCTCTCAGGGTACGTCATGAAAACTTTTTGCAGAGAGGGCACTGCTCTGGATGATAACTCGATGGAAGGTAAAGGATACAGAGAGTGTAGGGTTCTGTTTTTGCCTTTTTTCTTTTACATGAAGGACATTTGTCAAACAGGGAAGGCATTATGAAAGCACAAAATGCCTCAAAATCCTTACAGAAAAAGTGTCAAGATGAAGGAGACTGATGAAAAACATTGAGTGAACCAATTTAAATGAGAATTCACATGTGAATTTTTAGAAAATCCTAAAAGGCCGACTTCAGTGCTCCAGGATCCTGTCACCAGGTATCGGAAAAAAGAACTGAGGTAACTGCTACCTGCCGAGCATGAAGGAATACTGGTGTCTCTGCAGCCTTAAAGACATAGGCCCTCATTGTGACCCTGGCGGAAGGCGTTATTTTGGAGAAAGGTCCTACCAACAGGCTGGCGGTACCTTTCCCCAAAAGAAAATTAGTTGCTTACCTGTAACTGTAGTTTCCCAATATTGGAATCTTTCATAGATTCACACGCTTGAATCATTCCCCGTCGTCGAGATGGGAGCCTCCGGTACAATTACACAAGTCATGATGAAACATATCAACACAAGGGCCTTAGGCCTCTTTAATTTAATAGTCTATCACAGTCATTTTAAGAAAAGGACCAAACTTGAGCATCCACCCATCAGATGACACCACCCTCTAGAATCTTCCTGAGAGAAGCTCCAGCACCTCAGATTTTCCAAGCACAAGTGCATCAATGAAAGGAACAGGAAGAGAGAGAGAGAGAGAGAGAGAGAGAGAGACAGAGAGACAGAGAGAGACAGAGAGGTGAAAGTGAGCTTCTCCGGGGAGGCAGGTGGGTTGCATGTGAATCTATGAAAGATTCCAATACTGGAGAACTACAGTTACAGGTAAGTAACTAATTTTCTTACTCCAGTACTGGAACTTTCATAGATTCACATGGTTGAATCAGAGTAACGAGCAGTACTTATGCACATTGGAATATTGCAGCTATGTATGTCACAAAACGTTTGCATATATAATATATCTTTACTTCTGTTAAATTTAAAAAAAAAAAACATTTAAAACATAGGATCCGTATTGAATAGTAACAGGATATAAAGATATAAACAATGTGCATACCTTATCTAGGATGGAGGGATGAAAGAGATGGCTCACCTTCCCCTGAAGAGGTTCCTGAGGATTTTTTGACCCACTGCTACCTCTCCTTGCGATAGTGCAAATGTATGGCAGCTTTTCCATGTTGCTGCCCTACAGATGTCTGTTTAGAGGACCCCCCGCAAACAGTGCTGCCGAGGAAGAAACTGCCCTTGTATAGTGAGCACGGACTGATGAATGCAGTGGTTTGCCCGCTGCTTGATGGCAGAAACGAATGGCTGAGGATATCCATCTGGCTATACTCTGTTTGGAGAGCGGTTGACCTCGTCTGGGTGCACTGTAAGCTACGAACAATTGATTGGAGCGGCGGAAGGACTTAGGGGCCAGATGTAGGAAGCCTTTTGCGAGTTGCAAACTGTGAAAAACGCAGTTTGCGACGCGCAAAAGGCCTAACGCGATGCACAACCTCAAATTGCGAGTCGGTACCGACTCGCAATTTGAGGCTGCGACTGGCAAATAGGAAGGGGTGTTCCCTTCCTATTTGCGACCGCATCGCCATGCTGAGTTGCTTTGTGACCGAGAATGCGGTCGCAAACCAACTCGCAGTTACCATCCACTTGAAATGGATGGTAACTCATTCGCAAAAGGGAAGGGGTCCCCATGGGACCCCTTCCCCTTTGTGAATGCCCCAAAAAATCTTTTTTCAGTGCAGGCAGTGGTCTTATGGACCACTGCCTACTCTGAAAAAAACGAAACCATTCTTTTTGCAGCTGCTTTTCCTTTAAGGAAAACGGGCGGCAAAAAGAAAAAAAAAAACTGCTTTATAAAAAAAGCAGTCACAGACATGGTGGTCTGCTGTCTCCAGCAGGCCACCATCCCTGTGAGTGCATGGACTCGCTATTGGGTCGCAAACTGCGATCCACCTCATTAATATTCATGAGGTGGGTCTTTGCGACCCCATAGCGATTCGCAGAAGGTGTCTGAGACACCTTTCTGCATTTTGTTTTGCGAGTTGCTATTTGCGAGTCACTGTGACTCGCAAATTGCAAGTCGCAAAAATCTACCTACCTACATCTGGCCCTTAGTCCTATCCAGGTAGAATTTGACACATCTCTTAATGTCTAAGGAGTGTAACACTCTTTTCGCAGGAGTCGATGGATGTGGAACAAAAGTTTCGAAGACTAAGGGCTCGTTCATGTGAAAATCCGAAGGGACCTTCGGTATCAAATGCAGGTTTGTGCGAAGTATAGTTTGTCTTGTGTGATCTGCAAAAACGGCTCCTGTATGGAGAGGGCCTGAATCTCACTAACCGTCTGGCTGATGTGAGAGCCACCAGTAAAGCAACTTTCCAAGAAAGGTATTTGATCGATGCACGATGGATTGGTTCAAATGGATGCTTCATTAACTGTGCTAGAACAATATTCAGGTTCCACGAGGGGGCAGGAGGTCTGAATGGAGGAAAGACCCCGAAAAATCCTTTAAAAAACCATTTGATTAAACTAGAAGAATACAGTGAAGGTGAAGAGTCTGAACGTCTATAGGCAGCTATTGCCGCCAGATGCACCTTTATGGATGAGTGCGCCAGGCCTGATTGCGCTAAATGTAATAAGTAAGACAATAATTGTTCCGGTGGTGAGGACAGTGGATCAATTTGTCACTGCCTGCACCAGAAATAAAACCTTCGCCACTTGCAAGAATAAGCCTTATTAGTGCTATCTGCTCTAGCTCTGGACAAAATGTCCCTACATTCCTGTGGGATATTCAGATGTGTGAACTCCCTGTGTTCAGGAGCTATGCTGACAATCGCATCGACTGAGGATCCGGGGCAATATTTGCCCTTTGTTCATCATCAGCAAGTGTAGAGATGGTGTGAACGGAATGTGAGGCTTCATTGATAGAAGAAGCTCTGCAAACCAGTGTTGGCGAGGCCAGTACGGAGTAATCAATATCACGGTGCACAGCTCTGTCTTTATTTTCGTGAGGAGTCTTGGGATCATGGGAATTAGAGGAAAGGCGTAAGCAAAGATGCATGACCAAGCTATGGAAAACGCATTCCCCCAAGATCCCTTTTGGGGATGCCAGCTTGCGAAGTACCGGCATTTGGCGTTCCATTTGCTGCCGAACAGGTCGATTTTGGGCGTTCCCCACTGGGAAAATATGTAGTTCACTTCGGCCTGGTCTAGCTCCCATTCGTGGCAGCTCGATCTTTGTCTTTGTCTAAGTGAGTCCGCTATCTTGTTCTCTATTCCCGGCAGATGCACCGCTGTGAGTCTGATGCCTTGCTGCGAGGCCCAATTCCAAATCTTTTGGGCTTCCTTGGAAAGGGTGAGAGGCCTTGTGCTTCCTTGTTTGTTGAGGTAATGCATCGTAGTGGTGTTGTCTGTTCTTATGACTACGTCTGACCCCGCTATCTTCGGAAGAAAAGCCTGCAGAGCGAGATAAACTGCTCTGAGCTCCAGCAGGTTGATGTGCATTGCCCTCAACTCTAGTGGCCACTTATTTGAAGATCTTGCAAAACAGCTCCCCAGCCGTCCAGAGAGGCGTCGGTCGTGATAGTCCACGGAGCTGGACGATGTAGAAAGGAAAGGCCCACAGACAAATGATGCTCTTGAGACCACCATGTCAGAGCTTTGAGCATTGCTGGGGTTATGTTAATCCGATCTTCGAAACTTCCCGAAACCTGGAGTCATTGAAGATTGAGTTGCTCCTGTAGCGGTTGCATTTTCAGTCTGCAGAGGGGAACCAGAGGTATGCATGATGACATCATGCCCAACAGGGATTTGAAACGGCGAACTGAATCAGAGTTTTTTCCCTGTATTGACTCCGCTAGAATCAGTAACTTCTGTTGTCTCTCTACTGTGGGGCACGCCATGGTGGACTGAGTGTCCAGGTTTGCCCCTAAAAAGGTGATACTGCGTGATGGTAGGGGTTTGGACTTCTCCCAGTTGATGGTGAGGCCTAGACTGTTGAGTAAGGAAACGCACCTTTTTGTTGATCTGCGCGCTCCTGCGTAGGTGTTTGCTTTTATCAGCCAACCGTCGAGGTATGGAAAAATCTGGTGTTTTCTCATCCTGAGGAAAGCTGCGATTGGTGCTAGACATTTGGTAAATATCCTGGGAGCTGACTTTAGGCCAAAAGGTAGGACACGAAATTGAAAATGGCCTCCGGCTACCATGAATCTGACTGTCTGTGGGCAGGGTGGATGGGAATGTGGAAATATGCGTCTTTTAGGTCTAGTGTAGACATGAAATCTCCTTGGTCCAGTCGCAGAAGGAGATCCCGTAGGCTTACCATGCGGAACGACTGCTTTTTTAAAGTAGATGTTTAATTCCCTTAGGTCGAGGATCGGCCTCCAGTTTTTCCACTACTTGCAAATGAAGAAGAACCTGGAATAAAACCCCCTCGCTGTGACAGAGGTACTTTCTCATAGCTCTTTTGAGGAGCATCTTGCTGATCTCCCTCTTGAGTTGTTCTGGATACCTTGATGGAATGTTGCGAGGAGGATTGGAGGGAGGTATTTGGATAAATTCCAGAGTGTGGCCCTGTTTCACTAATTGGAGGACCCACTTGTCTGATGTGATGACTTGCCATTGCTTGAGAAACAGGGTTATCTTTCCGTCTAGAACTAGTGGAGGAGGGTTGGATGTAGCTGGTGCCTTGGATGTATCAGGCTCTACGAGCAGAATCTTTAGCAGGGCGAGTTGAGTGTCCCCTAGTGCCAGAGCTACCGTAAGCTGCTTGTGGTGGTTGCCTTTGTGGGTAGTATTGACGAAACTGCTGGGAGGAAGAAGGATAGGTTGAATATCTATACTGCTGATAGCCTCCTCTATATGAGGGCAGTCCACGTCCTCTAGCCCGAAAGGATGGCTTGCGAAACTGGAGAGTCCCTAGCGATCTTGCAGTATCCGTGTCGGATTTGACAGATTGTAAGGCCTCATCAACATGTTTACCAAATAATGCTTGGCCATCAAAAGGTAGGTCTAAAATCTTATTCTGGACCTCAGGCCTGAATGATGTAGCCTTTAGCCAGCCTTGCCTCCTGTGCGTTGGCAAAATGCAGTTGTACCTATGTCCATCGCACAGTCTATGAGCTCAGCTGAGGTGCGCTGACCTTCCTGCAACGTCTTCCTTGCCAATATGCAGGGCGATGTCTACCCATAGCAGTCCGTCATACCTAGCTAACACCGCTAGCGAGTTAGCAGCTCTTATAACTAAGCTAGCCATTGAGGAGAACCTTTTTCCAATATTATCCAGCAGTCTACCTTCTCTGTGTGGAGGTGCAGAAATAAGAGCAGACAGATTCTTGGACTTTCTCTGTGCCGCCTGGGCCACCACAGAGTCTGGATGAGGGTGACCAATTAGACATGTTGGGGCATCGTCTGGTGCCTTGTACTTTTTATCTAGCCGTGGTAGTGTAGTGAATCCTAGTTCGTTTTAATGGGATAGCAGGAGTTAGCTTAGCCTCTGGCTTGTAGACTCGTGCCCCCGTCACCTAGTGACTTTTAACCTACTTAGCTTGCTCTGTCTTAGTCCATTTAAATATTTATTTCTTCTAAGATGGCTGCCTTGTTTATAGTTAGGCCACTTGTTATGAGTTACATTATCAGTGTCACCGTGCCAAGGCGTCAAGATCATGCACCAAAGACAAACAAACGAACGAGTTACTTACCTTCGGTAATGACTTTTCTGGTGGATACATTAGCTACCTGTGGATTCCTCACCTAATGAATACTCCCATGGCGCCAGCATTCGACGGAAATCTTCTTCCTAGTCTCTGCACGTCGACGAGGACTTCACTCTAGCCCACGCGACGCCGTCTGACGTCATACAGGCAATAAGAGGTCCTCGACGACGTGCCGACGTCAGTACCAACATTTTTTACGTGCATGAGAACAACCACCCAATACAATGAAAGAGCAAGGCAACATCCCATAACCTTGTAAAATACACAATATTGCAATGAATAGCTGTAAATTTAATATAACGAACAAATATATGCAAATCATGTATGTACACAAAGATATATACATATATATATATATATATATACAGATAATATACACACGTATCCATATATACAACGTCTATTGCAACCTTGAAGACCAAGAGGAGCGCACTCAAGGATTACTTGGTAAGACCAGAAAGGCAACGGGGAGGCGGGTGGGACCTTGAGGAATCCACAGGTAGCTAATGTATCCACCAGAAAAGTCGTTACCGAAGGTAAGTAACTCGTTCTTCTGATGGATACAACTACCTGTGGATTCCTCACCTAATGAATAGAGTCCCAAAGCAGTACCACGCCCGGTGGCGGGTGCCTAAATGGTCAAACCAAGAAATCCTGCAGCACTGACCGTGCAAAATGACCGTTCCTTCTGACCTCAGAGTCCAAACAGTAATGTTTCGCAAAAGTGTGAAGGGACGACCAAGTTGCGGCCTTGCAGATGTCAACCACAGGAACACTCCTGGCCAAGGCCGAAGTGGCCGACTTAGCTCTGGTGGAATGAGCTCTAATGCCCTCAGGAGGGTCCTTCTTTTCCAAAGAGTAACAGATTTTAATGCAAAGAACCACCCACCTGGAGAGTGTTCTCTTGTGGACTGCCTTTCCTCTCCTCTTGCCCACGTACCCGATGAACAGCTGATCCTCCAGCCTGAAATCCTTTGTTCTATCAATAAAGAAGCTCAACGCCCTCTTTGGGTCCAGACGGTGCAGTCTTTCTTCCTCTTTAGAAGGATGAGGCGGAGGATAGAACGTGGACAAAGTAATTGTCTGAGCCAAATGGAAGGGTGAAACAACCTTCGGGAGGAAAGCAGCCTTGGTCCTCAACACCACCTTATCCCCATAAAAAGTTGTATAAGGGGGCTTTACCGATAAGGCCTGCAACTCACTCACTCTCCTTGCAGATGTTATAGCTACCAGGAAAACTGTTTTTATAACCAAATACCTTAAGGGGCAAGAATGCATAGGCTCAAAAGGGGACCCCATAAGGAAAGTCAGGACCAAGGACAAATCCCATTGCGGCATAACGAATGGTTTTGGAGGATATTTATTTAGAAGACCTTTCAAGAATCTGATAACAATAGGGGATTTAAATAACGATGGTTGGTCTAGAAGACAAATGAAGGCTGACAAGGCCGACAAATAACCCTTAATGGTAGCCACTGCACAACCTTTCTGCGCTAGAGAGAGAGCAAAAGACAAAACGTCCGATAGATGAGCATGTAAGGGATCAATCTGCCTCTCTCCACACCACGCAACAAATTTAGACCACCTATTAGCGTAGATAGATTTAGTGGAGTGTCGCCTGGCCGCTAATATAACATCCACTACATCAGGCGGGAGAGAGAAGGAACTCAGGTTGCCCCGTTCAATCTCCAGGCATGTAGGTGCAGACTCTGGAGGTTGGGGTGTAAAACCTGCCCCTGCGACTGCGAGAGGAGGTCTGCCCTGAAAGGGAGACGGAGCGGAGGGCACATTGAGAGTTGGAGAAGGTCGGAGTACCACACCCTCATTGGCCAATCCGGAGCTATTAAGATGACTAGCGCCCGGTCTTGGCGAATCTTCCTCAATACTCGAGGAATCAAGGGTATGGGAGGAAACGCGTAAAGCAACTGGCCGCACCAGGTTATTTGAAACGCGTCCCCTAACGCTCCCTGCATCGGATACTGGAGGCTGCAGAATAACGGACAATGCGCGTTCTCCAGAGTGGCAAACAGATCTACCCGAGGAAACCCCCACCTTTGGAAGATCAAACGGGCTTGATCTGGATGGAGACGCCACTCGTGGTCTGCCGAGAATTGGCGACTGAGACCGTCCGCACGTACATTCAAGACCCCGGCCAGATGATTTGCTACCAAGCAAATCTGATGGTCCTTTGCCCAGGACCATAGTCGAAGAGCTTCTCTGCAGAGAAGGTACAACCCTACTCCTCCCTGTTTGTTTATGTACCACATCGTGGTAGTATTGTCCGTCAGGACCTGTACCGACTGACCACGAAGGGAAGGGAGGAAGGCCTTGAGAGCCAGACGTACAGCCCGTAACTCTAACAGATTGATATGAAACATCTGCTCCTCTGGAGACCAAAGACCTTTGATCTCCAGATCCCCCAGATGAGCTCCCCACCCTAGAGTGGAAGCATCCGTTATGACCGTGGCCACTGGTGGCGACTGCGCGAACGGCTTTCCTTGTGAAAGATTGTTGCTCGCAATCCCCAACTTCAAGTCCACAGCAGCATCTCTGGAGATCTTGACAGCACCTTCTAGATCTCCTATGTGTTGAGACCACTGCCTTCGGAGGCACCACTGAAGAGCCCTCATGTGCCAGCGAGCATGCGTGACCAACAGAATGCAGGAGGCAAACAGACCGAGCAGACGAAGGACCTTGAGGACTGGAACTACCGCTCCATTTCGAAACATTGGAACCAATTCCTGAATATCTTGAATCCGCTGAGGCGGAGGAAAGGCTCGACTCAATGTTGTATCCAGTACTGCCCCTATGAACAGGAGGCGCTGAGAGGGCTCCAGGTGAGATTTGGGCTCGTTCACCGAAAAACCCAGGTCGAACAACAACTGAGTCGTTGACTGCAGATGATGCGACACAAGCTCCGGCGACTTGGCTTTGATCAACCAGTCGTCCAAGTAAGGGAATACTGCTATCCCCTTCCTTCTGAGCTCTGCCGCAACCACAGACATCACCTTCGTGAAGACTCGAGGTGCTGAAGTAAGACGAAACGGAAGGACCGCAAACTGATAGTGCTGCGATCCCACCATAAACCGGAGATACTTCCTGTGTGACTTGAGTATCGGGATATGAAAGTAAGCATCCTGCAAGTCGACAGACACCATCCAATCTTCCTTGTTCAACGCCAAAAGCACCTGAGCTAGGGTCAGCATCTTGAACTTTTCCTGTTTGAGGAACCAATTCAAGATCCTCAGGTCCAGGATTGGTCTCAACCGACCATCCTTCTTGGGAATCAGGAAATACCTTGAGTAACAACCTCGACCCCTTTCCTGCTCTGGGACCAACTCTACCGCGCCCTTTGAAAGGAGGACTTGTACCTCCTGTTCTAGCAACAGGAGGTGTTCTTCTGAACAATAAGATGGGCGGGGCGGGATGAGGGGCGGGAACTCCCGAAAGGGAAGGGTGTAGCCTTTTCCCACAATACTAAGAACCCAAGTGTCCGTTGTAATAGTCTTCCACTTGCGGAGAAAATGCTGTAATCTTCCCCCTACAGGAGAGGAGTGAGTGGGAAATGGTGGAAGCCTAAGGCTGCTTTCCCTGCTGCACCCCTCCAGAGGACGAGGAAGAGGCAGAGTGCTGCTGAGAGGCTCCTCTGGTGCGGGCCCTCCCTCTCCCTCTAAAAGATCTATAGGGATGGGAAGAGGCAGGTTGCTGGAATCTCCCCCGAAAGGAAGAGGAGGAAGAGCCACGCCCAAATCCCCGAAACCTCCTGAAAATCCTGGAAGAGGCAGAGGAAGAAGGAGCTTGGAGTCCTAGCGATTTGGCTGTGGCCCTGCTCTCCTTAAAACGTTCCAAGGCCGAATCTGCCTTGGCGCCAAACAGCTTGTCCCCATCAAAACGGAGATCCAAAAGGGTTGACTGCACATCTGCAGAAAACCCCGAATTACGGAGCCAGGCCTGTCTCCTTGCCACCACAGTCGTGCCCATTGCTCTGGCCACCGAGTCGGTCGTATCCAGCCCAGCCTGAATAATCTGGGTCGCAGCAGCCTGGGCATCTGAAACAACATCCAAAAGACCCTGGGGAAGCTCCGTAAATGATGAGGAAATGTCATCCATAAGAGCATGAACATATCTCCCCACGATACAAGTTGCGTTGGTGGCCTTCAACGCCAGACTGCAGGATGAAAAGATTTTCTTGGACTGCGCATCCAGTTTCTTCGAGTCTCTGTCCCCAGGCACCGTTGGGAAAGAACCAGGCGCTGATTTGGATGAACAGGAGGCCTGCACCACCAAGCTCTCCGGTGTAGGGTGCCTAGAAAGAAAGCCAGGGTCAGTTGGTGCAGCTTGATACCTCCTGGCTATGGCTCTATGAACCGCTGGGGAAGATACTGGTCTCTTCCACACCTCTAGCACCGGATCCAGCAAAGCGTCATTAAAGGGCAATAGAGGCTCTGCCGCAGCTGAGGCCGGATGAAGCACCTCTGTCAGAAGGTTCTGTTTTGTCTCTGCCACCGACAAAGGCAGGTCCAGAAAACTAGCTGCCTTCCGTACCACTGCGTGAAAGGAAGCAGCCTCCTCCGTGTATTCCCCTGGAGACGAAAGATCCCACTCAGGGGAAGTGTCCAGCCCACTGGCTGCATGCATGCATGCATTCCATCACCCGAGTCCTCTAGTTCTCCTTCTTCCAGGACTCGTTGGTACTCCTGCTCCTCTAATAAACAGAGAGCACGTCTCCTCGAATGAAGCCTCTTCTCGATACGCAGAGTCGACAATGCCTCCGCCGAAGCCGAAGATCGGCGCCGATCTTCAGAAGCTACCGACGCCGCGTCCGGCGCCACAGGTAACTTCGGTGCCGATGAAAGAGCACTCGGAGCGGATGGACCCACCGGAGTCACAGGACGAAATCCCGACGTCGACGGGATGGAAATCTCCGGGGCCAATCCCTCCGAAGCCACCGGAGCGGCCACCGGCGCCGAGCCCACGTTCCCAAAAGGGACAAAGGGCATAAAGGGTGCCGGCCGTAGAGGCGCAGGATCACCCAATGAAAAGGCCAAAGGGCCAGCCGGAGCACCCCCTGGAGCCATCTGTTGGAAGATGGTATACATCGCATTTAGGAATGCAGTACTATCAGCTCCAGGGGTGGTAAAAGCCGGATACTGGGGTGCCTGTATCGAAGGCGACCCCGACGCCAGCCTCGACGTCTGCGACGCCGGGGACAACACCAGAGGCTGCACCACTTCAATCACTGAAGCCTGACCAGGTGAAGTCGGTGACGCCGGAGAGGGCAACGGCGTCGATGGATGCGGCGTGACCGTGGGACTGACCTCCCAAGTCCTCCGGCGCCGATCCGAAGACCTGGAACGAGTCTCCTTGCTCGAATGGCGCCGTGATTCTCTACGGCACCGGGAGTCTCGATGACGCCGATGCCTTGGCGAAGAAGACTTCTTATGATGTTTTTCTTTCTTCGACTTCGTCATAAACAACTTCGCCTCACGTTCCTTGAGGGCCTTTGGATTCATGTGCTGGCATGAATCGCAAGTCGAGACGTCGTGGTCGGAGCTTAAACACCAAAGACAGTCGGAGTGAGGATCCGTAACTGACATCTTGCCCCCACACTCACGACAAAGCTTAAAACCCGACTTTCTCTGCGACATTATTACTGCAGCGAAGGACTACGCAGCAAAAAATACACTGTAACCACGAAAGTAGCAGTTGCTCCCTCGAAGATAACCGTTTCGAATGCACGGAAAAAAGGGAACTGACGTCGGCACGTCGTCGAGGACCTCTTATTGCCTGTATGAAGTCAGACGGCGTCGCGTGGGCTACAGTGACGTCCTCGTCGACGTGCAGAGACTAGGAAGAAGATTTCCGTCGAATGCTGGCGCCATGGGAGTATTCATTAGGTGAGGAATCCACAGGTAGTTGTATCCATCAGAAAGTAGGTGTTCACACTTAGGGATTTTCCTTCTCTATACTTTCGAGGGATTGTTGATATTAATTGCCATCCCAAGCATGCCTGTTATCTATTGTTTAGGAATACACCTACGTCAGGGGACCTTGTAGATCTGTATAAATACATCACACTTCAGACAGATAATCAGAGGGATTCCGACCAGAGGGCTTCGCCACCATCGCTGATACCGATGCTGCAGTCATCTTGACGCTGACCCAGTCTTCGTGTCCCTGTGGAGTCTGAGATAGAGACCTCATTCCAAGGTAACGAGGGTTGGGGGCTCCTCTCATGGACACGGCATTGGCAGATTAGGTTTAACGAACCCAGCTCTCCTTTAGGTAGGAGGTTAGGCCTTTTTCTCAGAATAGTAGGGTATCTTACATCTCATATATCTTTTCTATGTATTACAAAATGGTGAGGGTCTTTGTAACAATGACTCTTGTCTTCACAATACTGTTGCTTGCTTTATTCATTATCCTAATTATTGCAGTCCATGCAACTTATCGCAAATTGCAGTTATGTTAAATAAAAAACTATTATAACTTTACTGCATCTGTGTCATTGCCTGTGTTTGTATGAGACATAATATATCTGTGAGCAAAGGGTAATCACCGTTTAACCACGACACTCCCTGAGATGTCTTATTTTCGAGTCCATGCGTAAACGGCTGCCATAAATCACCTTTTACTATTGCGTTTCTGGTGAGGTGCTGCTAGTGAGCCGGTAAGGTTGGGATAACAGTTGCGACTTGTTGTAGGAAAGACGCAGTCGCCTACAAACAAAAGTACTGTCATCCTTAAACCAGCAGTCTTGCCCAGAGCTAGAGTCCAAACTACAACAGGGTTATGCATCACTTTCAGCCCTTCTTCCCATAAGTAGCTGACCACTGGAATAGAGCGCACAGATTTTTGGAACGGCTCTTTAAAATCATATAGGAAGCAATCTGTTTGCTTGGACGGCATTGGCAAGGCGAACCTTTTAGCTGCTTTCTCCAGGAGATTAGGAAATCCCCCGATGTCATCTGGCGGAGATTCTACTTTTGACTGTGACGGAGAAGGAGGAGCAGGAATAATGTATTCATCCCACTCGCAATGAGTGTTAAGGAGCTCTCCTTCTTTCTGATCTCCTTCCGACATATCAGTGTCCTGAGGTAAGGTCATATCTGGCGTAGTAACATTTGTCAATGGTAATGAGGTCAGTCTCTGACGTGGAGTAGTCACCCCTGAGACTGGCGACGGCGGAGGTTGCTCCCCTTGAGGAGGAAAGCGCCTGCTATAATCAGCCAACATCGCCCGGAGGTCAGAGAGCAAAGAGGTTGGAATGTATGCTCCTACCTGATATTGTTGGTCTCCTCCACAGTTCTGAGGGTCATAGGTTTCCTCAAATTCGTCTTTGTCCTGATATTTTACGTTTAATTGAGAGGGGCTATGTGCTGGTCCAAATGGACCCTCGTCATCTGACTCTTCATCCCCCCTCTATCAAGTGAACCAGTATGAGGGCTGTCACCTTACTAGGTGAGGTGTGCTTTGGAGTACGTTTTTCTTGTTTTCTAGATTGTTTTTCCCTCATCGACGGCCCAGATATAATCTTCGTCGTTGGAGGAGTCGTCGACGACGGACGCATGGAGATCTTGATCGTCAACAGCCTTACCGAGGAGTCTACGGTCGACGAGGTCGTCGATGATGGCAAAGCAGACACCATCGTTACCGTTGTCGATGATGAAGAAGGATAAGTTACTTACCTGTAAATCCTAGTTCTCTTCAAGGGGTATCCTCATCAGTCATAAACATTGAATATTCCCGCCCTCGTGCGGGGATCCTGGAGCATATATAAAACATACATGTATAAGTATGAAATATATATGAAAAAATAACATTTTTAGTAGATAATTTCCATACCAGAATCATGTATACATGTGTATAATAGCAATGCAGACTATGTTGATAAACAGGCTAAAATGCTTTATTTCTATGGAGTTTTTAGTTTTTTTAATACATTACACTCTCCCTTATAATTACAAAAAACTTTCTGAAGCCCAATTGGAGGGCACAGAAAAAATACCAGCAACACATGTGAAAAGAGAAAAAACTACATTGAAAACAACAGAGCATTATTAGCCAATAGGCTGCATGCAAGTCAATACAGCAGAACCACAAAATGTGGCACCCTGCCTTTAAGACCCTGAGCACCTCCAGTATCCCACCATGCCTCGGGGGTGAAGGAGAGGTGACAGTTGGTTCACAGTTAGGTCAGTACTTTTTTACGGTGAAAAATAATACTATAGATTAGATAGATGGTATGTACTGCACTTCTAGGAGACTCACGTCCGGGGAGGAGGGTGGGTTGTTTATGACTTTGATGAGGATACCCCTGGAAGAAAACTAGGATTTACAGGTAAGTAACTTATCCTTCTCTTCTGGGGGATTCTCATCAATAGTCATAAACATTGAATAGATTAGCAAGCCCATCCCTTATCTCTTGCGACTGTCTAGTAGAAGTGCAGGAAAAAACATACACTATGCAAATACATTTCTCAGAGACGCTTGACCAACTTGTGTGTCTGCTTTGGCATCTGAATCTAAACAGTAATGGCTAGTAAACGTATGTACAGATCTCCATATAGCGGCCTTACAGATCTCTGAGATTGGAACATTGTTAAGGAGGGCAGCAGTAGCCGATTTTCCTCTTGTCGAATGAGCCTTAGGCCTAGCCAATAACTGTTTGTTAGCCAAGTGATATGCAGTTACAATACATGAGACTATCCACCTAGAAATAGTTCGTTTTGAGGCAGCATCGCCTGTTCTCATATGTCCATAGTTTACAAACAGGTGGTGAGATCGTCTAATCAATTTGGTCTTATCCAGGTAAAATTTTAGCACTCTTTTAAGATCCAGGGAGTGCAAGGCTTTCTCCGCCGGAGTATCCGGATTGGGGAAAAAAGTTGGGAGTGATATAGTCTGATTGATGTGAAAATCCGACACCACCTTCGGTAAGAATGATGGATGAGTTCTCAGAACAACTCTATTATCAAGGAAAAACGTATACGGTTCCTTGGAGGACAAAGCCTGAATCTCACTGACCCTCCTAGCCGAAGTAATGGCTACGAGAAAAGCTGTCTTCCACGTAAGGTGTTGCAAAGAAGCTCTGTGAATAGGCTCGAAAGGAGGGCCCATGAGTTTAGATAACACTATGTTCAGCTCCCATGGAGCCGAGGGTTTTCGAATGGGTGGAAAAACCTTCTTTAAACCTTCTAAGAAATCCTTGACTACTGGCATGGTAAAGAAGGATTTCTGAGAAGGTGACTTACGGTAAGCTGTAATGGCAGATAAATGTACCTTAATAGATGACAACTGCAGACCTGATTTACCCAGATGGAGCAGGTAAGACAATATGACCTCCTCCTGAGCCAGAATAGGATTCTGACCCTGTTGTCAACACCACATGAAGAATATCTTCCACTTGAACGCGTAGGAGCGTACAGTGGACGCCCTTCTGGACTCCTTTAAAATGTTCATGCATTCCTGCGAGAGCCCTAGATGCCCATCCTGCAGGAATTCAGGAGCCATGCCGTCAAACTCAGAGAGGGAAGGTTGGGGTGAAGAATCTTGCCTCTCAGCTGCAAAGGAGATCCGGTCTGCACAGCAGCCTCTTGTGCGGTTGCTCTGACAACTTAAGAAGATCCGTGTACCAGAATTGTGGAGGCCATTGTGGGGCTATGAGTATCATTCTGGTGTTGGATCTGTAGAGTTTGTTTATCACTGCTGGTATCAGGGGGATAGGCGGAAAAGCGTAGAGAAATATCCCTGACCAGTCTATCAACAGGGCATTCCCTCGAGTCCCCGGACGGTAGAACCTGGACACGAAGTCTGGGTATTTTTTGTTTACTTTGTTGTTAAACAGATCTAACTGAGGCTGACCCCATTTAAAGAAGATGTCTGTGACTACCTCGTCGTGAAGAACCCAGTTGTGGGCGTCCTCGAGGGTTCTGCTTAGGAATTCTGCCTCCACGTTTTGCTGCCCTGGGAGATGGATCGCTGTAAGAGACATCCCCTTCACTATGAGACAGTGCCAAATGGCTTGAGACTCCCGAGACAGGGGGCGGGATCTCGTACCCCCTTGTTTGTTTGTTCAGATAATACATTGTTGTTGTATTGTCCGTCTGCACCAGAAGAGACTTTCCATGAATCGATGGGGCAAATGATTTGAGAGCCAGATGAACCGCTCTAAGCTGCAGCAGGTTGATATGGTAAGTCTTCTCTTTGCTGGACCACAAGCCCTGAGCTTGAAGGTAACCCAGATGAGCTCCCCAGCCCTGTGGCGATGCATCCGTTACCAGAGTGTCGGAAGGAATTGGTTGGTGAAACGGAACCCCTACTGACAGGTGATGTCTGCGCGTCCACCATTGCAATGATTGCCGCGCTCCGATATGAAGAAGTATCCTGTCCTCCCATTGGCCTGTGTGTTGATTCCACTGTTCTTCTAGAGTCTCTTGAAGAGGTCTCATATACAGTCTGGCGTTCGGGACAATGAAAATGCAAGAGGCCATGGAGCCCAACAGAGATGTCACCTGACGGGCCGTAGGCGCAGGGGAACCAAGAAGATCATGACACTTCCTCCTCATTGATAATAGTCGTTCCTCAGAAGGACAGACTTTTTCTAGCTCTTTATTCAGTATCACCCCCAGGTAGTGGAGGGTTTGAGTTGGGATGAGAGCGGACTTTTGGAAGTTGACTTACAGACCTATAGAGCGGAAAACACTGAGAACCATGTTTAGATGTTTTTTTGCCTGTTCCGGAGAGGAGGCTTTCAGTAGCCAATCGTCTAGGTATGGATAAATGAAGATTTTCTGCTTCCCTAAATGTGCCGCTACTGTTGCTACACACTTGGAGAATGCGCAAGGGGCAGATTTGAGGCCGAAAGGCAGCACCTTGAACTGATAGTGTTGAGAGGCTATCACAAACCGAAGGAATTTTCTATGTTTGGGTACAATCGGAATATGAAAATTCGCATCCTGCAGATCTATGGAGTACATCCAGTCTCCTCGATGCAGCTGAGGGACAATCTGATGAAGAGCCAGCAATCGGAATTTTGGTTTCCGTATGAACTTGTTGAGCAGCCTCATGTCTAAAATAGGTCTGAAGACTCCTTCCCGACCCTTTTTTGATACTAGAAAATATCAGGAGTGTACTCCTTTTTCTCTTTGGGTGGTTGGCACCTTTTCTATCGCTCCTTTCTCTAACAGGATGCAAACTTCTTTGCATAGTAAGTTCATGTGAGCAGGCCTTGACTTGGTTGGTGGCAAATGAGGTGGAGGTTGTCGGAAAAGAAGAGAGTATCCATTCTCTACAATGTTCAGCACCCATTTGTCTCTTGTTATGCCATGCCACTCGTGAACAAACTTTGTGATACTTCCCCCAACCGGAGTGGTGGACGGTATTAAGGGAAGTGAACCCTCATTGTTTTGCGGGGGCTTTGGTGGGTAGACTGCTGAGGTCTGCTTGATCCTTGGTCTCTTGTGGCCTGGCGAGACTGGAAGAGGGTACGCCCTTGCTTCTGTTTCGATCTCTGGGACCAATGAGGGGTTTGAACCCTCTGTTGGAACGGGCGCCTGTCGTAAGGTCTATACCTCCTTCTGAGGTCTTTCCTTCTTTCCAGACCAACTGCCCTCATTGTGTTGACCTCCGCCTTCATACGTGCCATCTCATCATCCGTGTGGGCACCAAATAACGAGATTCCGTTAAACGGAAGATTCATGATATGCTGTTGCACCTCTTGCTTTAACCATGTGAGCCTCAGCCAGGAAGATCTTCTTGCGCAAACCCCATGCGCGTATACATGTTCTGCCAAGCCTGCACCGTCTGCGGCTGCGCTGATGATTTGATTGGCCACCAAACTTCCCTCTTGAAGGATCTCCTGGAAGTTCTGCCTGTCCTCCCTAGGCAGCTTTTCCGCAAATCTGTTTAGCAAGTCCCAGAGGGATCAATCATATCTGCCTAGGAGTGCTGAGGCACTGGAGACCTTCATCATCGACGCCGCCATGCCACACATCTTCCTACCCAGAGAGACCAGATGTCTGCTCTCCTTGTCTGGCGGTACCGTTGAGGATGACGCCACTGAATGTGTCTTGCGGGCTGCAGCATATATGACTGAGTGTGGTGGTGGATCAGCCCTGAGAAACAAAGGATCCTGATCCGGGGCCTTGTACTTTTTCAAGATCCTAGCAGGAGCTGAACGGAGGCTTGCTGGTGTCAAAAAAGTCTCCATGGTCGGCTGGAGAAGACCAGGCACGAGTGGTAACAACTTTCTTGAAGCTGTTCTGTGCTGCAAGGTTTCGAAGATCACTGATGAGGAAGTTGAAGGTTCCGGGACATCAATGCTAAGCTTTTGTGCTCCCCTGAGCAGCACCTCATTGAAAGTTGTTATATCATCCACTGGGGAAACTCTAGCTGGTGGAGAGTCTGTCAGAGTCGGGGAGTAACCTCTTATGGAAGACCTCGACGATGTGGACCAAGAAGGGGTCCTTCTGTGATGACACGACCTTGACCTAGACCTCCTCTGGGAGCGTGACCTGCTCCGAGATCTTGTAGGAGTGAGCCAAGGCCTAGTGATAGACTGGCGAGACGTAGAGCGAGCCCCTCTGTATGCGCCGTTGGCGATGATGTACTCAGAAGAGACGCTGATGGTGAGTACATGCGTGAATACTGAGAGTCTGGAGAAGCCAGTGCCTTCTTAAGGCTCTCCAACCACCTAGGCGATAGGTTTATGGGCGAGATGTGCCCTGACGAGGAGGCCCTTGACCGTCTGGACGATCCACACATTATGGAGACCACTGGCTTTCTATGTGTACGACTCAACGTCGTATCCCTCGCCGTCGAGTGATGGGCCGCTAACGACGGAAGTCTCTGCTCTCCACGATGCGGTGACCTCGATGTCGTCTACCGTGCCGTCGAGGGTTGTAACGCCTTCAACGGCGTATGAGCATTCCGGTGCTGGCTCGACATCGATCGGTGGGTTACCGTCGACGGAGCTCTGTCCCGATGAGGGAGATGAGCTTTCAACGTTGTATCCTTCGATGCCGGTCGTGTCGCCATCGACGGCGATAAGGTCCGATGATGCGACGGTGGCAGTGATGACATAGACGGAGAACAAACAGGTATTTTCTTACCAGCTGACGTCGATCTAGCCTGTCGCTCATGAGAATGGCTTGTTGACTGTCTGGGAAGAGAAGAGGATGATGTTTTTTCTGCCTCTCATGAAGCCCATGAAGTCGTATTTTCTCTCTGTCCTTCAGAGTCCTTTTAGACATGTCTTTACAGTGTCTGCATGTGTCAGGGCAGTGGCTCTGAGGCAAACACACAATGCAGAGAGAGTGTGGATCAGACTGGGCCTTCTTCTTCCCACAGGAAGGGCACTTCACAAAAAGAGAAGGCATTTTCCAGACAGGAAAAAATCCCCTCACTCAGAAAAAGGTGAAACACGTTGAGGGAAGGTAGAAAAAACAAGGTTTTTGAATATTTTTCTGTGAAAAACTCAGACAAACTGAGAGCCCAATGCTCCAGGATCCTCTCAGGAGAAGCCGGAAAAAAGAACTGACCTAACTGTGAACCAAATGTCACCTTTCCTTCACCCCTAAGGCATGGTGGGATACTGGAGGTGCTCATGGTCTTAAAGGCACGGTGCCAAATTATGTGGTTCTGCTGTATTGACTTGCACGCAGCCTATTGGCTAATAATGCTCTGTTGTTTTCAATGTAGTTTTTTCTCTTTTCACATGTGTTGCTGGTATTTTTTCTGTGCCCTCCAATTGGGCTTCAGAATTTTTTGGGTAATTATAAGGGAGAGTGTTAATGTATTAAAAAAAAAATCCATAGAAATAAAGCATTTTAGCCTGTTTATCAACATAGTCTGCATTGCTATTATACACATGTAAACATGATTCTGGTATGGAAATTATCTACTAAAAATGTTATTTTTTCATATATATTTCATACTTATACATGTGTGTTTTTATATATGCTCCGGGATCCCCGCATGAGGGCAGGAATATTCCATGTTTATGACTATTGATGAGGATCCCCTGGAAGAGAAGTGTAGAGCTTCGTCGACGATGACGTCATTGACGCTGCTCTCGTCAATGGTGGGGCACTAGTCGACGATGATGCAGTGAAAGTCGTTGTCGACGGTGAGGAAACCCTCACCGACGGTTTCGTCGACACGGAGTTCGTCCTCGAGGGCACATTCTTAGCTGCCGAAGTAGATGAAGGCCTTTTGAATGGCAAAGATGGTGGTACAGAGGACAATTTCTTATGCCTCTCAGAACTGCTGGCATGACCTCTATCCCCTTTCCTGGGAGATTTATGAGGCGAAGTAGATGGGCTGCGGCCCTTGTAAGACCCTGTGGTAGTCTTTTGTGGGCTTTTCTTGGTTGTTGTGAAGGAGATCTTGTGTTTGATCTCGCCCTTTTTGATGACTTTTTGGATGTTGAAGAGTCATTACTATCAGAATCAGAGACTGGATTATATCTGTACTTAAGCTTCTGCAGCCAAATTAACAATCTGCCTTCTCTATCCTTAAGAGCCTTAGAGGAAAAGGTACGACAAACCTTCCAGTCTTTGGCTGAGTGGTCTGAATAGAGGCAGTATATGCAATCCTGATGAGGGTCTTCAGACTGTAGAGTTGTCTTACCATTTCTGAATAAACCCTTCTTCTCCTTGTCAGACATGTTGTAGGTGTTAACCCCAATCAGTCAAAACAAGTTTTAGTAGAGAAAAATGGTTTCAAGGCAATCCAAAGGTGAGACTCCCTAGCACGACGTGCAGTAGAAACTCTGAGGTGCTGGAGCTTCTCTCAGGAGGATTCTAGGGGGTAGTGTCATCTGATTGGTGGATGCTTAAGTTTGTTCCTTTTCTTAAAATGACTGTGATAGATTATTAAATTAAAGAGGCCTAAGGCCCTTGTGTTGATATGTTTCAATATTACTTGTGTAATTGTACCGGAGGCTCCCATCTTGACGACGGGGAATGATTCAAGCATGTGAATTTATGAAAGTTCCAATACTGGAGTAATATGACATTGGCGGTTTGGCTCAAGCCAAACCGCCAATGTACCACTCCGCCTGCCAAGGCGGTAACAGCAGCTGGGCTGGAGACTTCGGTCTCCAGCCAGGCAGCCGTCACAGTCCCACTCTCGGGATTATGACTCAGCCTGCCGCCATGGTTTTTGTGGCAATCTTACCACCACGAAAACCATGGCGGTAGGCACTATCAGTGCCAGGGAATTCCTTCCCTGATACTGATAGGGGTCTCCCCCGCACCCTCCCCCTCCCAGAGTCCTACCCCACCCTCCGCCTCCCAACTCCCCGACATACACACACCTACACGGACAGACATACACACGCATACACACATTCACCCACGCATGCATACATTCATACACACACACATCAACACACACTGACATACATCCTGGCACACCCGCATTCACATGACACAACATACACGCACACTCACACCCATTAATGCACAAACGCATTCCACACACCTCACACCTGCATGCACGCAAACAAAAACAGTCACACCCCCTACACACACAACACCCTCCCCTGTCGGAGCCCCCGTCTTACCTGCGTGCAGGGGGTCCTCCGGCAGCAGCGTCCACCAGCGGAACCCTGCCAGGCCGTATCATGTGTCATGATATGGTTGGCAGTGTTCTACTGGTGTGGCGCTGCTGCTGGCAGCAGCGCCACCTTACCGTCATCCGCCACCATGACCGTAGCCGGAATTCCGCCAGCCTTCAGGCAGATTTCCGGCTACGTTCATAATATAGTAGATGGTAGGTAGCCATGGCAACGGTCTTTTGGAGGCCGCTGCTGTGGCGGTAGGCGGCGTTTACCACCATTGTCATAATAACGGCCATAGTCACTGTTTTCCACTCACATAATAGCAGCCTATGGGGCTACACTGCCTTTCTATTTTTCATCACTTACTTTGCCAGAAAAAGGGTTTGTGAAGGAGATTTGAGGTCTGGTGTAGACATCTACCTAAAATTATACATTTATAGGGTGTTTTTAACCCTTTTTTCTAAGTATAATCTGAAGAATTACACAACTATAGCTTGTTTGTTTAGGCTGCATATTATGGGGCTCATTCTGAGCCCGGCGGACGGCGGGAGCCACCCGCCTGGAGGGAGCCGCCAAATGACCACACCGCGGTCAAAAGACCGCGGCGGCCATTCAGACATTTCCTCTGGGCCGGCGGGCGCTCTCCAAAAGAGCGCCCGCCGGCCCAGAGGAAATGCCCCTGCAACAAGGACGCCGGCTCAGAATTGAGCCGGCGTAGTTGCAGGGGTGCGACGGGTGCAGTTTGCACCCGTCGCGTATTTCAGTGTCTGCATTGCAGACACTGAAATACACAGTGGGGCCCTCTTACGGGGGCCCCTGCAGTGCCCATGCCATTGGCATGGGCACTGCAGGGGCCCCCAGGGGCCCCGCGGCACCCCCTACCGCCATCCTGTTCCTGGTGGGAGACCCGCCAGGAACAGGATTGCGGTAGGGGGTGTCAGAATCCCCATGGCTGCGGAGCGCGCTCCGCAGCCATGGAGGATTCCCCCGAGCAGCGGGAAGTCGGCGGGAGACCGCCGACTTTCCGCTTCTGACCGCGGCTGAACCGCCGCGGTCAGAATGCTCGTGGGAGCACCGCCAGCCTGTTGGCGGTGCTCCCGTGGTCGGTGGCCCTGGCGGCCACCGGCCGCCAGGGTCAGAATGACCCCCTATGTTCTTTCTCAAGTGTCTCTGCAGGCCTTCCAGAGCAAGGCAAATGTAGGAGGCTGGCCTGGCTTATAGTGGGTATCAATGGTACTTACACCTTGTGCCAGGTCCAGTTATCCCTTATTAGTAGAGTAGGATGAGTTACTTACCTGTAAATCCTAGTTCTCTTCCAGGGGTATCCTCATCAAAGTCATAAACATTGAATATTCCCGCCCTTGTGCGGGGACCCCGGAGCATATATAAAATACACACATATTATACATGTGTAAAACAGCAATGCAGGCTATAATCTTAAACAGGCTAAAATGCTTTATTTCTATGAAGCTTTTTTTTGTTTTTTTTTAATATTATAAAATTACAATAGAGAATAAATATCTACCCAAGCCCCCAAAACTGGGCTTAGGGAAGTAAGCAGCAGTAAACACTAGAGAAAAAGAGAAAAAACTACATTGAAAAACAATGGAGCATTCTTAACCAATAGGCTGCATGCAGGTTAACACAGGAGAACCATAACAACTTTGGCACCGTGCCTTTAAGACCCTGAGCACCTCCAGTATCCCACCATGCCTCAGGGGTGAAGGAAAGGTGACAGTTGGTTCACAGTTAGGTCAGTACTTTTTTTACGGTGACAATCTGTGTAACTGATTCGAAAGACAGTCTCTCCTGCACTTCTAGGAGACGTGAGTCCGGGGAGGAGGGTGGGTTGTTTATGACTTTGATGAGGATACCCCTGGAAGAGAACTAGGATTTACTGGTAAGTAACTTATCCTTCTCTTCCAGGGGATCCTCATCAATAGTCATAAACATTGAATAGATAAGCAAGCCCATCCCTAAACTCTGCGGACTGTCTAACAGAAGTGCAGGAATATATACATATTATGTAAATAAATTTCTCAGAGAGGCCTGCCCCACTTGGGCATCCGCTCTTGCATCTGAGTCCAAACAGTAATGTCAAGTAAACGTATGTACAGACTTCCATGTAGCAGCCTTACAAATCTCAGATATTGGAACATTGTTAAGGAGGGCAGCAGTAGCCGCTTTTCCCCTTGTGGAATGCGCTTTAGGCCTAGCTAGTAATTGTTTATTAGCCAGCTGGTAAGTATTAACAATACAAGAAACTATCCATCTTGATATAGTTCGTTTAGATGCTGCCTCTCCTGTCCTCAAATGACCATAATTTACAAACAAGCGGTTGGAGCGTCTAATTGATTTTGTTTTATCCAAATAAAATTTCAGCACTCTTTTCAAGTCCAAGGAGTGCAATGCTTTCTCTGCCGGAGTCTCCGGATTGTGAAAGAAAGTTGGTAAAGATATAGGGGGTCATTCTGACCCTGGCAGTCGGGGTTAAAGCGGCGGCCAACCTGCCAACAGGCAGGCGGTCAAAAAAATGGAATTCTGACCCTGGTGGGAACCGCCAACACAGACGGCCACTTTAACACTCCGACCGCCATGGCGGGACAAACAAACAGCGCGGCGGTCACCGCCAACAGGCAGGCGGCAGACAATGTACCGCCCACACTATCACGACTCACCAATCCGCCACCTTTTCCGGGGCGGGAGCCCCGCCGATAAAAACACGGCGGAAACAGACATTTCCAATGGAAAACGCTCACCTCGACACACTCCATGCGGAATCGGGACAGCATGGAACCGGAACTCCACATCCTCCCAGCCATTGCCTTCCTGCTCTTCTTCCAGGATCACGAACCTCGCCGCAGACGACAACGGTGAGTACTGCACCTACGACACAGGGAAGGGGGGAGGAGGAAAGGTTATGGGCACACACATACGCCACACACCCATCCCCACCCTCACCCCCACCGATATACCTACACACCAATGCGGATTAAAAAGTCAGAGTGACACCCCCAAACCCCTTGACAGGAAGGGCCCACGGAGCGGTGCTTGACAGCAAGGGCCCAGCGGAGCGGTGCTTGAGATGAAGGGCCCAGCGGAGCGGTGCTTGAGACGGCGGTGCCCAGCAGAGCGGTGCTTGACAGGAAGGGCCCAGCGGAGCGGTGCTTGACAGGAAGGGCCCAGCGGAGCGGTGCTTGACAGGAAGGGCCCAGCGGAGCGGTGCTTGAGATGAAGGGCCCAGCGGAGCGGTGCTTGAGATGAAGGGCCCAGCGGAGCGGTGCTTGAGACGGCGGTGCCCAGCAGAGCGGTGCTTGACAGGAAGGGCCCAGCGGAGCGGTGCTTGACAGGAAGGGCCCAGCGGAGCGGTGCTTGAGATGAAGGCCCAACGGAGCGGTGCTTGACAAGAAGGGCCCAGCGGAGCGGTGCTTGACAGGAGGGCCCTGTTCAGCGGTGCTTCTCACGGCGGGCCCTGTTCAGCGGTGCTTGTCTTGAAGGGCCCTGTTCAGCGGTGCTCCTCACGGCGGGGCCCTGTTCAGCGGTGCTTCTCACGGCGGGGCCCTGTTCAGCGGTGCTTCTCACGGCGGGCCCTGTTCAGCGGTGCTTGTCTTGAAGGGCCCTGTTCAGCGGTGCTCCTCACGGCGGGGCCCTGTTCAGCGGTGCGTCTCACGGCGGGCCATGTTCAGCGGTGCTTCTCACGGCGGTCCCTGTTCAGCGGTGCTTGTCTTGAAGGGCCCTGTTCAGCGGTGCTTCTCACGGCGGTCCCTGTTCAGCGGTGCTTCTCACGGCGGGCCCTGTTCAGCGGTGCTTGTCTTGAAGGGCCCTGTTCAGCGGTGCTCCTCACGGCGGGGCCCTGTTCAGCGGTGCTTGTCTTGAAGGGCCCAAACGTGTTCAGCGGTGCTCCTCACGGCGGGGCCCTGTTCAGCGGTGCTTCTCACGGCGGTCCCTGTTCAGCGGTGCCTGTCTTGTGTTTCGAGTGAACCACACCTGGCAAATACTTGCCGCTCAGTCAGCATCGGACCTTTCCGTTGCGGGGCCCTCCTGTGATGGAGTCCTGGGTCTCTGGGTCTCTTCCAATACCCCCGGAATGGGGCTGGTGGGGCCCTCATGGCCAGGTCGGTTGCTCCCTGCCTTTTTTGTTTGCTGCCCTTGGCAGACTCTCCGTGGCCTTTGGCTCCCCTACCCGATGTGGCAGGTGACGGTGCAAGGCTATCCTCCTTGGGGGCAGGCGTATCAGGCCTGTCGCGCCTGGCCTTCAGTTTTTTGCTCCTCTTCCCAGGGGGGGGGCTGGCTGTGCCTTTGCTGCTGGACGATGTCCCAGCCCAAGGAAAAACCAGACACGACGTTCTTGGGAGTTGCTGGGCTGGTGGTGGCTGAGGTGTTTGTGGAACTCTTACGGGATGGAGGGGGTGGGTCAGGTGAGGAAAAGAGGTCCACTCTAGAGAGGAAAAGTTTTTTAGAAGCCATGGGAAGGGTAGCTGGAGTGGGTATGGGAGTGGAGGAAGACGATGTGGTTGTAGGAGTGTCAAGTGTGCTGTCTTTGGGTGCAGGTGCTTGGGCTGGAGGCTGACGTGAGGTGGATGGCTATTGGGTGGGTGCCTGCCTGCGTTTGTGTGGTTTGGAAGCGGGGGTGACAGACACACTGGGAGAGGACACAGGGGACGTGTACATGGCAGTGGGGGTGGTGACTGCACGTGTGCGGACTGTACTGGAGGGTGTGCTGGTGATGGGTGTAATGGCTGATGGTGGTGTGCTTGCAGGTGTGAGTGGAGACGTCACAGAGAGGGAGGAGGGAGATGAGGAGGTGGGGACACAGAGGAGGTAGTGGCTGTTGGCATGTTTGCATCTGTATGTTGCTTGGGTGAATGCTTGTGTGTTCTGTGGTGCTTATGTCTGGATGAGCTGCCCTTGGGTGTTGAGGTGTGTGCAGGCTGGTCTGTAGGTGTGGATGGGATAGGCAGAGGAACAGGGGAGTGGGACTGGGTGGAGGGAGTTAGAAGAGGGAGGCTGGAGACAGGGACCATTGCTGCCGTCAGTGCTGAGGCCAGAGCGTTGAACGATCGCTGCTGGGCAGCCTGACCCGAATGAAGGCCCTCCAGGTATGCATTGCTTTGATGCACCTCCCTCTCCATACCCTGGATGGCATTCAAAAGGGTAAACTGCCCAACAATGATGGTCCTCAGGAGGTCAATGACCTCCTCACTGAGGGCAGCAGGGGTGACTGGGGCAGGGCCTGAGGTGCCTGGGGCGAAGGAGATGGCTGGCTTCCTGGCTGTGCGGGCACGGGCCGAAGGCCGAGGGGCTGCTGGGAGGGCGGTGCTGGTGCGCAGGGTGGCGGCTGTACCTGTAGTATCGGTGGGCACAGATGTGGCCACCACCGCAAGGGAGCTCCCATCCGAGAACCTGTCGGTGTCACTGACGTCTGCACGGGTCCCCGTGGTGGAGCCACCCTCGCCCTCCGTCTCACTGGTCATGTCGGAGTCCGTTGCATGGCCCTCCGGGGCCATGTGAGATGCAGCTCCCTCTTGCGCCGATGCCACTTCTCCTCCGCCTGATGATGCTAATGCACACAATCACAGAAAAACAAAGAAAATGGGGGGGGGGGGTGGAAAACATAAAGACAAGTTGAGTGCATGCATTGGGGACACCGTTGGCGGAGAGGACAGACACAGAAGCCCCCTGCACTACGCTGCGTACTTGGGGTACACAACTCATTCCATGGGACATGCCCTACAAGCCTATGGGCGACAACTGCCCACACAGAATACACAGGTCCATGAATCGCGTTACTAGGCACCCTACTGAGGTGGGGGGCGGGGGCACAGGACCATTCCTCACGGAGGGGCCTATCCTACTGAAATCGCCCTGGCCTAGGGTTACCCACAGCCCTCCTCCCCCACCCAGGCACCTCCACTGCGCGCTAAATAGCTGAATGTGCTGGTACTCACCCCCTTGTGTCTGCTGTGATGTCCTCAAACGCCCATCTAAATCGGGGTAGGCCACCGCCAGAATCCGGGACATCAGGGGGGTCAAGGTACGACTGGCACCCCTCCTAGGTTGGGAGGCCATCCCCAGCAGAGCCTCGGCGGTCTTCCTGCTCCCGCGGCGGATGTCCTCCCACCTCTTGCGGCAGTGGGTGCCCCGTCTGTTGTGGACCCCCAGGGCCCGGACGTCCTTGGCGATGGCACGCCAAATATCGATCTTCTGATGGGCGCTGACCTATATGACATGTACAGGGGGGGAAGAGAAACATCATCACTTTTCTGCATGTTCGATGTGAGTGGCCCCCCCTCCCCAAACTAGACCTGTGGCACATGCTCTCATCTGTCGTGCCATGCATTCGTCAGTCGCTGCCCTCCCCTCCATCGTACATCCTCACCACTCATCACAGGCATACCCACTATGCATTGCCCCGTGTACTCACCTGTTGGTCTGGAGGACCGTAGAGTAGCGCATACTGGGGGAGGACCCCGTCCATGAGCTTCTCCAACTCTTCGGAACTGAAGGCGGGGGCCCTTTCCCCAGTCGCAGCAGCCATTGTCACTTCCAGACAGAGGTCACAGCAGCACTTGCAGTATGGGTCCGCTCCTGTGGATGCTCAGGTCTCGTGTGATTAAGCATAGAGAAAATGGCGGTTACGGCCGCGGCGGTGCGTACCGCGGCGGTGCGTACCGCGACCACCGGCGCTCATCGCCATTGGCTCCTGAAACCCATAGGGTTCAATGTTGTCCAATGCAGCTTTGCGCCGCGACTGCGACCGCCTACCGCCACGGTGTGCCACGCCAGCGCAATGACCTTACTTCACATTGTCACACTTCACAGGTCAGGCAGCCGCCATTTCGAGGGCCCACATGGCTTAATTCCTACTACGTCACACATGGCTAGGCCTTGCACCGACATTGATACTAGCCATTCAATCCCGAGAGATTCGTGTTATGTGCATGCTGTGGGCACTTACCTGTGGGTTGATTGACTCTGTGCTCCATCTTGTCCTTCCTAGGCACCGTCCGCTGGGACTTGCGAGGAGACGGAGGAATCTTCCCGTATACAGAGCGCTGGTGGACCTGTCGACAATGGAAGAAAGACACGTCATACTCACCTACAGACTCAACCGTGCCACTATACAGGAACTGTGTGCCCAGCTGGAGCCAGACCTGATGTCACCCATCCGCCAACCCACAGGGATTCCGCCTCTAGTGCAGGTGCTGTCAGGACTGCATTTTCTTGCCAGTGGATCATTTCAAACTACAGTGGCCATTTCATCTGGGATGTCTCAGCCTATGTTTTCAAAGGTGTTGTCCAGAGTGTTGTCTGCCCTGATGAAATACATGCGGAGCTACATCATTTTCACTGAGGTGGGTGACTTGCCTACAGTGAAGGGTGATTTCTATGTCCTTGGACACATTCCCAATATCATTGGTGCCATTGATGGTACCCATGTGGCTTTGGTTCCCCCAAAAGACAATGAACAGGTGTACAGGAACTGAAAAAATTATCATTCAATGAATGTCCAGGTGGTCTGTTTGGCTGACCAGTACATCTCCCATTTAAATGCCAAGTTCCCTGGGTCAGTGCATGACGCGTACATCATGCGAAATAGCAGCATCCCTTATGTGATGGAACAGCTACAGAGACACCGTGTGTGGCTAATTGGTGACTCTGGTTACCCAAACCTGCCTTGGCTATTGACCCCAGTGAGGAATCCCAGGACCAGGGCAGAGGAACGGTACAATGAGGCCCATGGGCGTACTAGGAGGGTGATTGAGTGGACCTTCGGCCTCCTGAAGGCCAGGTTTAGGTGCCTGCATATGACTGGTGGATCCCTAATGTACTCACCAAAGAAGGTGTGTCATATCATCGTGGCCTGCTGCATGCTTCACAACCTGGCTTTGCGACGCCAGGTACCTTTCCTGCAGGAGGATGGTCCAGATGGTGGTGTTGTGGCCGCTGTGGAGCCTGCGGAGAGTGAAGAGGAGGAAGACGAAGAGGACGACACAGACAACAGGGACAGAGTGATACTGCAGTATTTCCAGTAACACACAGGTAAGAATCTACTCCTGCATTGTATTATATCTGTAACTGTGGTGGCTCTCTACTGTCTGACCTTTCACCCCAATGTATGGTAACTTAGTTGTGTATTTCACTTCCTATTTCAGTGATCTGATCCCCACGGAGTGCCCTCTGTTTTTTTTCCCATGGACTACTGCTGTGTGACACTGGTATGTTGTCATCACAATGTAAATAGAAATGTTTTGTTGGTTATATCGAATACATTTGGTTTAAATAAATAGATAGCAGAATCCAGTTGGTTTTTGTGCAATAATTGTGTTTATTGAAGTTTTAAAATAGGTGTATAGTTCAAAAAGGGTGATGGGTGATGGTGGAGGCATGTCCATGGCAGAGTCCAGACTGTCGTTCCTACAGGTCCATTGTCCATATGCCTGTGGAAGGTGGAGCTGGGGCAGTTCAAGGTTGGACAGGGTGAACAAGTGGGACAGTGGGATGACATCCGGGGGGATCCGTGCATGGCGGGGGTCTTGACATCCTACTCTGTCTTCTTCCTAGATCTCAGGCCTTTCTTGCGGGGTGGTTCTTGTTCTGCAGGGGGCGGGGTCCGGGGGGGCCATTGCTGTTGTGTCGGGGCATCCTGACCACTAGCGCCGGCGGAGGTGGTGGGCTGTTCTTCCTCCATGCTAGTGGCAGGGGTCCTTTGGGGGGCCACATGGTCCGGCAAAGTGGTGACAATCTGGTTGAGTGCCACCACCATTGTACCCATTGCGGAACTGATGCTGCGCAGTTCTTCCCGGAACCCCATATTCTGTTGCTCATGCAGAAGCAGGATCTCCTGCAACCTGGCCAGGACCGTCGCCATCGTCTCTTGCGAGTGGTGGTACGCTCCCATGATAGTGGTGAGGGCCTCTTGGACAGTGGGTTCCCTAGGCCTGTCCTCCCTCTGTCGCACAGCAGTCCTCCCAGTTCCCCTTTGTTCCTGGGCCTCTGTCCCCTGGACGGTGTGCCCACTACCACTGCCACCAGGTCCCTGTTGTTGTTGGGGTGGTGGGTTACCCTGGGTGCCCTGTACTGGTAGACACACCGCTGCTTGACCTGTCCTGGAGACAGAGGCATAGGCCCGCTGGGTGGGTGCTGTGCTGGTGTTTCCAGAGGGGGGTAGGTCTGCTGTGGCCTGTGGCTGACTGAGGGTAACCGACTGTCCAGAGGTCCCCGATGGTCCGGGCTGGTCATCAGGTTCTAGGTCGACAGAGCTGCTGTCATCACTGGGGGCCTGTTCTGGGGGTGGGATGGACAAATCTGGACCCTCCTGGCCGGTGTGTTGGCGTTCGGGCCCTGCAGGGGTAAAAGAGTATGGTTATTGCTTTTGTGTGTGCCATGGCGTGCGATTTGTGGGTGCCCTTGTCCCCCAGTGCTGGCAGTCCCTTGTGGGAGGAGTTGTGAGGGTGGTTTGGGGGGGGGATGGGTATGTGCAGTGGTCATGCTTAGGTGATGGGTGTCCATGGTTTGTGTTGGCATTCAGGGGTTGGTGTTGGGTTGGGTGGGTTGTGCTGGTGAGACATTAACAGGGAGGATGTGTGCTGGGGGGTTGGGGGTGAGGGTGGGGGTGTGGGTTGGTATGCTGGTGGTTGGGGGGGTGAAGTAGTTGAGATTAGACTTACCAGAGTCCATTCCTCCGCCTACTCCAGCGAGGCCCTCAGGATGCAGGATGTTAAAGACCTCTTGCTCCCATGCTGTGAATTCGGGTGGAGTGGGTGGGGGTCCGCCGCCAGTCTTCTGCACAGCGATGTTGTGTCTTGACACCATCGACCGCACCTTCCCCCATAGGTCGTTCCAGCGCTTTTGGATGTCTTCCCGATTTCTGGGATGCTGTCCCACAGCGTTGACCCTGTCGACGATCCTTTGCCATAGCTCCGCCTTCCTGGCTATTGTGGTGTGCTGCACCTGTGTGCCGAAGAGCTGGGGCTCTACCCTAATTATTTCCTCCACCATGACCCTGAGTTCTTGGTCCGAGAACCTGGGGTGTCTTTGGGGTGCCATGGGGTGGTGTGGATGAGGTGTGGGGTGGTGTTTGTAGTGATGAGTGTGGTGGTGTGTGGTGTTTTGTGCGTAGATGTGGTGTGGGTGATGAGGTTGGGTTCCTGTGTGTGTTGTGGTTTGCGTTCCCTGTGCTCTCTCTCTGTGTATTGCGCCTTGTCTCTGAATTTTGAATTGTGGGGGTTTGTGGGTGATGTGGGTGTGTGTTTTATATAGTGATGGGTGTGTGGGTGTGTTGTTTGTATGTGTATCAGGTGTTTGTATTTTGAATTGTCCAATGTGGCTGTGTTTTGTAAAGGTGTGTGTATTTTGAGCGCGGCGGTGTGTACCGCCAATGGAATACCGCGGTTGTAAGACCGCCGCGTGGATTCGTGGGTCGTAATGGCATGGGCGTGTTTGTGTTGGCGTGACGGTGGAGGTTTGGTCATCTCCAGTTTATCGCTGACCGCTGATGTGGCGGGCTTCAGTGGAAGTCGGGTTTTTGGCAGTTTGGCAGTTGTGGGTCAGAATGACTGTGGCGGTTTACCGTGGCCGCGGCGGTGTAATGGCGGTCTTCTGACCGGCGGTAAGTGCCTTTTACCGCCAGGGTCAGAATGACCCCCATAGTCTGATTGATATGGAATTCTGACACCACTTTCGGAAGGAAAGATGGGTGAGTTTGCAGAACCACTCTATTGTCGTGAAAAAACGTGTATGGTTCTTTGGAAGACAAAGCCTGAATTTCGCTGACCCTCCTCGTCGAAGTAATGGCCACCAAAAAAGCCATCTTCCACGTAAGGTGTTGTAAAGAGGCCTTGTGTATAGGTTCAAAAGGAGGGCCCATAAGTTTTGACAATACTATGTTCAGTTCCCATGAAGGAGATGGTCTCCGAATGGGCGGAAAAACTTTTTTCAAACCTTCTAAGAAATCCTTGACTACAGGTTTCGTAAAGAAGGATTCCTGAGAAGGTGACTTACGATAGGCTGTAATGGCAGACAAATGTACCTTAATAGATGATACCTGCAGACCGGACTTTGCCAGATGAAGCAAACAGGACAGTATGACATCCTCCTGAGCCCGTATGGGATTCTGGCCTTGTTGACAGCACCATATGTAGAATCTTTTCCACTTAAAAGCGTAAGAACGCCGCGTGGAAGGTCGTTTGGACTCTTTCAAGATGTTCATACACTCCTGTGAGAGCCCTAGGTGCCCATACTGCAGGAATTCAGGAGCCATGCTGTTAAGCTCAGAGAGGGTAGGTTGGGATGTAGAATCCTGCCCTCCATTCTGCTCAGAAGATCCGGTCTGCACGGCAGCCTCCTGTGAGGTTTTTCCGATAGGTTGAGGAGATCTGTGTACCAGAATTGACAGGGCCATTGTGGCGCTATGAGAATCATTCTGGTTCGGGATCTGTAAAGTTTGTTGATCACTGCTGGTATGAGGGGAATCGGTGGAAAGGCGTAGAGAAGTATCCCTGACCAGTCGATCAACAGGGCATTCCCTCGAGATCCCGGACGGTAGAACCTGGATGCGAAGTCTGGGCATTTCTTGTTTACTTCGTCTGCGAAGAGATCCAATTGAGGTCGACCCCATTGAGCGAAGATGTATTCGACGACTCGCCGTGTAGGACCCAATCGTGTGCGTCCTCTAGGTGTCTGCTCAGGAAATCTGCTTCCATGTTTTGTTGCCCTGGCAGGTGAACCACTGTAAGTGACATTCCTCTGGCCAGGAGCCAATGCCATATCGTTTGGGACTCTCGAGATAGGGGTAGGGATCTCGTTCCCCCCTGTTCTTTCAAATAATACATCGTGGTTGTATTGTCCGTTTGTATTAGGAGAGTTTTCCCCTGAATTAATGGTGTGAAAGACTTGAGAGCCAGATGGACCGCTCTGAGTTCCAGCAGATTGATGTGGTACTGCTTTTCCTTGTCTGACCACAGGCCCTGAACTTGAAGGGGACCCAGATGAGCCCCCCATCCCTGAAGAGACGCATCCGTTACCAGAGTGTCGGATGGAACTACCTGGTGAAACGGAGCACCTACTGACAGGTGAGGTCTGTGCATCCACCATTTCAATGACTGAAGTGCCGCTGCCGGTAGTCGTACTCTGTCCTCCCAGCGACCTGTCCTTTGGCTCCAGTTGCTCTCCAATGCCTCTTGGAGGGGCCTCATGTGCAGTCTGGCATTTGGGACAATGAAAATGCATGATGCCATGGAGCCCAGCAGCGATGTCACCTGACGCGCCGTAGGTGCGTTGGCTTTCAACAGGTCCTGACACTTCCTGTCTATTGAAGATAGTCGTTCCTCTGAAGGATACACTCTTTGGAGTTCTGTGTTTATTATAGCTCCCAGGTAGTGAAGGTTCTGTGTTGGAATCAAGGTTGACTTTTGGCAATTGACCTGAAGACCTAGAGACTCGCAAACCCTGAGCACAATGTCCCGATGGCTTCTCGCCTGCTCCGGAGAAGAAGCCTTCAGTAACCAGTCGTCTAGGTATGGGTAGATGAATGTCTTTTGTTTTCGAAGATGTGCCGCTACCACCGCCATACATTTCAAGAAGACGCGTGGGGAAGATTTCAGGCCAAATGGTAGAACTCTGAACTGATAGTGCTGTGATGCTACTTGGAACCACAAGAATTTCCGATGCTTGGGAGCTATTGGGATGTGAAAATATGCATCCTGCAGGTCGATGGAGCACATCCAGTCTCCCTGATGTAGCTGAGGGAAAATCTGGTGAAGCGCTAGCATCCTGAACTTCTGTTTTCTTATGTATTTGTTCAGCAGCTGTAAGTCCAGAATTGGTCTGAAAACGCCCTCTCGGCCCTTTTTCGCCACCAGAAAATAACGGGAGTAAACCCCCTTTCCTCTGTGCGCAGGTGGAACCCTTTCTATGGCATTCTTTTGTAAGAGGGAGAGAGCCTCTTTGCGCAGCAGGCTGAGATGAGATGGATTGCATTTGGCTGGTGGCAAGTGTGGTGGAGGCTGTTTGAAAAGAAGAGAGTAGCCATTTTCGACAATATTGAGCACCCATTTGTCTCTTGTGATAGAGTGCCACTCGTGAAGATAACCTGCAATACTTCCCCCCACCGGAGTGGTGTACAGTGTCGAGGGAAGCGAGATCTCATTGTTTGGCCGGCGCTTTCGGTGTGGACTGCTGGGGTCTACTTGACCCTCGCTCCCTTGTGTTCCTTCGCTGAAAGAGAGGGCGTCTCTGCTGTTGTTGTGGCCTCTGGGACCAGTGAGGGGTTGGACCCTCGGCTGGAAAGGGCGCCTGTCATAAGGCCTATACCTTCTCCTGAAATCTTTCTTCCTTTCCAGGCCTACAGCCCTCACGGTGTCCACCTCGGTCTTCATGCGGGCCATTTCCTCGTCTGCATGGGTACCGAACAGCGAGTTCCCGGCGAATGGGAGATTCAGGATGCGCTGTTGTGCTTCTTGCTTTAACCCAGTCAGTCTCAGCCAGGAAGACCTTCTTGCACAGATTCCATGTGCATACCCATGCGCAGCTACATCCGGCATCCCTCCTGCAGGATCTCTTGAAAATCTTGTCTGTCTTCTCTGGGCAATTTCTCTGTGAATCTATTGAGGGAGTCCCACAGAGAACGGTCATACCTGCCCAGGAGTGCAGAAGCACTGGAGACTTTCATTGCCGAAGCCGCCGTATTGCACATCTTTCTCCTCAGAGAGTCTAGATGCCTGCTCTCTTTATCCGGGGGGACCATGGAGGATGATGCCACTGAGTGGGTTTTTCGGGCTGCGGCCAATATTACAGAGTCCGGTGGCGGATCCTTTCTTAGGAACAAAGGGTCCTGTTCGGGAGCCTTATATTTTTTCAGAATCCTAGCCGGGGCAGATTTGAGCATCGCTGGGGCCAGAAAAGTGTCCATGGTTGGCTGCAACAAACCAGGCACTAGAGGCAGTAGCTTTTTTGACGCTGATCTATGCTGCAGAGTCTCAAAGATGACTGACGAGGAGGTAGATGGCTCTGGAACCTCTATGTTTAATTTCTGTGCTCCCCTTAACAGCACCTCGTTAACGTGGTAATGTCATCCACCGGTGAGACCCTAGCAGGTGGAGAATCTGTTAGGGTGGGGGAGTAACGCCCGACAGATGATCCTGATGACGACCAAGAGGGTGATCTTCTTCGTGAACGAGACCTGGATCGCCGTTGAGAACGAGACCTGCTGAGAGACGCTGTAGCAGAGCGCCCAGGCCTCGCGGTCGGTTGACGAGGAACAGAACGAGCCCGTCCTGCCCTTGCTGTCGGTGATGGCGTTCATGGAAGGGAGGCAGTAGGGGAGTACATTCGCGAATACTGCGAATCCGGGGAGGCCGCTGGTCTGTTAAGGCTCTTTAGCCATCTTGGAGATAGGTTGATGGGCGAAACATGCCCAGATGATGCCGCTCTTGAACGAGATGAGTCGCTCGGTATGGAGACCACGGGAGATGGTGCGGCCTTGTCTGCTGGCGGAGGGCGATGTTCTACTCCCTGCGGGACAGGTAAAACCTGTGTCGACGTCGACGGCTGTGTCGACGTCGAAGGGCGCCCCATTGGTTGCTCTTGCCTCGACGTTGAGTGTCTCGATGTTGAGTGTCTCGACGTAGAGTGTCTCGACGTCGAACGGCGATCTTTGGACCTCGACCTACTCGCCGTCGTGTGCCTCGACGTGGAGCGGTGGGAGGTCGACGGCGGATGTCTCTCATGCCGTCGTGACGATTTCGACGTCGCGTCTCTTGATGTCAGGGGGCGTACGGCCTTTGGCAACGACCGGTCACGCCGGCGATGGCTCGACGTTGATCGGCGGGCTGCCGTCGACGGAGATCTGCCCCTGCGATGGTGTTCCCTCGACGCCGTCTCCTTCGACGTCGGGTGGGTCGCCGTCGACGGCGATCTATGCCGGTGAGACGTGGCAGCGACGACGTCGACGGGGAACAAACAGGTACTTTCCTACCTGCTGACGTCGACCTAGCCATTCTCTCCTGAGAATGGCCTGCTGGTTGCCTGGGAAGTGAAGAGGACAATGTTTTCTGCCTCTCATGAAGCCCATGTAGCCTGATCTTCTCTCTGTCCTTCAGAGTCCTCTTTGCAGTGCTTGCAAGTGTCAGGGCAGTGACTCTGAGGCAGGCACACAATACAAAGAGAGTGTGGGTCTGACTGGGCCTTCTTCTTCCCACAAGAAGGGCATTTGACAAAAAGTGAAGGCATTTTTCTGTCAGGAAAAAACTGCCAAACACAGACAAAGATGTTATCTGTCGAATGAAACAGGAAAAAACACTTTTTAAAGGATTTTTCTGAGAAAAAACTCAGAAAAACTGAGAGCTCAATGCTCCAGGATCCTCTCAGAAGAAGCCGGAAAAAAGAACTGACCTAACTGTGAACCAACTGTCACCTTTCCTTCACCCCTGAGGCATGGTGGGATACTGGAGGTGCTCAGGGTCTTAAAGGCACGGTGCCAAAGTTTTTATGGTTCTCCTGTGTTAACCTGCATGCAGCCAATTGGCTAAGAATGCTCCATTGTTTTTCAATGTAGTTTTTTCTCTTTTTCTCTAGTGTTTACTGCTGCTTACTTCCCTAAGCCCAGTTTTGGGGGCTTGGGTAGATATTTATTCTCTATTGTAATTTTATAATATAAAAAAAAAAAAGAAAAAAAAAACTTCATAGAAATAAAGCATTTTAGCCTTTATAAGATTATAGCCTGCATTGCTGTTTTACACATGTATAATATGTGTGTATTTTATATATGCTCCGGGGTCCCCGCACAAGGGCGGGAATATTCAATGTTTATGACTATTGATGAGGATCCCCTGGAAGAGAAATAGGCCCTCATTACAACTTTGACGGGCGGCGGAGGCCGCCCGCCAAAGTTGCGCCGCAGGAATACCGCACCACGGTCTGAAGACCGCGGCCGGCATTCTGAGTTTCCCGCTGGGCGGGCGGGCAGCCGCCTTAAGGCCGCCCGCCAGCCCAGCGGGAAAGAGGCTTCCACGATGAAGCCGGCTCGGAATCGAGCCGGCGGAGTGGAAGCTGTGCGACGGGTGCAGTTGCACCCGTCGCGTATTTCACTGTCTGCGCAGCAGACAGTGAAATACATTTTGGGGCCCTCTTACGGGGGCCCCTGCAGTGCCCATGCCGTTGGCATGGGCACTGCAGGGGCCCCCAGGGGCCCCGCGACTACCCCTCCCGCCATCCGGTTCCCGGCGGGAGAACCGCCAGGAACTGGATGGCGGGAGGGGGAGTCGGAATCCCCAAGCCGGCGCAGCAAGCTGCGCCGGCTTGGAGGATTCCTTGGGGGCAGCGGGAAACCGGCGGGAGACCGCCGGTTTCCCTTCTCTGACCGCGGCGGCCTGTCGGCGGTGCTCCCGCGTGCCGCGGCCCTGGCGGTTCTATACCGCCAGGGTCGTAATGAGGGCCATAGTGTTTTAGCAGCTTAGGCTGATAGAGTTAGCTATAGCAGAGCAGCCAAGTCTGAACTAGGAGACAAGCAAAGCAGAAGCAATACCACTTATATCATATAGGCACTAGGTAAGAAAGACAATACTCAGTGCTACTAAAAATAAAGGTACTTTATTTTAGTGACAATGTGCCAAAAGAATAAGTTACTTACCTTCGGTAACGCTTTTTCTGGTGGATACAGTAACTACCTGTGGATTCCTCACCTAAAGAATTCTCCCCTCGTGCCAGCCTTCGACGGAAATTTCTTCTAGCTCTGCGCGTCGACGATGACGTCACAATCGCCCGACTCCACGCGACGCCACATGACGTCATCCAGGCAATAAGAAGCCCTCCTCGACGTGCAGACGTCAGTTTTCTCAATTTTTTACGTGCCATAGAGGCGAACAGGTTAACCTAAAGAGCACACATTCATCCAGAATAGATGAAAATAAAACATTTAATATAAAACTCAATATAAATCACAGTTATGAATACTCAATTCGAGATAAAAATAAATATATATATGTATAATTCCAGTCCAAAATGTCCTTTTCACCATCTTAATTTGCAAAGGAAAAGTATATACAATGAATACAACTATATGCATAAAGAAGCTATATACATATATACAAGATCAAGGATACGTACCCAAAGAGATCTTGGTTTGACCAGTCAGGCAACCGGGAGGTGGGTGGGACCGTGAGGAATGCACAGGTAGTTACTGTATCCACCAGAAAAAGCGTTAACAAAGGTAAGTAACTTATTCTTTTGATGGATACACCTACCTGTGGATTCCTCACCTAAAGAATAGAGTCCCAAAGCAGTATAACCTCCGGAGGTGGGTGTTCGAATGGTCAAACCAAGAAATCTTGCAGCACCGAGCGAGCAAAATGGCCATCCCTCCTGACCTCAGAGTCCAAACAGTAATGCTTGGCAAAAGTATGGAGGGATGCCCAGGTCGCTGCCCTGAAGATGTCAGCCACAGGAACACCTCTAGCCAAAGCCGATGAAGCCGCTTTGGTCCTGGTGGAATGGGCACGAAGCCCCACAGGTGGATCTCTCTTCGCCAAAGAATAGCAGACCTTAATACACAGAATGACCCACCTGGATAGCGTTCTCTTGTGGACCGCTCTACCTTTCCTCTTCCCCACCTATCCAACGAAGAGCTGTTAATCCTGTCTGAACTCTTTCGTCCTGGCGACGTAGAAGATCAGTGCTCTTCGCGGATCCAGCCGGTGGAGCCTCTCTTCCTCCTTGGATGGGTGAGGTGGAGGGTAAAAGGAAGAGAGCGTAATTGACTGCCCCAGGTGAAAGGGTGTAACAACCTTCGGTAGGAAAGCCTCCTTGGTCCTCAACACCACTTTGTCCTTGAAGAAGGAAAGGAATGGGGATTCTACAGTTAGAGCCTGAAGCTCACTAACCCTTCTGGCAGATGTTATTGCCACCGGGAAAACAGTTTTAAATACTAGGAACCATAAAGAACAAGAGTGTATGGGTTCAAACGGGGCCCCCATAAGAAAAGTTAAAACTAAGTTAAGGTCCCACTGAGGCATAACGAATGGCGTGGGCGGATACTTATTAGTGAGTCCCTTTAGAAACTTTAAAACAATTGGTGACCTAAAGAAGGATGGTTGATCAGGAAGGCACAGAAAAGCAGATAGCGCAGACAGATAACCCTTAACAGTGGCAACTGAAAAACCTTTCTGTGATAAATAGAGTGCAAATGACAAAATGTCAGATAAACCAGCTTTTAAAGGATCTAAACTATTCTCTCCACACCAGCTTGTAAACTTAGCCCAACGATTTGCATAGATTGACTTGGTGGAGTGTCGTCTGGCTGATAGAATAACTTCCACCACATCTGGATGGAGAGAAAAGGAACTCAGATTGCCCCGTTCAATCTTCAGGCATGAAGATGCAGGCTCTGGAGGTGGGGGTGTAGAATCTGCCCCTGCGACTGCGAGAGGAGGTCCACCCTGTAAGGGAGACGGAGCGGAGGGCACGGAGAGAGTTGGAGTAGGTCCGAATACCACACCCTTCTCGGCCAATCCGGAGCTATTAAGATGACTTGAGCTCGGTCTTGGAGGATTTTCCTGAGAACTCGAGGAATCAAGGGTATGGGGGGAAATGCGTAAAACAACTGACCCTTCCAGGACATCTGAAACGCGTCCCACAGAGCTCCTTGCACCGGATACTGGAGGCTGCAAAACAGCGGGCACTGCGCATTCTCTTGAGTTGCAAACAGATCTATTTGTGGATAACCCCACATCTGGAAGATATACAGAACCAGATCTGGATGAAGATGCCACTCGTGGTCGACCGAGCTGCCTCGACTGAGAATGTCTGCACGCACATTCATGACTCCAGCCAAATGATGTGCAATCAAGCAGATCTTGGTGTCCTGAAGCCAGGACCAGAGTCGAAGAGCTTCTCTGCAGAGAAGATACGACCCCACTCCTCCCTGTTTGTTTATATACCACATCGCGGTCGTGTTGTCCGTTAGAACCTGGACTGACTGACCGCGAATGGAAGGGAGGAAGGCCTTGAGTGCCAGTCGTACTGCCCGCAATTCTAACAGATTGATGTGTAATTTCTGTTCTACTGGAGATCAAAGGCGTTTGATCTCCAGGTCCCCCAGATGAGCTCCCCACCCTAGAGTGGAAGCATCCGTTACCACTGAGGCCACTGGTGGGGGTAGCGAGAACGGCCTTCCTTGAGACAGGTTGTCGACCGCTGCCCACCATTGAAGATCCACTGCAGTGTCTCTGGAGACCTTTATCGAGTTCTTGAGATCCCCTTTGTGCTGAAACCACTGCCTGCGGACGCACCACTGGAGAGCCCTCATGTGCCAGCGTGCATAAGTGACCAACAGTATGCAAGAAGCAAATAGACCGAGCAGACGAAGGACTTTGAGGATTGGAACCACCGCTCCATTTCGAAACATCGGAACCAAAGCCTGTATGTCCTTAACCCGCTGTGGCGGAGGAAAGGCCCGATTCAATGTTGTGTCCAATACTGCCCCTATGAACAGGAGGCGTTGAGAGGGCTCCAGGTGAGATTTGGGTACATTGACTGAAAACCCCAGGTCGTACAACAATTGAGTCGTCGACTGGAGGTGGCACCGCATGAGCCCTGGAGTATTGGCTTTGATCAACCAATCGTCCAGATAGGGAAACACAGCGATCCCCTTTCTTCTGAGCTCTGCCGCTACCACCGCCATCACCTTCGTGAAGACTCGAGGTGCTGAAGTAAGACCAAACGGGAGAACCGCAAACTGATAATGTTGTGATCCCACCACAAAACGGAGATACTTCCTGTGCGATTTGAGGATCGGAATATGAAAGTACGCGTCCTGCAAATCGACCGACACCATCCAGTCTCCTTCGTTCAACGCCAAAAGAACCTGTGAGAGGGTCAGCATTTTGAACTTTTCCTGTTTGAGGAACCAATTCAAAATCCTCAAGTCTAAAATCGGTCTCAGCCGACCATCCTTTTTGGGAATCAGAAAGTATCTTGAATAGCACCCCTGACCCCTCTCTTGCTCGGGAACCAACTCTATTGCACCTTTTTGTAATAGGGATAATACCTCCTGCTGTAACAGGAGAAGATGGTCTTCCGAAAAGAAGGATGGGCGGGGAGGGAGGGTGGGAGGAAATTCCCGAAAAGGAAGAGCGTACCCCTTCTTCACAATGTCGATGACCCAGGAGTCTGATGTTATGACCTCCCACATTGGAAGAAAAAGGGTAAGTCTCCCCCCTACTGGAGACGAATGGACAGGGAATGGTGGAGGACTATGGCTGCTTTCCTTGCTGCACCCCTCCCGAGGAAGAGGCAGAGTGCTGCAAGGTGGCTCCTCTCGTACGGACTCTGCCCCTGCCGCTGAAGGATCTGTAAGGCAGGGTAGAAGCAGTTTGCTGTGGTCCTTGCAGTCTTCCTCGAAAGGAACCACGACCAAATCCTTTAAATCTCCGAAAGCCTCTAAAGGCGGATGAGGCCGACGACTGGAGTCCCAAGGATCTACCTGCCGCTCTGCTCTCTTTAAAGCGTTCTAAGGCAGAGTCAGCCTTAGAACCGAAGAGCTTTTCCCCATCAAACGGGAGATCAAGGAGCGTAGCCTGCACGTCCGTCGAGAAGCCAGATGATCTAAGCCAAGACTGCCTTCTAGAGACTATGGTCGTGCCCATTGCCCTAGCCATCGAGTCCGAAGTGTCCAAACCAGACTGGATCACTTGCGTCGCAGCCGCTTGAGCATCCGAAAAGAGTTGCAGCATCTCCTGTGACACATTAGGATGGCCCTTTGCCTCTTCCATAAGGGCATGTATGTAACGTCCCAGTATACATGTGGCGTTAGAAGATTTCAGGGCCAAACTGCACGATGAAAATGTCTTTTTAGCAGTATGGTCCATCTTTTTTGACTCTCTATCAGTAGGAACCCCAGGAAACGAGCAAGGAGAGGATCTGGAGGAACATGAAGCTTGGACCACAAGGCTCTCCGGAGTTGGTTGCCTGGAGAGAAACACCGGATCCCCAGGCGCCGTCCTGTAACGCCGAGCCACCGCTCTGTTGACTGCAGCGGTTGATACAGGCTTCATCCAAATATCCTTTATAGGGTCCAGCAGAGCCTCATTAAATGGAAGAAGAGGCTCAGCAGAAGCAGATGTTGGATGGAGGACCTCAGTCAATAAATTTCTCCTAACCTCCGCGGTGGGAAGAGTAATATCCAAAAAGTCAGCAGCTTTACGAATGACCTTATGGAACATAGCTGCCTCCTCTGTGATCTCTCCAGGAGAAGCTAAATCCCACTCCGGGGTAGTGTCAAGGCCACTAGCTGAGTCTAGACCCTGGAAATCACCTGAGGGCTCAACAACTTCTCCTTCCTCCAGGTGTTGCCTCGCATACTCCTCTTCTTCCAAGAGACGGAGGGCCAGGCGCCTTGATCTAAGTCTGGACTCCAAGCCTGGAGTCGACAAGGTGTCAGCCGACGCCGAAGACCTCCGTCGGCGCCGAGGCTCGGATTCGTCCGAAGCCGGTGGCTCCGGCTTCACAGCTATCTTGGACGTCAATGGGATCCGAGGCGAATCCACCGGCGCCGTAACAGGTGCAGCCATCCTGGCCGACGTCGTAGGCATCGGCGCCGCTTCAGACGCAGTAGACAAAAACGGGGTGAACGGCGCCGACTTGAAGGACGCCGGAACACCCAAATCGTAGGCCAAAGGACCAGACGGACCTGCGTGACTTCCACCCGGCGCCATGGAAGCAAAGATGTTAAACATAGCGTTGAAAAACGCTGCAGGATCCGATCCCGGAGTCGGGAAAGCCGGGTACTGTTGTTGCTGCACCGGCGCCGGCAAAGCTGCCGAAGAGGGTCCGGGTATCTCCTGGCCAGGAGAACCTTCAGGCTCGACCTCAAAGACCGACCCAGGTGATGTCGGGGTCGTCGGAGGAGGAGGGGTGACGGTCGGGCTTATCTCCCACGTCGGACGACGCCGAGTCGACGGAGAAGCCGATCTAGACCTGGACCGTCCCTTGCTCGATCGGCGCCGAGATCCATGACGGCGCCGAGAGCCACTATGATGGTGGCGAGACCTCGAGGATCTCGACGAAGACTCCCTCCTATGACGCCTCTCTTTCTTCTTCTTGGACCGAGCCAAGAATAACTTTGCCTCTCTTTCTTTGAGCGCCTTAGGGTTCATGCGCTGGCACGAACCACACGCCTCGACCTCATGATCTGAACTAAGGCACCAGAGGCAGTTATCGTGGGGGTCGGTAACCGACATCCGACCCCCGCATTGGTTACAAGGTTTAAAGCCGGATTTTCTAGGCTGCCACATCGTAACCGTCAGTTGGTAACAGTAGCTCCCTGTGAGCCTCGAAGAAACAACCGTTATTCGGGCACGGAAAAAAGGGAACTGACGTCTGCACGTCGACGAGGGCTTCTTATTGCCTGGATGACGTCATGTGGCGTCGCGTGGAGTCGGACGATTGTGACGTCATCGTCGACGTGCAGAGCTAGAAGAAATTTCCGTTGAAGGCTGGCGTGAGGGGAGAATTCTTTAGGTGAGGAATCCACAGGTAGGTGTATCCATCAGAAATATCTCAGAGGATATACTCCCTTAGGAGGTAAGTAACATACACAAAATATACACAACAAACCAAATCAGGTGAGTAAAACAGACAGAAAGTAGTGCAAACACTGTAGAATACAATAGGATGCAAGAGGCCTAGCGGCAACACAAACCATTTACTAAGAAAGTGGAATGCGCACCACAAATGGGCTCCTAGGCTAGTGTAGTGTGTAGAGGGTCGCTAGGAGTATAAGAAAACACTAAGGGTGTCCGAGATACCCCACCCCAAGTGTAGGAAGGTAACCTCTTTCTAGCCTTGTTACCCCCACTTTTGGCCTGTTTGTGAGTATATGTCAGGGTGTTTTTACTGTCTCACTGGGATCCTGCTAGCCAGGGCCCAGTGCTCATAGTGAAAACCGTATGTTGTCAGTGTGTTTGATATGTGTCACTGGGATCCTGCTAGCCAGGACCCCAGTGCTCATAAGTTTGTGGGCTATTTGTGATCCCTGCTAACCAGAGCCTCAGTGTTTACACTCTCTCTGCTTTTAAAATTGTCACTGCAGGCTAGTGACTAATTTTACCAATTCTCATTGGCACACTGGTACACCCATATAATTCCCTTGTATATGGTACCTAGGTACCCAGGGTATAGGGGTTCCAGGAGATCCCTATGGGCTGCAGCATTTCTGTTGCGACCCATAGGGAGCTCAGACAATTCTTACACAGGCCTGCCACTGCAGCCTGAGTGAAATAACGTCCATGTTATTTCACAGCCATTTCTCACTGCACATAAGTAACTTATAAGTCACCTATATGTCTAACCCTCACTTGGTGAAGGTTAGGTGCAAAGTTACTTAGGCCCTCATTCCAACCGCGGCGGTCAATGACCGCCGGGTTGGTGGACCGCGGGAGCACCGCCGACAAGCCGGCGGTGCTCCAATGGGCATTCCGACCGCGGCGGTAAAGCCGCGGTCGGACCGGCAGCACTGGCGGGCTCCCGCCAGTGTACCGCCGCCCATTGGAATCCTCCAAGGCGGCGCAGCTAGCTGCGCCGCCGAGGGGATTCCGACCCCCCCTACCGCCATCCAGGTCCCGGCGGTTCTCCCGCCGGGAACCGGATGGCGGTAGGGGGGGTCGAGGGGCCCCCGTAAGAGGGCCCCTAAATGTATTTCACTGTCTGCTGCGCAGACAGTGAAATACGCGACGGGTGCAACTGCACCCGTCGCACAGCTTCCACTCCGCCGGCTCGATTCCGAGCCGGCTTCATCGTGGAAGCCTCTTTCCCACTGGGCTGGCGGGCGGCCTGAAGGCGGCCGCCCACCAGCCCAGCGGGAAAGTCAGAATCACCGCCGCGGTCTTTCGACCGCGGAACGGTATTCTGGCGGCCCCCGACAGGCCGGCGGCGACCGCCGCCGGCCAATGTCGGAATGAGGGCCTTAGTGTGTGGGCACCCTAACACTAGCCAAGGTGCCCCCACATTGTTCAGGGCAAATTCCCGGACTTTGAGAGTGCGGGGACACTGTTACACACGTGCGCTACATATAGGTCACTACCTATTTGTAGCGTCACAATGGTAACTCTGAACATGGCCGTGTAACATGTCTAAGATCATGGAATTGTCACCCCAATACTATTATTGGGGGGACAATTCTATGATCCCCCGGGTCTCTAGCACAGAACCCGGGTACTGCCAAATTGCCTTACCAGGGTTTCCACTGCAGCTGCTGCTGCTGCCAACCCCTCAGACAGGTTTCTGCCCCCCTGGGTTCTGGGCAGCCCAGTCCCAGGAAGGCAGAACCAAGGATTTCTTCTGAGAGAGGGTGTTACACCCTCTCCCTTTGGAAATAGGTGTGAAGGGCTGGGGTGGAGTAGCCTCCCCCAGCCTCTGGAAATGGGTTGATGGGCACAGATGGTGCCCATCTCTACATAAGCCAGTCTACACCGGTTCAGGGATCCCCCAGTCCTGCTCTGGTGCGAAACTGGACAAAGGAAAGGGGAGTGACCAGAGCTCCTCCAGTGTGTCCCAGACCTCTGTCATCTTGGATTCAGAGGTGTTGGTGCACAATGGACTGCTCTGAGTGACCAGTGCCAGCAGGTGACGTCAGAGACCTCTCCTGATAGGTGCTTACCTCTCTTGGTAGCCATACCTCCTTTCTTGGTAGCCAAACCTCCTTTTCTGGCTATTTAGGGTCTCTCCTCTGGGCTATTCCTCAGATAACAAATGCAAAAGCTCACCAGAGTTCCTCTGCACTTCCCTCTTTGACTTCTGCCAAGGATCGACTGCTGACTGCTCCAGGACGCCTGCAAAACCCCAACTAAGTAGCCAGACGACTACCAGCAACATTGTGGCGCCTGCACTGGAAGCCAAGAAGAAATCTCCTGTGGGTCGACGGAATCTTCCCCCGGCTAACGCAGGCACCAAAAGACTGCATCACCGGTCCTCTGGGTTCCCTCTCATTCTGACGAGCGTGTTCCCTGAAACACAGGAGCTGGGTCCAAGTGTCTCCCACAGTCCAGTGACCCTTCTGTCCAACTGTGGTGGAGGTAAGTCCTTGCCTCCCCACGCCAGACAGCAAACCTGTGTACTGCGTGATTTGCAGCTGCTCCGGCTTCTGTGCACTTTTCCAAGGATTCCTTTGGGCACAGCCTAGACTGGGTCCCCAGCACTCCGTCCTGCAGTGCTCAACCTGCTGAGTTGGACTCCGACATCGTGGGACCCTCCTTTTGTGACTCTGAGTTCACAGATCTTCTAAGTGCCTGCTCTGGTACTTCTGCGGGTGCTGCCTGCTTCTGTGGGGGCTCTCTGAGTTGCTGAGCGCCCCCTCTGTCTCCTCCTCCAAGGCGCGACATCCTGGTCCTTCCTGGTCCCCAGCAGCACCCAAAAACCTCTACCGCGACCCTTAAAGCTAGCAAGGCTTGTTTGCGGTATTTCTGCGTGGAAACACTTCTGCAACATTCAGCACGCCGTGGGACATCTTCCATCCAAAGGAGAAGTTCCTAACCATTTTCATTGTTGCATAATTTTCGGCTTCTTCCACCCGGAGGCAGCCCTTTTGCACCTTAATCCGGGGTTCCCTGGGCTCCTGCCCCCCCTGGACACTATTGCGACTCTTGGACTTGGTCCCCTTCCTTTTCAGGTCCTCAGGTCCAGGAATCCGTCTTCAGTGTTTTGCTGGTGCTTGTGGTTCTTGCAGAATCCCCCTATCACAACTATTGTGTCTTTCTGGGGTAGTAGGGTAACTTTATTCCTACTTTCTAGGGTCTTGGGGTGGGGTATTTTGGACACCCTTACTGTTTTCGCACAGTCCCAACGACCCTCTACAATCTCCCATAGGTCTGGGGTCCATTTGTGATTCACATTCCACTTTTGGAGTATATGGTTTGTGTTGCCCCTAGACCTATGTTTGCCTATTGCATCCTATTGTGATTCTACGTTGTTTGCACTACTTTTCTTACTGTCTGTAAGGAAATGCCTCCTTGGCATGGTTACCCCCTGACTTTTTGCCTTTGCTGATGCTAAGTTATGATTTGAAAGTGTGCTGGGACCCTGCTAACCAGGCCCCAGCACCAGTGATCTTTCCCTAAACTGTACCCTTGTCTCCACCATTGGCACAACCCTGGCACTCAGGTAAGTCCCTTGTAACTGGTACCCCTGGTACCGAGGGCCCTGATGCCAGGGAAGGTCTCTAAGGGCTGCAGCATGTCTTATGCCACCCTAGGGACCCCTCACTCAGCACATACATACTGCTTTCCAGCTTGTGTGTGCTGGTGGGGACAAAATGACTAAGTCGACATGGCACTCCCCTCAGAGTGCCATGCCAACCTCACACTGCCTGTGGCATAGGTAAGTCACCCCTCTAGCAGGCCTTACAGCCCTAAGGCAGGGTGCACTATACCATAGGTGAGGGCATAGCTGCATGACCACTATGCCCCTACATTGTCTAAGAAAAACCTTAGATATTGTAAGAGCAGGTTAGCCATAAGAGTATATGGTGTGGGAGTCTGTCAAACATGAACTCCACAGCACCATAATGGCTACACTGAAAACTGGGATGTTTGTTATCAAACTTCTCAGCACAATAAATGCACACTGATGCCAGTGTTGTCAACTTCAGGGCAGTACGCACTCTACGGGCGACTAGAATGCAAAAACCGAACAATTTCAAGCTAACATAATTTATGCATTGTGCTGATATGATGTTGCTTAACCTTTTGCACTGTAGAGTTTAATCTTGAAGACTTATGTTCAGCATGCATATTAATACTGTTCACATGTGATGTACTGCTGCAGGCTTTCAGACTGTGTCAGGGTGTGGTCCCCTTCCAGGGCCTTCTAGAAGCCTTCCCTGCAGCATGCCTGGGTGTGGTTTGTGGGCTGGGCCAAGACTCTATATAAGGAAGCCAGCCCAGCTCCACATGCTCACTATTCAGAGGTCCCGGTGCAGAGCAGCAGCAACTTCCTGAGCTCCTGTTCTGGTGGCCTACTTTGATCCTCCAGGCCTTGCCCTTTTCACTTAGTGGGTGATCCTTGATCAGGGCGGTAAAACGGAGGCCGGGCTGGGCCGCCGATCCCGTTATCGAAGACTTTCAAGTTCTTGTGCCTAATTTTTCATGATAAACAATTTTACTCTTGTGCGTGTGAACGTGCACTTGGTCGTTTCATGGCATTTACAAGCTGATACTCGAATCGGCAAAACGCACGATTCTTTGCTTGTATGTTAACTCTTGATATTCATTGTGCGCTACCATTCATTGGCAGTTACAAGGCAGCATTCGAATCAGCAAGACGCGTGATTCGTTTTCTCGTGCTGTAACCCTTGATATTCATTATGCGCTACCATTCCTTGGCAGTTACATGGTGGCATTCGAATCGGCAAGACGCGTGATTCTTTTCTCGTGCTTTAACCCTTGATGTTCATTGTGGGCTACCATTTCTTGGCAGTTACATGGTGGCATTCGAATCGGCAAGACGCACAATTAATTTTCTGTGTGTAATTTGCGTTATTCATTGTACGCTACCATTCCCCGACATTCATATGGTGACATTCGAATCGGCAAGCCACGCGATTCCCTTTCTCTGTTTAAAATCATGGTGTTCATTATGCGCTACCATTTAAAGGCATTTACTTACGAGTTGGCAAGACGCATGATTTTTTTCTCGAGTCTAATTTGTGTTATTCATGGTGCACAATCATTCTATGGTATTTACAACCTATGTAAAAATCTGCAATGTGGGCAATGCACGTTCCTGCAATTTGAGAGAACAAAGAAGCTAGAGTTCTAGATGTAATGTTATGTGTACATAATATGTTTCTCAAACAAGATTCATATGATGGTTTAGAAAGCATTCAGATTATTTCCTGATCCTCATGTAAAAGATAATACTTGAATTTGAAAGCTGCATTTAACCTTTCTTGATTCCCTCACAGGTATCCGGTCATCTTGAAGCCTAGTCATTTTAAGTCTATGCTTGGATTGTCCATGTTTTCAGAATGACAATGCTTAGAGTCATAGCCTAGTATTGATATTGTGTGTTTTAACCTTTTTGCTTCCTACAGGTCTCCTTCCCAGCTGCTCCCTTCCTATTCCCCTTTTCCCCACTTGGACTCTCTTAGACTCTGTGGCAATTCTAATCAGAGTATTGGAGCTGTCTTGTGGTGGAAGTGTTGGGAACGTGCACAGGCCCCGAGGATCAGGTGACTCTGACAGAATAGTGAGCCCACGCATAATTATCCTCCTGGTTTGTGTATGTTCTCAGCATGGCCACACTGGACGAGCTAGTCAAGGCTATCACTCAGCTCCAAGCAGAGGTGGAATCATCAAAAGATTTGGCAACTAGCCTAGCTGACAGAGTTCCGACTTCTTGGTGCCACAATCCTCCAGCTTTCAGGTATTTGACCACAGGCTTATCAAAGCCTACCACTACTGCTCTTTCTTACGTGTCCATTTCCTTACCAAGGCACACTACCGATAGGTCCACTCCTAAAAGTTCCAATTAACCTTCTGGAGCCCAGCTAACTGATCACGGGGCTCCCTCGTTACCTACCTTTGTCACGTACCATTCTGGCCGGATGGCCCAGCCTTGATGAAGTCACTTGTGTGACGAAACACGTGTTGGCTGTATCTCGTTGATGACACAATGGTCTCTAGCATCTAAAAATAAAGACAACATCTGCAAAACAAGACCTGGGACTCCAGTCTACTTTTCACTTCAACAATATACTATCAGGGATACTTATCCCTGTCACACTATTGGACTATATATTCTGTGTGCTGTGGCCATCTTGTTTAAATGAGTCAGTTACAGGATAAGGTAGAGAAGAAGGAACAAAGTCCCACAGGTGTGTCTTGGCCAGGTACTTCTTCTCAGACTTCTGGAGGTAATCCGACAAACATTTCCCTCAATGTTTGTAGGAAGTTGGATCTGTATGCACTATTTCAAAGTAAGAAATAGCATGCACAGAGTCCAAGGTTTCCCCTTAGAGGTAAGATAGTGGCAAAAATAAATAATTCTAATGCTCTATTTTGTGGTAGTGTGGTCGAGCAGTAGGCTTATCAGAGGGTAGTGTTAAGTATTTGTTGTACACACACAGGCAATAAATGGGGAACACACACTCAAAGAAAATTCCAGGCCAATAGGTTTTAATATATGTAGGAATTTGGCTCTGTATGTACTATTTCAATGTAAGGAATAGTATGCACAGAGTCTAAGGGTTCCCCTTAGACGTAAGATAGTGTCAAAAAGAGATAATCCTAATGCTCTATTTTGTGGTAGTGTGGTCGAGAAGTAGGCTTATCAGAGGAGTAGTGCTAAGCATTTGTTGTACACACACAGGCAATAAATGAGGAACACACACTCAGAGACAATTCCAGGCCAATAGGTTTTTGTACAGAAAAATATATTTTCTTAGTTTATTTTAAGAACCACAGGTTCAAGATTTACAAGTAATACTTCAAATGAAAGGTATTTCAGGTAGGTACTTTAGGAACTTTGATTTAGCAAAATAGCATATACAGTTTTCACATAAATGACATATAGCTATTTTAAAACTAGACACAGTGCAATTTTCAACAGTTCCTGGGGGAGGTAAGTGTTTGTTAGTTTTTGCAGGTAAGTAAACCACCTACGGGGTTCAAGTTTGGGTCCAAGGTAGCCCACCATTGGGGGTTCAGAGCAACCCCAAAATTACCACACCAGCAGCTCAGGGCCGGTCAGGTGCAGAGGTCAAAGTGGTGCCCAAAATGCATAGGCTTCAAAGGACAAGGGGGTGCCCCGGTTCCAGTCTTCCAGCAGCTAAGTACCCGCGTCTTTGGAGGGCAGACCAGGGGGGTTTAGTAGGGCACCGGGGGGGACACAAGTCCACACAGAAAGTACACCCTCAGCGGCACAGGGGCATCTGGGTGCAGTGTGCAAACAAGCGTCAGGTTTTCAATAGAAATCAATGGGAGACCAAGGGGTCTCTTCAGCGATGCAGGCAGGCAAGGGGGGGGGGACTCCTTGGGGTAGCCACTACCTGGGCAAGGGAGAGGGCCACCTGGGGGGCGCTCCTGCACTGGAGGTCGGATCCTTCAGGTCCTGGGGGCTGCGGGTGCAGAGTCTTTACCAGGCGTTGGGTCTTTGAAGCAGGCAGTCGCGGTCAGGGGGGAGCCTCAGGATTCCCTCTGCAGGCGTCGCTGCAGGGGCTCAGGGGGGTCAACTCTGCCAACTCACGGTCCCGTAGTCGCCAGGGAGTCCTGCCTGTGGTGTTTGTTCTCCGCAAGTCGAGCCGGGGGCATCGGGTGCAGAGTGCAAAGTCTCACGCTTCCGGCCGGAAACGTGTGTTGTTTCAAAGTTGCTTCTTTGTTGCAAAGGTGCAGCCTTTGGGGAACAGAGCTGCTGTTCTCGGGAGTTCTTGGTCCTTCTAGATGCAGGGTAGTCCTCTGAGGCTTCAGAGGTTGCTGGACCCTGGGAACGCGTCGCTGGAGCAGTGTCTTTAGCAGTCGGGATACCGGCCGGTAGAGGTGGGGCCAAAGCAGTTGGTGTCTCCGTCTTCTCTGCAGGTTTTTCAGTTCAGCAGTCCTCTTCTTCTTAGGTTGCAGGAATCTAGTTTCCTAGGTTCTGGGGAGCCCCTAAATAGTGAATTTAGGGGTGTGTTTAGGTCTGGGGGATAGTAGCCAATGGCTACTAGCCCTGAGGGTGGCTACACCCTCTTTGTGCCTCCTCCCTGAGGGGAGGGGGGCACATTCCTATCCCTATTGGGGGAATCCTCCATCTGCAAGATGGAGGATTTCTAAAAATCAGAGTCACCTCAGCTCAGGACAACTTGGGGGCTGTCCTGATTGGCCAGTGACTCCTCCTTGTTTTTCTCATTATCTCCTACGGCCTTGCCGCCAAACAAAAGTGGGGCCGTAGCCGGAGGGGGCGGGCAACTCCACTAGCTGGAGTGCCGTGGGGTGCTGTAATAAAGGGGGTGAGCCTTTGAGGCTCACCGCCAGGTGTTATAGTTCCTGCAGGGGGAGGTGAGAAGCACCTCCACCCAGTACAGGCTTTGTTACTAGCCACAGAGTGACAAAGGCACTCTCCCCATGTGGCCAGCAACATGTCTGGTGTGTGGCAGGCTGCTAAAACCAGTCAGCCTACACGGGTAGTCGGTTAAGGTTTCAGGGGGCACCTCTAAGGTGCCCTCTGGAGTGTATGTTACAATAGAATGTACACTGGCATCAGTGTGCATTTATTGTGCTGAGAAGTTTGATACCAAACTTCACAGTTTTCAGTGTAGCCATTATACTATATACTCTTATGGCTACCCTGCACTTACAATGTCTAAGGTTTTGCTTAGACACTATAGGGGCATAGTGATCATGCACTTATGCCCTCACCTATGGTATAGTGCACCCTGCCTTAGGGTTGTAAGGCCTGCTAGAGGGGTGACTTATCTATACCTGTAGGCAGTGAGAGGTTGGCATGGCACCCTGAGGGGAGTGCCATGTCAACTTAGTCTTTTTATCCCCACTAGCACACACAAGCTGGCAAGCAGTGTGTCTGTGCTGAGTGGGGTGTCCCCAGGGTGGCATAAGATATGCTGCAGCCCTTAGAGACCTTCCATGGCATCAGGGCCCTTGGTACCAGGGGTACCAGTTACAAGGGACTTACCTGGATGCCAGGGTGTGCCAATTGTGGAAACAAAGGTACAGGTTAGGGAAAGAACACTGGTGTTGGGGCCTGGTTAGCAGGCCTCAGCACACTTTCAAATCAAAACTTAGCATCAGCAAAGGCAAAAAGTCAGGGTGTAACCATGCCAAGGAGGCATTTCCTTACACAACCCCCCCCCCCAAAAACGAAAGAGGATGAGACTAACCTTTCCCAAGAGAGTCTTCATTCCCTAAGTGGAAGAACCTGGAAAGGCCATCTGCATTGGCATGGGCAGTCCCAGGTCCGTGTTCCACTATAAAGTCCATTCCCTGTAGGGAGATGGACCACCTCAACAATTTTGGATTGTCACCTTTCATTTGCATCAGCCATCTGAGAGGTCTGTGCTCAGTCTGAACTACAAAGTGAGTACCAAAGAGGTATAGTCTCAGCTTCTTCAGGGACCAAACCACAGCAAAGGCCTCCCTCTCAATGGCACTCCAACGCTGTTCCCTGGGAGTAACCTCCTGCTAATGAAAGCAACAGGCAGGTCTAGGCCATCATCATTTGTTTGGGACAAAGCTGCCCCTGTCCCATGTTCAGAGGCATCTGTCTGCACAATGAACTGCTTGGAGGAATCTGGAGCTTTTAGAACTTGTGCTGTGCACATAGCTTGTTTCAGGGTGTCAAAGCCTGTTGGCATTCTACAGTCCAGTTTACCTTCTTGGGCATTTTCTTGGAGGTAAGTTCTGTGAGGGCTGTCACTATGGATCCAGATCCTTTCACAAACCTCCTGTAATACCCAGTCAAGCCAAGGAATGCCCTGACTTGAATCTGGGTTTTTGGAGCTGCCCAGTCCAGAATAGTCTGGATCTTGGGCTGGAATGGCTGAACTTGGCCTCCACCTACAAGGTGACCCAAGTAAACCACAGTTCTCTGCCCTATATGGCATTTGGATGCCTTGATAGAGAGGCCTGCTGCTTGCAGAGCCTTCAAAACCTTCTTCAGGTGGACCGGGTGATCCTGCCAGCTGGAGCTAAAGACAGCAATATCGTCAAGATAAGCTGCACTAAAGGACTCCAAGCCAGCAAGGACTTGATTCACCAACCTTTGGAAGGTGGCAGGGGCATTATTTAAACCAAAGGGCATAACAGTAAACTGATAATGCCCATCAGGTGTGGAGAATGCTGTCTTTTCCTTTGCTCCTGGTGCCATTTTGATTTGCCAGTACCCTGCTGTCAAGTCAAAGGTACTTAAGTATTTGGCAGCACCTAGTTTGTCTATCAGTTCATCTGCCCTTGGAAAGGGATGGGCATCTGTCTTGGTGACAGAATTAAGTCCTCTGTAGTCCACACAAAACCTCATCTCTTTCTTTCCATCTTTGGTGTGAGGTTTGGGGACTAAGACCACTGGGCTAGCCCAGGGGCTGTCAGAGTGCTCAATGACTCCCAATTCCAGCATCTTGTGGACTTCCACTTTGATGCTTTCCTTAACTTGGTCAGACTTTCTGAATATTTTCTTTTTGACAGGCATGCTGTCTCCTGTGTCCACATCATGGGTACACAGGTGTGTCTGACCAGGGGCTAGGGAAAAGAGCTCAGCAAACTGTTGCAGGACCTTCCTACAGTCAGATTGCTGTTGGCCAGAGAGGGTGTCTAAATAGATCACTCCATCAACTGAACCATCTTTAGGGTCTGTGGAGAGGAGATCAGGGAGAGGTTCACTCTCAGCTTCCTGGTCCTCATCTGTTACCATCAACAGATTCACATCTGCCCTTTCATGGAAGAGCTTGAGGCGGTTCACATGGATCACCCTTTTGGGGGTCCTGCTAGTGCCTAGGTCTACCAGGTAGGTGACCTGACTCTTCTTTTCTAGCACTGGGTAAGGGCCACTCCATCTGTCCTGAAGTGCCCTGGGAGCCACAGGCTCCAGAACCCAGACTTTCTGCCTTGGTTGAAATTCAAACATAGCAGCCTTTTGGTCATACCAAAACTTCTTGAGCTGTTGGCTGGCCTCAAGGTTTTTACTTGCCTTTTACATTTACTCTGCCATCCTTGAACGTAGGCCTAGTACATAGTCCACTATATCTTGCTTAGGCTCATGAAGAGGTCTCTCCCAGCCGTCTTTCACAAGAGCTAGTGGTCCCCTTACAGGATGGCCAAACAGAAGTTCAAAGGGGGAAAACTCTACTCCCTTCTGAGGCACCTCTCTGTAGGCGAAAAGCAGACATGGCAAGAGGACATCCCATCTCCTTTTGAGTTTTTCAGGGAGCCCTATGATCATGCCTTTCAATGTCTTGTTAAATCTTTCAACAAGACCATTGGTTTGTGGATGGTATGGTGTGGTGAATTTGTAAGTCACCCTACACTCATTCCACATGTGCTTCAGGTATGCTGACATAAAGTTGGTACCTCTGTCAGACACCACCTCCTTAGGAAAACCCACTCTGGTAAAAATACCAATGAGTGCCTTGGCTACTGCAGGGGCAGTAGTCGACCTACGGGGAATTGCTTCAGGGTATCTAGTAGCATGATCCACTACTACTAGTATGTATTGGTTCCCTGAGGCTGTGGGAGGTTCAAGTGGACCCACTATGTCCACACCCACTCTTTCAAAGGGGACCCCCACCACTGGAAGTGGAATGAGAGGGGCCTTTGGGTGCCCACCTGTCTTACCACTTTCTTGACAGGTGGCGCAGGAGACATAAAACTCCTTGACTTTCGGGGACATGTTGGGTCAATAGAAGTGGTTGACTAGTCTCTCCCACGTCTTGGTCTGTCCCAAATGCCCAGCAAGAGGAATATCATGAGCTAAGGTTAGAATGAACTCCCTAAACTCCTGAGGCACTACCACTCTCCTAGTGGCACCAGGTTTGGGATTTCTTGCCTCAGTGTAAAGGAGTACATCTTCCCAATAGACTCTATGTGTTCCTGTTACTTTTCCATTGGACTCTTCAGCAGCTTGCTGCCTAAGGCCTTCAAGAGAGGGACTAGTTTCTTGCCCCTTACACAACTGCTCCCTTGAGGGTACCCCTGGGCCTAGGAGCTCAACCTGATAAGGTTCTAACTCCAGAGGCTCAGTTCCCTCAGAGGGCAGAACTTCTTCCTGAGAAGAGAGGTTCTCTTTTTCTTGTTGTGTTGAAGCTGGTTCCCCAGTCTTCTTTCCTTTTCTCTTGGAGGGTTGGGCCCTTTTTCCAGGCTCCAACACCACTTTTTCACCCTGAGCCTTGCACTGTGCCCTTGTCTTGACACACACCAGTTCAGGGATACCCAGCATGGCTGCATGGGTTTTTAGTTCTACCTCAGCCCATGCTGAGGACTCCAGGTCATTTCCAAGCAGTCTACAGGGATATTTGAGGAGACCACCACCTGTTTCAGGCCATTGACCCCTCCCCACTCTAAAGTTACCATAGCCATGGGATGCACTTTAGTCTGATTGTCAGCGTTGGTGACTGGATAAATTTGTCCAGCCAGGTATTGACCAGGGGGAACCATTTTCTCTGTCACCATGGTGACACTGGCACCTGTATCCCTCAGGCCTTCTACACTTTGCCCATTAATTAAGAGTTGCTGCCTGTACTTTTGCATATTAGGGGGCCAGGCAGCCAGTGTGGCTAAATCCACCCCACCCTCAGAGACTAGTGTAGCTTCAGTGTGAACCCTGATTTGCTCTGGGCACACTGTTGATCCCACTTGGAGACTGCCCATTCCAGTGTTAGCTGGAGTAGAGTTAGAAGTGGAACCTTTCTTGAGACAGGCCTTGTCTCCAGTTTGGTATCCTACGACACCAGGCCTTTTTGGGATCAAAGTTTTTACCCTTGTACCCAAAATTGGATTGTGAAGAGGCTCTGGGCCCACCCTCCTGAGCAGGTTTTTGGGGCCCTTTAGAAGACTCTTTACTATTTTTCCCTTTGGATGTCTCAACACTCTTCCCCGGGGGAGGCTTTGTGACCCCTTTTTTTTGGTCACCCCCTGTGGAAGTCTTAGTCACCCTAGTCTTGACCCAATGGTCCGCCTTCTTTCCCAATTCTTGGGGAGAAATTGGTCCTAGGTGTACCAGATGCTGATGCAGTTTATCATTAAAACAATTACTTAAAAGGTGTTCTTTCATAAATAAATTGTACAGCCCATCATAATCATTTACACCACTGCCTTGAATCCAACCATCCAGTGTTTTCACTGAGTAGTCAACAAAATCAACCCAGGTCTGGCTCGAGTATTTTTGAGCCCCCCTGAACCTAATTCTATACTCCTCAGTGGAGAATCCAAAGCCCTCAATCAGGGTAGCCTTCATGAGGTCATAGGATTCTGCATCTTTTCCAGAACGTGTGAGGAGTCTATCCCTACACTTTCCAGTGAACATTTCCCAAAGGAGAGCACCCCAGTGAGATCTGTTTACTTTTCTGGTTGCACAAGCCCTCTCAAAAGCTGTGAACCATTTGGTGATGTCATCACCATCTTCATATTTAGTTACAATCCATTTAGGGATTTTCAACATGTCGGGAGAATCTCTGACCCTATTTATGTTGCTGCCACCATGGATGGGACCAAAACCCATCTCTTGTCTTTCCCTTTCTATGGCTAGGAGCTGTCTCTCTAAAGCCAATCTTTTGACCATCCTGGCTAACAGTAGGTCATCTTCACTGAGGCTGTCCTCAGTGATTCTAGAGGTGCTGGACTCTCCTGTGAGAGGCAGCATCTCTGACTATCACATTTGGAATCAGGGTTTGAGGAGCCCTAATTTCCCTAACTAGGACTGGAGGTGGGACTTCCTCCACATTACTAGTTTCCTCCTCTGGGAGGTCATCCTCAGAGGGGTTGTTTTTGGCAAACTCTGCCAAAAGCTCCTGGAGCTGTAATTTGGTAGGGTTTGAACCAGTTTTAATATTTTTTAATTTGCAGAGAGACCTTAACTCTCTCATCCTAAGATGGAGGTAAGGGGTGATGTCGAGTTCCAACACATTCTCTTCTGCATTAGACATTATGGCCCTCATTCTGACCCTGGCGGTCAAAGACCGCCAGGGCGGAGGACCGCGGGAGCACCGCCGACAGGCCGGCGGTGCTCCAATGGGGATTCCGACCGCGGCGGTAAAGCCGCGGTCGGACCGGCACCACTGGCGGGCTCCCGCCAGTGTACCGCCGCCCCATTGAATCCTCCACGGCGGCGCAGCTTGCTGCACCGCCGCGGGGATTCCGACCCCCCCTACCGCCATCCAGATCCCGGCGGTCCGACCGCCGGGATCCGGATGGCGGTAGGGGGGGTCGCGGGGCCCCTGGGGGCCCCTGCAGTGCCCATGCCACTGGCATGGGCATTGCAGGGGCCCCCGTAAGAGGGCCCCTACATGTATTTCACTGTCTGCTGCGCAGACAGTGAAATACGCGACGGGTGCAACTGCACCCGTCGCACAGCTTCCACTCCGCCGGCTCGATTCCGAGCCGGCTTCATCGTGGAAGCCTCTTTCCCGCTGAGCTGGCGGGCGGTCTGAAGGCGACCGCCCGCCAGCCCAGCGGGAAAGTCAGAATTACCGCCGCGGTCTTTCGACCGCGGAACGGTAACCTGACGGCGGGACTTTGGCGGGCGGCCTCCGCCGCCCGCCAAGGTCAGAATGAGGGCCTATGTTTCTAAAAGTTGAAATACTTTATAAGAATCTAAAACTATCTTAGAACTTAATTCAAACTTTTACAAAAACTTTTAAACTCTAAAAGAAATGCTAACAGGGACTAACACAAGACCCTAGCAGGACTTTTAAAAATTTAGAAAAATAAGTCAAATTTCTAAAATCAGTTTCTAATGACAATTTTTGGAATTTAGTCGTGTGATCAGGTATTGGCTGAGTAGTCCAGCAAATGCCAAGTCTTGTACCCCGCCGCTGATCCACCAATGTAGGAAGTTGGCTCTGTATGCACTATTTCAAAGTAAGGAATAGTATGCACAGAGTCCAAGGGTTCCCCTTAGAGGTAAGTTAGTGACAAAAAGAGATAATTATAATGCTCTATTTTGTGGTAGTGTGGTCGAGCAGTAAGCTTATCAGAGGAGTAGTGTTCAGCATTTGTTGTACACACATAGGCAATAAATGAGGAACACACACTCAGAGACAATTCCAGGCCAATAGGTTTTTCTATAGAAAAATATATTTTCTTAGTTTATTTTAAGAACCACAGGTTCAAGATTTACAAGTAATACTTCAAATGAAAGGTATTTCAGGTAGGAACTTTGAATTAGCAAAACAGCATATACAGTTTTCACATAAATGACATTTGGCTTTTTTTAAACTAGACAGTGAATTTTTCAACAGTTCCTGGGGGAGGTAAGTGTTTGTTAGTTTTTGCAGGTAAGTAAACCACCTACGGGGTTCAAGTTTGGGTCCAAGGTAGCCCACCGTTGGGGGTTCAGAGCAACCCCAAAGTTACCACACCAGCAGCTCAGGGCGGGTCAGGTGCAGAGGTCAAAGTGGTGCGCAAAAACACATAGGCTTCAATGGAGAAGGGGGTGCCCCGGTTCCAGTCTGCCAGCAGGTAGGTACCTGCGTCTTCGGAGGGCAGACCAGGTGGGTTTTGTAAGGCACCGGGGTGGCCGGGTGCAGAGTGCATACAGGCGTCGGGTTTGCAATAGAGTTCAATGGGAGACCCAGGGGTCTCTTCAGCGAAGCAGGCAGGCAAGGGGGGGGCTCCTCGGGGTAGCCATCACCTGGGAAAGGGAGAGGGCCACCTGGGGGTCGCTTCTGCACTGGAGGTCGGATCCTTCAGGTCCTGGGGGCTGCGGGTGCAGTGTCTTTACCAGGCGTCGGGTTCTTAGAAGCAGGCAGTCGCGGTCGGGGGGAGCCTCTGAATTCCCTCTGTAGGCTTCGCTGGGGGGGGGGGTCAAGGGGGTCAACTCTGGCTACTCACAGGGTCGCAGTCGCCGGGGAGTCCTCCCTGTAGTGTTGGTTCTCCGCAGGTCGAGCCGGGGGCGTAGGGCGCAGAGTGGAAAGTCTCACACTTCCAGCGGGAAACGTGCAGTCCTTTGAAAGTTGTTTCTTTGTTGCAAAGTTGTTTCTTCTTTGGAGCAGAGACGCTGTCCTCTGGAGTTCTTTGTCCTTTTAGATGCAGGGTAGTCCTCTGAGGCTTCAGAGGTCGCTGGACCCTGAGGAATGCGTCGCTGTTGCAGTTTTTCTCGAAGTGGGGAGACAGGCCGGTAGGACTTGGGCCAAAGCAGTTGGTGTTTCCATCTTCTATGCAGGGCTTTCAGGTCAGCAGTCCTTCTTCGTCTTCAGGTTGCAGGAATCTATCTTGCTAGGTTCTGGCAGCCCCTAAATACTCAATTTAGGGGTGTGTTTAGGTCTGGGGAGTTAGTAGCCAATGGCTATTAGCCCTGAGGGTGGCTACACCCTCTTTGTGCCTCCTCCCTGAGGGGTGGGGGGCACATCCCTAATCCTATTGGGGGAATCCTCCATCTGCAAGATGGAGGATTTCTAAAAGTCAGAGTCACCTCAGCTCAGGACAACTTGGGGGCTGTCCTGATTGGCCAGTGACTCCTCCTTGTTTTTCTCATTATCTCCCAAAAGTGGGGCCGTGGCCGGAGGGGGCGAGCATCTCCACTAGCTGGAGTGCCCTGGGGTGCTGTAACAAAGGGGGTGAGCCTTTGAGGCTCACCACCAGGTGTTACAGTTCCTGCAGGGGGAGGTGAGAAGCACCTCCACCCAGTACAGGCTTTGTTACTAGCCACAAAGTGACAAAGGCACTCTCCCCACGTGGCCAGCAACATGTCTGCTATGTGGCAGGCTGGTAAAACTAGTCAGCCCACACTGGGAGTCGGGTATGTTTTCAGGGGGCATCTCTAAGATGCCCTCTGGGGTGTATTTCACAATACAATTTACACTGGCATCAGTGTGCATTTATTGTGCTGAGAAGTTTGATACCAAACTTCCCAGTTTTCAGTGTAGCCATTATGGTGCTGTGGAGTTCGTGTATGACCGACTCCCAGACCATATACTCTTATGGCTACCCTGCACTTACAATGTCTTAGGTTTTGCTTAGACACTGTAGGGGCATAGTGCTCATGCACCTATGCCCTCAACTATGGTATAGTGCACCCTGCCTTAGGGCTGTAAGGCCTTCTAGAGGGGTGACTTATCTATGCCATAGGCAGTGTGGGGTTGGCATGGCACCCTAAGCGGAGTGCCATGTCGACTTAGTCATTTTCTCCCCACCAGCACACAAGCTGGCAAACAGTGTGTCTGTGCTGAGTGAGGGGTCCCCAGGGTGGCATAAGACATGCTGCAGCCCTTAGAGACCTTCCCTGGCATCAGGGCCCTTGGTACCAGGGGTACCAGTTACAAGGGACAAACCTGGATGCCAGGGTGTGCCAATTGTGGAAACAAAGGTACAGTTTTAGGGAAAGAACACTGGTGCTGGGGCCTGGTTAGCAGGCCTCAGCACCCTTTCAAATCATAATTGGCATCAGCAAAGGCAAAAAGTCAGGGGGTAACCATGCCAAGGAGGCATTTCCTTACACTCCCCCAGAACGTTTCTCAGGCAACCCCTTGAAAGCACAATCTTTCCTGGTTCAAGTGGAATTATACTTCACCTGCAGACCACATACTTTCCCCGATGCCCAGTCAAAAGTACCTTTCTTGTTATCATATGTCTGGAGATGCAGCTACCTGGGCTATTCCTCTTGTGCGAAAGGATAAGTTACTTACCTGTAAATCCTAGTTCTCTTCCAGGGGTATCCTCATCAAAGTCATAAACATTGAATAGTCCCGCCCTTGTGCGGGGACCCCGGAGCATATATAAAATACACATATATACAGAATGAAATATGCACGAAAAATATATATAGCATTTTTAGTAGACAAATTTTCATACTAAACTCATATATACATGTGTAAAACAGCAATGCAGACTATAATCATAAACAGGCTAAAATGCTTTATTTCTATGGAGTTTTTTTTTTTTTTTAATTGTTCTCAAAATTACAATAAGAGAAAAAATATCTACTAAAACCACACCACTGAGGCCAGGGAAATCAGCAGTAGCAATCATCAGAGAAAAAGATAAAAAAAACTACATTGAAAAACACTAGAGCATTCTTAGCCAATAGGCTGCATGTAGGTTAACACAGGAGAACCATAAAAACTTTGGCACCGTGCCTTTAAGACCCTGAGCACCTCCAGTATCCCACCATGCCTCAGGGGTGAAGGAGAGGTGACAGTTGGTTCACAGTTAGGTCAGTACTTTTTTACGGTGACAAGCTGTGTAGCCGATTCGAAAGATAGTGTGTCCTGCACTTCTAGGAGACGTGCGTCCGGGGAGGAGGGTGGGTTGTTTATGACTTTGATGAGGATACCCCTGGAAGAGAACTAGGATTTACAGGTAAGTAACTTATCCTTCTCTTCCAGGGGATCCTCATCAATAGTCATAAACATTTAATAGATTAGCAAGCCCATCCCTTGACTCTGCGGACTGTCCAATAGAAGTGCAGGAATAGATATGTATCATGCAAACAAATTTCTCAGAGAGCCTTGCCCAACTTGGGCGTCTGCTCTTGCATCTGAGTCCAAATAGTAAGGTCTAGTAAATGTATGTACAGACTTCCTTGTAGCAACCTTACAAATTTCAGATATTGGAACATTATTAAGGAGGGCAGCAGTAGCCGCTTTTCCTCTTGTGGAATGCGCTTTAGGTCTAGCAAGTAGTTGTTTGTTAGCCAACTGGTATGCATTAACAATACAAGAAACTATCCATCTTGATATGGTTCGTTTAGATGCTGCCTCTCCTGTTCTCAAATGACTATAATTTATAAACAAATGGTTGGAATGTCTAATCAACATTGTTTTATCCAACTAAAATGTTAGCACTCTTTTCAGATCTAGGAAGTGCAACGCTTTCTCCGCCGGAGTCTCCGGATTGGGGAAGAAATTTGGTAGAGAAATAGTCTGATTGATGTGGAATTCTGACACCACCTTCAGTAGGAATGATGGGTGAGTTCGCAGAACTACTCTATTGTCGTGAAAGACTGTGTACGGTTCTTTGGAGGACAAAGCCTGAATTTCACTGATCCTCCTTGCGGAAGTAATGGCTACCAAAAAAGCTGTCTTCCAAATAAGGTGTTGCAAAGAGGCTTTGTGTATAGGTTCGAAAGGAGGGCCCATAAGTTTTGACAGTACTATGTACAGTTCCCATGGAGGGGAGGGTTTCCGAATGGGCGGAAAAACTTTTTTCAAACCTTCCAAGAAATCCTTGACTACTGGTTTCGTAAAGAAGGATTCCTGAGAAGGTGACTTACGATAGGCTGTAGTGGCAGATAAATGTACCTTAATACAGGATACCTGCAGACCGGACTTTGCCAGATGGAGTAAGACAGTATGACCTCCTCCTGAGCCCGTATGGGATTCTGACCTTGCTGACAGCACCATATGTAGAACCTCTTCCACTTAAACACGTAAGAACGCCGCGTGGAAGGTCGTCTGGACTCCTTCAAGATGTTCATGCACTCCTGCGAGAGCCCTAGGTGCCCATGCTGTAGGAATTCAGGAGCCATGCTGTCAAGCTCAGAGAGGGTAGGTTGGGGTGCAGTACCCTGCCCTCCATCCTGCTCAGAAGATCCGTCTGCACGGCAGCCTCCTGTGAGGTTGTTCCGATAGGTTGAGGAGATCTGTGTACCAGAACTGACAGGGCCATTGTGGAGCTATGAGAATCATTCTGGTGCTGGATCTGTAAAGTTTGCTGATCACTGCCGGTATGAGGGGGATCGGTGGAAAAGCGTAGAGAAATATCCCTGACCAGTCGATCAACAGGGCATTCCCTCGAGATCTCGGATGGTAGAACCTGGAAGCGAAGTCTGGGCATTTCTTGTTTACCTCGTCTGCGAAGAGATCCAATTGAGGCCGACCCCATTGAGCGAAGATTTCTTCGACGACTTTGCCGTGTAGGACCCAATCGTGGGCGTCCTCTAGGTGTCTGCTCAGGAAATCTGCTTCCACATTTTGTTGACCTGGTAGGTGAACCGCTGTAAGCAACATTCCTCTGGCCAGGAGCCAATGCCAGATTGTTTGGGACTCCCGAGATAGGGGTAGGGATCTCGTTCCCCCTTGTCTGTTCAAATAATACATTGTGGTTGTATTGTCCGTTTGTATTAGGAGAGATTTCCCCTGAATCGTTGGAGCAAAAGACTTGAGAGCCAGATGGACCGCTCTGAGCTCCAGCAGATTGATGTTGTACTTCTTTCGTTGTCAGACCACAGGCCCTGAGCTTGAAGGGGACCTAGATGAGCCCCCCATCCCTGAAGAGACGCATCCGTTACCAGAGTGTCGGATGGAATTACCTGGTGAAACGGAGCCCCTACTGACAGGTGAGGGCTGTGCATCCACCATTGCAATGACTGACGTGCTGCTATCGGCAGCCGCACTCTGTCCTCCCAGTGACCTGTCCTTTGGCTCCAGTTGTTTTCCAATGCCTCTTGGAGGGGCCTCATATGTAGCCTGGTATTCAGGACAATGAAAATGCATGATGCCATGGAGCCCAGCAGAGATGTCACCTGACGGGCCGTAGGTGCGTTGGATTTTAACAGGTCTTGACACTTTTTCTTTATTGATAATAGTTGTTCCTCCGAAGGATACACTCTTTGGAGCTCTGTGTTTAGTATTGCTCCCAGGTAGTGGAGGTTCTGCGTTGGAATCAAGGTGGACTTTTGGTAGTTGACTTGAAGACCTAGAGGCTCGAAAACCTTGAGCACAATGTCCCGATGGGTTCTCGCCTGCTCCGGAGAGGAGGCTTTCAGTAGCCAGTCGTCTAGGTATGGGTAAATGAAGATTTGTTGTTTTCGTAGATGTGCAGCTACCACTGCCACGCATTTCGAGAAAACACGGGGGCAGATTTCAGGCCGAATGGTAGCACTTTGAACTGATAGTGCTGGGAGGCTATCTGGAAGCGCAGGAATTTCCGATGCTTGGGAACTATCGGGATGTGAAAGTATGCATCCTGCAGGTCGATGGAGCACATCCAGTCTCCCTGATGTAGCTGAGGGAAAATCTGGTTAAGAGCCAGCATCCTGAACTTTTGCTTTCTTATGTACTTGTTCAGAAGCCGTAAGTCCAGAAATGGTCTGAAAACGCCCTCTCGGCCTTTTTTCGCCACCAGAAAATAACGGGAGTAAACCCCCTTCCCTCTGTGCGCGAGTGAAACTTTTTCTATTGCCTTCTTTCGTAAAAGGGCGAGAGCCTCTTTGCGCAATAGGCTGACGTGACACGGATTGCATTTGGCTGGTGGCAAGTGCGGTGGAGGTTGCCGGAAAAGAAGAGAGTAGCCATTCTCGACAATGTTGAGCACCCATTTGTCTTTTGTGCTGGAACGCCACTTGTGAATAAAGTCTGTGATACTTCCCCCCACTGGAGTGGTGCACAGTGTTAAGAGAAGCGAGTCCTCATTTGCTTGGCCGGCGCTTTGACCCTCGTTCCCTTGTGGCCTTACGAGACTGAAAAAGCGGGCGTCCCTGCCTTTGCTGTGGCCTCTGGGACCAGTGAGGGGTTTGAACCCTCTGCTGGAAAGGGCGCCTGTCATAAAACCTATACCTCCCCCTGAAGACCTTCTTCCTCTCCAAGCCTATTGCCCTCATGGTGTCCACTTCAGTTTTCATGCGCGCCAGTTCTTCGTCCGTATGGCTAGCAAACAGCGAGTTCCCGTTGAATGGAAGATTTAGGATGCGCTGTTGTGCTTCCTGTTTTAATCCAGTCAGTCTCAACCAGGAAGACCTTCTTGAACAGATCCCATGTGCGTACCCATGTGCAGCTAAGTCTGCCCCATCTGCCGCTGCGCTGATGACCTGGTTGGAGACCAGACATCCCTATTGAAGGATCTCTTGGAAGTCCTGCCTGTCGTCTCTAGATAATTGTTCTGTGAACCTGGTGACAGAGTCACAAAGTGAACGGTCATATCTGCCTAGGAGTGCAGATGCGCTGGAGACCTTCATCATAGATGCCGCCGTGCCGCACATTTTTATCCCCAGAGAGTCTAGATGTCTGCTCTCTTTGTCCGGTGGAACCGTGGAGGATGATGCCACTGAGTGAGTTTTTCGGGCTGCGGCCAATATGACTGAGTCCGGCGGCTCAGAGAAATAAAGGATCTTGTTCAGGCGCTTTATATTTTTTCAAAATCCTAGCAGGAGCAGATTTGAGGGTGGCTGGCGCTAAAAAGGTGTCCATGTCACGGTTTCGGGCGGGTCTGATCAGGACTCTGGTTGGGACACCCCTTGAGGTCACTGAATATCCTAAAGATGTAGTGTACTGAGGCAGAAGAGCAGCTAAAGGCATACACGGAAAGGACAGCTATGGACAGGCACAGGAAACAGGAAAGTAAAAGCAGAGCAAACCTTGTGTGAACAAACAGGAAACGGATTACCAGTGGACAAACACGCTGGGGTTGTACACAGAGTAAGGTGCAGAACCTCCCACAGTGACAGGGAATCTCAATGCCTCTGTGCAGTTTGCTCTTACAGATAGTCACCCTGCCAGCCCCATAGAAAGGAGGCAGCAGAAGTGATTCTGTCTCTGGACCCTAGAGCACAGACAAGGAAAGTACTTACATACACAAGACACGCTCTTGAGGGTCCAGCTGGAAACACAGTGGCGATTCCTGAGAAAACAGCAATAGCACACTGTCACTGTTAGGCACGAAATACAACGTATAACACTGGACAAGGATGGGGGCTGGAATTGCCTCCTGGAAACCAGGAGCCAACCCCAGTACACAGGAGGACATGTATACACTGGTGAAGACTGACAGAACACTTACCAGACACAAAGAACCAAGAAGAAACAGAAACAGAAGGGAACGAACAAAGAGGCAGAGGCAAGAACTAGGAACAGGCTCAGGCTGAAGCACAGGCGGGACTAGGACTTGAAAACAGGGCGCAAACTTCTGGCTGGGGCAAATAGAGACAGGACTGGGAAACTGAGAACAGGCTCTGGCTGGAACAGGCAAGGACAGGACTGGAATACAGGGAGTAAGAAATGAGCAGTAAACAGGACTGGGAAACAGAGAGAAGGTTCAGGCTGAAACAAGGCAGGGGCAGGGCAGAGAAACAGGGAGCAGGCTTTGGAAAAAACAAACAGATACAAGGCTAAGATATAGGGAGCAGACTCTGGCTGGAACAATCAGGAGCAGGGCAGAGAAACAGGAAACAGGATCAAGCTGGAACAGAACAGGAACAGGAACAAAACTGGAACACCATCCGACAAAGGGTCTGTAACACAAAGGAATCGAAGTCCGATACACGACAGGGAGCTTGAGGAAATGGCTGCTTATAAGCAGTTCCAAGCTGGGCTGCACAGGAGAGGTTTCAGGTGTGTGTAGTTTCGGACACTTGCAAGTCCTGGAGGAGAGGATCCAGTGAAAAGGAGCAACTGGACTTCTCCCATTGAAGACAATGGGAAACAGAATCCGGGTTTTCCTGACTACCAAGCTGTGCATTATGGGATTTGCAGTCCCAAGAAGCAAATGTAGTACTATACAAGTGTACCATAGAGAAAAAAGAAACAAACAGGGGTCAGCAAGGGACTCTAGATAGGTGTTCAAGGTGATTCCCAGGCTTCTGTCAGTCCCCTTACAGCTCCCCCTGGAAATGGGACGACCGAGTCGTAACAGTCCATGGTTGGCTGCAACAGACCAGGCACTAGCGGCAGTAGCTTTTTCGAAACCGCTCTATGCTGTAGAGTCTCAAAAATGACTGATGAGGAGGTTGATGGTTCTGGAACCTCTATGTTTAGCTTCTGTGCTCCCCTGACAAGCACCTCCTTAAAAGTAGTGATGTCGTCCACCGGTGAAACCCTAGCTGGTGGAGAATCTGTTAAGGTGGGGGAGTATCGTCTGACGGATGACCCTGACGATGACCAAGAGGGTGACCTTCTGTGTCTTGATCGTGACCTAGATCGTCGCTGGGAACGTGAACTGCTGCGAGACGCTGTAGCAGAGCGCCCAGGCCTCGTGGTCGGTTGGCGAGAAGCAGAACGAGCCCGTCCTGCCCGCGCTATCGGTGATGGTGTTCTCAGGAGAGAAGCAGTAGGAGAGTACATCCGTGAATACTGCGAATCCGGGGAGGCCGTTGGTCTGTTAAGGCTCTCCAACCATCTTGGTGACAAATTGATGGGTGAAACATGCCCGACGATGCCGCTCTCGACCGAGATGAACCACTTCTTATGGAGACCACTGGAGATGGAGTGGTGTTATCTGCTGGCGGAAGCCGATGTTCTGCTCCCTGCAAGACAGGTAAAACCTGTGTTGACATCGACAGCCATAATGACGTCGAAGGGAGCGCCGCCGGTTGTTCCTGTCTCGACGATGATTGTCTCGACGTTGAGTGTCTTGACGTCGAACGGCGATCTCTGGACCGCGACCTGCTCACCGTCGTGTGCCTCGACGTGGAGTGGTGGGCGGCCGACGGCGGATGTCCTCGCTCTCGCGGCTGGGGCGATTTCAACGTCGTCTCTCTTGACGTCGAGGGGTGCGAGGCCTTCGGCGGCAAATGGGCGCGCCGGTGATGGCTCGACGTCGATCGGTGGGTTGCCGTCGACTGAGATATGCCCCTGCGGTGGCCATGTTCTCTCGACGCCGTATCCTTGGACGTCGGCCGGGTCGCCGTCGACGGCGATCTATGGCGGTGAGATGGTGGCAGCGACGACGTCGACGGGGAACAAACAGGTATTTTCCTACCTGCTGACGTCGATCTAGCCTGTCTCTCCTGAGAGTGGCTTGTTGGCTGCCTGGGAAGCGAAGAGGATGATGTTTTCTGCCTCTCATGAAGCCCATGAAGCCTGATCTTTTCTCTGTCCTTCAGAGTCCTCTTTGACATGTTCTTGCAGTGTTTGCAAGTGTCAGGGCAGTGACTCTGAGGCAAGCACACAATACAGAGAGTGTGTGGATCTGACTGGGCCTTCTTCTTCCCACAGGAATGGCATTTCACAAAAAGTGAAGGCATTTTTCTGTCAGGAAAAAACTTCCAAACTCAGACAATGATGTTAGATGTCGAGTAAAGTAGGAAAAAACGCTGTTCTAAAGTATTTTTCTGAGAAAAACTCAGAAAAACTGAGAGCTCAATGCTCCAGGATGCTCTCAGAAGAAGCCGGAAAAAAGAACTGACCTAACCGTGAACCAACTGTCACCTCTCCTTCACCCCTGAGGCATGGTGGGATACTGGAGATGCTCAGGGTCTTAAAGGCACGGTGCCAAAGTTTTTATGGTTCTCCTGTGTTAACCTGCATGCAGCCTATTGGCTAAGAATGCTCTAGTGTTTTTCAATGTAGTTTCTTTATCTTTTTCTCTGATGATTGCTACTGCTGATTTCCCTGGGCTCAGTGGTGTGGTTTTAGTAGATATTTTTTCTCTTATTGTAATTTTGAGAACAATTTAAATAAAAATAAAAAAAATCCATAGAAATAAAGCATTTTAGCCTGTTTATGATTATAGTCTGCATTGCTGTTTTACACATGTATATATGAGTTTAGTATGAAAATTTGTCTACTAAAAATGATATATATATTTTTCGTGCATATTTCATACTGTATATATGTGTATTTTATATATGCTCCGGGGTCCCCGCACAAGGGCGGGAATATTCAATGTTTATGACTAATGATGAGGATCCCCTGGAAGAGAAAGATAGTTCCCAGCTGTACAACTGGAGAAATTTTGTTTGTGAGTTTGAGCGAGTTTTTAATCGTAGAACTGTAACACTGTCAGCAGATAGTGAATTATTAGACTTACAACAAGGGAATCAGGACTTTGGTGGTCATTTCAACCCTGGCGGTCGGTGTTAAAGCAGCGGTAAGACCGCCAACAGGCCGGCAGTAAAAAATTTGGAATCACGACCGTGGTGGAAACCGCCAACAAAGATAGCCACTTTAACACTCCGACCGCCACGGCGGTACAAACAAACAGCGTGGCGGTCACCGCCAACAGACAGGCGGGAGACAATATACTGCCCACACTATTATGACAGGCCAATACGCCACCTTTTCCGGGGGCGGATTCACTGCGGATAAAAACACGGCGGAAACAGGAATCCGAAGGAAAAAAGCTCACCTCTACACGTCATGGAACCAGAGCTTCACATTTTCCCAGCCTTCTTCTTCTTGCTCCTATACCAGGAGCACGAACGCCGGCGGTGAAGACCACAGTGAGTACTGCACCTACGACACAGGGGAGGGGGGAGGGAAAAAACAGGGACACACACACGCAACACCCCACCCACTACAACACACACACTAATGCGTATCAATACATCACAGTTACACCCCCCAAACCCCCTGGAAGAATGCAAAAACAATAGAAAATTAGTGTAACCATTGTAATATATTAAAAGCAAGTAGGCAGAAATAGATATATACACCAAGTACATAATATATACCAAGCATAGTAGTCCAGGTAGTGTTTTAAGAAAGTCTGTGGAACACTGGGACCACACGGTATGGGCGATGCCCACACAAGATTCGCGAGGCCCACACGAGATCCCCGACCATGACGGAGAGAACACTGCAGGGGCATCAGACAGCAACTAAACAGACACCTCAGGGGGAGGGAAAAGGGGGCACCTCAGCCGCTTGAGTGCACAACAACAAATCCACGAGGGGGCCACATGCCCACTGTTCAATCCTGGGGAGTGCAAAGCCACAGTCTCTCAAGTCTCTACACTGGGTGGGCTGCCCACTGTTTAATCCTGGGGAGTGCAAAGCCATAGTCTCTCAAGTCTCTATAGTGGGTGGGCTACCTACTGTTTAATCCTAGGGAGTGCAAAGCCACAGTCTCTCAAGTCTCTACAGTGGGTGGTTTGCCCATTGTTCAATCCTGGGGAGTGCAAAGCCACAGTCTCTCAAGTCTCTACAGTGGGCGGGTTGCCCACTGTTCAATCCTGGGGAGTGCAAAGCCACAGTCTCTGAAGTCTCTACAGTGGGTGGGCTGCCCACTGTTCAATCCTGGGGAGTGCAAAGCCACAGTCTCTCAAGTGGATGCCTTCTCCACTGGTTCTGGAGGGGGCATGGTGCCCAGAGTGCTTCATCCTGCTAAGGACAGAGGGAGTGGATGGATCTCCCCCCTGGTTCTGGAGGGGGCATGGTGCCCAGAGTGTGTCATCCTGCTAAGGACAGAGGGAGTGGATGTATCTCTCCACTGGTTCTGGAGGGGGCATGGTGCCCAGAGTCTATCATTCACCCCGTGACGGACTCAGTTGCATCAGTGCCCTTGCCGCTCATGGGCCAGCTGTGCTTGAGACAGCGGTGCCCTGTTCAGCAGTGCTTGAGACGGCGCTGCCCTGTGCAGTGGTGCTTGAGACGGAGGTGCCCTGTGCAGCGGTGCTTGAGACGGCGGTGCCCTGTTCAGCGGTGCTTGAGATGGCAGTGCCCTGTGCAGCGGTGCTTGAGACGGCGGTGCCCTGTTCAGCGGTGCTTGAGATGGCGGTCTCCATTGCAGGGTCTCAGCTGCTGGCGGTCATTCATGGCCCAACAGGGCTTTTTCTGGAGGTCCTTCATGGCCCAACGGGGCTTTTGCTTGTGGTCCTTCATGGCCCAACGGGGCTTTTGCTGGCGGTCCTTCATGGCCCAACTGGCCTTTTGCTGGCGGTCCTTCATGGCCCAACAGGGCTTTTGCTGGCGGTGGCCTCCTGGGCAGCAGGGCTGGTGCTGGTGGTGGCCTCCTGGGCAGCAGGGCTGGTGCTGGCGGTGGCCTCCTGGGCAGCAGGGCTGGTGCTGGCGGTGGCCTCCTGGGCAGCTGGGCTGGTGCTGGCAGTGGCCTCCTGGGCAGCTGGGCTGGTGCTGGCCTCCTGGACAGCAGGGCTTGTGCTGGCGGTGGCCTCCTGGGCAGCGGGGATGATGACGGTCTTCTCCGCCGTGCTGCTCTTCCCAGACTTGCCAGGTTTCTTGTGGCTCTTCCCCATCTTGAAAGGTGTCACAGCTGACTCCACACTCCCACCAGGACCCCTGGAAGCGACTTTGGTGGCTGGAGTCTTCCCCCTCTCCCGCCGGGCACTGGCCAACTTCTGATGCTTCACCGGTGGGGGACTGTCTGTGCTGTGGCTCCGTGCCACACTGGCTGCCCTGGTGGACGGTGCACTCCAGATTCCGGTGACTACAGGCACCACTGGTCCCGGAGATGTTGTGGCTGAGATGCTAGTTCTGAACCTATGAAATGGACGGGGTGGGGGAGGTGTGGGAAAGAGGTCAAGGGTGGACAGGAAAAGTTTTTGGGACACACTGGGACGGGTAGCTGGAGGGGGTTTGGGAGTGGAGGAAGAGGTGGTGGTTGTAGGAGGTGTACGTTTTGTGACTTTGGGTGAAGGTGCATGCGCTGGAGGCTGTCGTGAGGTGGATGGCTGTTGGGTGGGTGTGTGCCTGCGTTTGTGTATCTTGGGAGGGAGCGTCACAGACACACTGGGAGAGGACAAAGGGGACGTGTGAATGGTAGTGGGGGTGGTGACTGCACGTGAGCGGGGTGTGGTGATGGGTGTGCTGGAGAGGGAAGTAGTGGCTGTAGAGGTAGTGCATGCAGGTGTGAGTGTAGACGTCACTGGGAGGGAGGAGGGAGACGAGCAGGAGGGGGATACAGTGGAGGCAGTGGATGTTGGTGTGTCTGCATGTGTGTGATGCTTGCGTGAATGCCTGTGGGATGTGTGGTGCTTATGTTTGCCTGAACTACCCTTGGGTGTTGACGTGTGTGCATGTTGACCTGTAGGTGTGCTTGGGATGGGCTGAGGTAGAGGGGATTGGGTCTAGGTGGAAGAAGTTGGAGAGGCTAGAGACGGGGACAATAGCTGCCATCAGTGCTGAGGCCAGAGTCTGAAAAGCTTGGTGAAGGGCCGCCTGACCAGAATGAATGCCCTCCAGGAATGCATTAGTTTGTTGCAACTGCCTCTCTACACCCTGGATGGCATTCAAAATGGTATACTGCCCAACAGTGAGGGACCTGAGGAGGTCAATGGCCTCCTCACTGAGGGCCTGAGGTGCCTGGGGAGAAGGTGATGCCCACCCTCCTGGGTGAGCGGGCCCGGGGCAAAACCTGAGGGGCTGCTGGGAGGGCGGTGCTGGTAGGGGGGGTGGCGGTGGTACCTGTAGATGCGGGGGCACAGATGTTGCCGCCACCACAAGGGAGCTCCCATCAGAGGACGAGTCCGTGTCGCTGGTCCCAGCTCCTGTCCCCGCCGTGGAGCTCCCCTCGCCCTCCGTCCCACTGGTGAATTCAGACTCAGTAGTGTCGCTGTGATAGGCTACTTTAGGTACAGAGGATGCCACTACAATGATATGGTAAGTGGGTTTTATTTACGTTAGTTTTAGACCGTTGGATGTGAGGACATTCAAATAATAATGTTACATGGGATAAGTTCACAAAAGTGCGGGTTGTTGTCGTCTTCTCTGTCCTGTTGTCCGCTGTCTCTTCCTTCTTTTCTGTGGCTTTTGGTATGATGGTTGACCGTGTGTCTTGTTCACGAGTATACCGGAAAGGGAAAAGAAATGGTAGGACAGATAAGTCAACTGGGTTTCTCTGGGGTTGTTTGGTGTTAGTTACATGCAAGGGGAACAATATACCGGGTTATGGAGAAGTTAAGGTTGGGAGTGTACAGTGGTGCAGGGTTTGGGTCACAAGTTCAATCTCTTTCAGTGGTATTCTCATTTCTCTGGGTCATAGATCCGTGCTGATACCGTGCGCCCCGTGCCCTTCCCTTCGCTCCCCTCCCTGGCCTTCTCCCTGTCCCCTGTTTCCCCTCCTTGTTTCCCTTCTTTAGACTGAAATCTCGGTAGTCCTATCAAGGACCATACCTTGTAAAGCCACGACCCTCCAGGGTCGTGGCTGGGCTCCTCAGCGGTGGTTCGGGTGTCCTGTGTGTCCGCTCCAACTCTCTTCTCGCTCCAGTGTTCTGCTCGTCTTTTGGGTCGCGTGCTCCTCCTTCCGTGATCGGCGTCTCTCCCTTCTGTTTCTCCGCATCTTCTTGATCCTGGCATTCCGCGCCCCCTGGACAGTCCGTCGTTCCTTTTTTAGGTCGGACCCGGAAGTCCGGGTCCGATGCATCTTACAGCGTTCCCATGTCGCCACGGGACCGCGTTCGTCTTTTCGGGAGCAGGGGCAATGGCTGCCAGCTCCGGGCAGTGAGAGACACGGTCGAAGAAGAGACCCGTCTACAGTCGCCCTCCAGGGCCATGTGGGATGCAGCTCCCTCCTGCTCCGGTGCCACTGCTCCTCCGCCTGATGATGCTAATGCACACAAGAACAGGGAGACCACAAAAAGTGGGGGGGAGACAGAAGAGAGACATGTTGAGTGCATGCGTTACCGCTACCATTGGCGGACACGACAGACACAGAAGCCCCCTGCACTACGCCGCGCTCTTGGGCTCCACTGTTCAATTCCTGGGAAATGGCCTACAAGGCTATGGACGACATCTGCACACATAGATGACACAGGGGTATGACTAGGTGTACTTGGCACTCTACAGAAGTGGGCTGGGGTGCAACATGGCCTGCCTTACGGAGGGGCCTTGCCTACAGAACTCACCCTGGCCTAGGGAAACCCACAGCCAACCTTCCCCACCCAGACAACTCCACTGCACGCAAAGTCAGCAGAAGGATAAGTTACTTACCTGTAAATCCTAGTTCTCTTCCAGCGGTATCCTCATCAAAGTCATAAACATTGAATATTCCCACCCTCGTGCGGGGACCCCGGAGCATACATAAAATACACACATATAAAAGTATGAAATATGCACAGAAAATATATCCATTGCATTTTTAGTAGACAAATTTTCATACTAAACTCATATATACGTGTGTAAAACAGCAATGCAGACTATGGGGGTCATTCTGACTCCCGCCGGGCGCGGTCACCGCGCGCCCGGCGGGAGCCGCCAAAATACCGTACCGCGGTCGGAAGACCGCGGCGGGTATTTTGAGTTTTCCCCTGGGCTGGCGGGCGGCCTTCAAAAGGCCGCCCGCCAGCCCAGGGGAAAACGACCTTCCCACCATGAAGCCGGCTCGTAATCGAGCCGGCGGAGTGGGAAGGTGCGACGGGTGCTACTGCACCCGTCGCGTATTTCACTGTCTGCTATGCAGACAGTGAAATACAAGCGGGGCCCTCTTACGGGGGCCCCTGCAGTGCCCATGCCATGCCAGGGGCCCCGCGACACCCCCTACCGCCAGGAACAGGATGGCGGTAGGGGGTGTCAGAATCCCCAAGGCGGCGCAGCATGCTGCGCCGCCTTGGAGGATTCTGACGGGCAGCGGAAAACCGGCGGGAGACCGCCGGTTTTCCTGCACTGACCGCGGCCAAAGCGCCGCGGTCAGAATGCCCTGCGGGGCACCGCCGGTCTGTCGGCGGTGCTCCCGCCGACCCTGGCCCCGGCGGTCTGAGACCGCCGGGGTCAGAATGACCCCCTATATTCATAAACAGGCTAAAATGCTTTATTTCTATGGAGTTTTCTTTTTTTTTTTAACAGACCTTTTCAAAATTACAATAAGAGAAAAAACTTTCCAAAGCCCCATAGCTGGGCCCAGGGAAAGAAGCAGTAGCAACATCAGTGAAAAAAGAGAAAAACTACATTGAAAAACAATGGAGCATTATTAGCCAATAGGCTGCATGCAGGTTAACACAGGAGAACTATAAAAAATTCTGCCACCGTGCCTTTAAGACTCTGAGCACCTCCAGTATCCCACCATGCCTCAGGGGTGAAGGAGAGGTGACAGTTGGTTCACAGTTAGGTCAGTACTTTTTTACGGTGACAACTTGTAGAGCAGATTCGAAAGATAGTGTGTCCTGCACTTCTAGGAGACTTGCGTCCGGGGAGGAGGGTGGGTTGTTTATGACTTTGATGAGGATACCCCTGGAAGAGAACTAGGATTTATAGGTAAGTAACTTATCCTTCTCTTCCAGGGGATCCTCATCAATAGTCATAAACATTTAATAGATTAGTAAGCCCATCCCTTACCTCTGCGGACTGTCTAATAGAAGTGCAGGAAGAGATATGCATTATGCAAACAAATTTCTCAGAGATGCTTGCCCAACTTGGGCGTCTGCTCTGGCATCTGAGTCCAAACAGTAATGCCTAGTAAATGAATGTACAGACTTCCATGTAGCAGCCTTACAAATTTCAGAGATTGGAACATTATTAAGGACGGCAGCCGTAGCCGCCTTTCCTCTTGTCGAATGAGCCTTAGGCCTAGCAACTAGGTGTTTGTTAGCCAATTGATATGCAGTAACAATACATGAAACTATCCATCTAGATATGGTTTGTTTTGAGGCTGCCTCACCTCTTCTCAAATGACCGTAATTTACAAATAAATGGTGAGATTGTCTACTTAGTTTGGTTTTATCCAAGTAACATTTTAGCACTCTTTTCAAATCCAGGGAGTGCAAAGCTTTCTCCGCCGGAGTATCCGGATTGGGGAAAAGCATTGGTAGTGAAATAGTCTGATTGATGTGAAAATCTGACACCACCTTCGGTAAGAATGATGGATGAGTTTGTAGAACCACTCTATTCTTGTGGAAGACTGTGTATGGTTCTTTGGAGGACAAAGCCTGAATTTCACTGACCCTCCTCGCGGAAGTAATGACTACCAGAAAAGCCGTCTTCCACGTAAGGTGTTGCAAAGAGGCTTTGTGTATAGGTTCGAAAGGAGGGCCCATGAGTTTCGATAGTACTATGTTTAGCTCCCATGGAGGGGAGGGTTTTCGAATGGGTGGAAAAACTTTTTTCAATCCTTTTAAGAAATCCTTGACTACTGGCCTTGTAAAAAAGGATTCCTGAGAAGATGACTTACGATAGGCTGTAATGGCAGATAAATGTACCTTAAACGATGACACCTGCAGACCCGATTTTGCCAAATGGAGTAGGTAAGACAGTATGACCTCCTCCTGAGCCAGTACAGGATTCTGACCTTGCTGACAACACCATATGTAGAACCTCTTCCACTTAAGAATGCCGCGTGGAAGGTCGCCTGGACTCCTTTAAGATGTTCATGCACTCCTGCGAGAGCCCTAGGTGCCCATACTGCAGAAATTCAGGAGCCATGCCGTCAAGCTCAGAGAGGGAAGGTTGGGGTGAAGTATCCTGCCTCCCAGCCTGCAAAGGAGATCCGGTCTGCATGGCAGCCTCCTGTGAGGCTGTTCTGATGGGTTGAGGAGATCTGTGTACCAGAACTGACGAGGCCATTGCAGAGCTATGAGAATCATTCTGGTGCTGGATCTGTAGGGTTTGTTGATCACCGCAGGTATGAGGGGAATCAGTGGAAAAGCGTAGAGAAATATCCCTGACCAGTCGATCAACAGGGCATGCCCTCGAGATCCCGGACGGTAGAACCTGGACGCGAAGTCTGGGCATTTCCTGTTTTCCTCGTCTGCGAAGAGATCCAATTGAGGCCGACCCCATTGAGCAAAGATGTCTTCGACGACCTCGTTGTGCAGAACCCAATCGTGGGCGTCCTCAAGATTTCTGCTCAGGAAGTCCGCCTCCACATTTTGTTGCCTTGGTAGGTGAACTGCTGTAAGAGACATTCCCCTCGCTAAGAGCCAATGCCAGATGGCCTGAGACTCCCGAGATAGGGGCAGGGATCTCGTTCCTCCTTGACTGTTCAGATAATACATTGTCGTCGTATTGTCCGTTTGCACTAGAAGAGATTTCCCCTGAATCGATGGAGCAAAAGACTTGAGAGCCAGATGGACTGCTCTGAGCTCCAGCAGGTTGATGTTGTACCCTCTTTCGTTGTCGGACCACAGGCCCTGAGCTTGAAGGGAACCTAGATGAGCCCCCCATCCGTGAAGAGACGCGTCTGTTACCAGAGTGGTGGATGGGATTACCTGGTGAAACGGAGCTCCCACTGACAGGTGAGGTCTGTGCATCCACCACTGCAACGATTGTCACACTCTTATCGGAAGCCATACTCTGTCCTCCCAGCGGCCTGTGCTCTGGTTCCAGTTGTTTTCTAGCGCCTCTTGGAGAGGCCTCATATGTAGCCTGGCATTCGGGACAGTGAAAATGCACGAGGCCATGGAGCCCAGTAGAAACGTCACCTGACGGGCCGTAGGTTCATCGGACTTTAGCAGGTCTTGACACTTTCTCTTTATCGATAATAGTCGTTCCTCCGAAGGATACACTCTTTCGAGCTCTGTATCCAGTATTGCTCCCAGGTAATGTAGATTTTGCGACGGAGTCAAGGTGGACTTCTGGTAGTTGACTTGTAGACCTAGAGACCTTAAAACACTGAGCACAATGTCCTGATGGCTTCTCGCCTGCTCCGGAGAGGAGGCTTTCAGAAGCCAGTCGTCTAGGTATGGGTAAATGAAGATTTTTTGTTTCCTTAGATGTGCTGCTACCGTTGCTACGCATTTTGAGAAAACGCGAGGGGCAGATTTCAGGCCGAATGGCAGCACCTTGAACTGATAGTGCTGGGAGGCTATCCGGAAGCGTAGGAATTTCCGATGCTTGGGAATGATCGAGATATGAAAATATGCGCCTTGCAGGTCGATGGAGCACATCCAGTCTCCTCGATGTAGCTGAGGGAAAATCTGGTGGAGAGCCAGCATCCTGAACTTTTGCATTTTTATGTACTTGTTCAGTAGTCGTAAGTCCAGAATCGGTCTGAAAACTCCCTCTCGACCTTTTTTTGCTACCAGAAAATAACGGGAGTATACTCCCCTTCCCTCTGTGCACGACTGGAACTTTTTCTATTGCTTTTTTCCGCAAAAGCGCATGAGCCTCTTTGCGTAATAGGCTCATGTGAGATGGATTGCATTTGGTTGGTGGCAAGTGAGGAGGAGGTTGTCGGAAAAGAAGAGAGTACCCATTCTCGACAATGTTGAGCACCCAATTGTCTTTTGTTATACCACGCCACTCGTGAATGAACGCTGTGATACTTCCCCCCACCGGAGTGGTGCACGGTGCTAAGGGAAGCAAGTCCTCATTGTTTGTGGACTGCTGTGGTCTGCTTGACCCTCGGTCCCTCATGGCATTACGAGATTGGAAAAGTGTGCGTCCTTGTCTCTGCTGTGGCCTCTGGGACCAATAAGGGGTTTGAACCCTCTGCTGAAAAGGGCGACTGTCCTAATGCCTATACCTTCGCCTGAAGTCATTTTTCCTCTCCAGGCCTACTGCTCTCATGGTATCCACCTCCATCTTCATGCGCGCCATCTCCTCGTCTGTATGGGTACCAAAAAGCGAGTTCCCGTTGAACAGAAGATTTAGGATACGCTGCTGTGCTTCCTGCTTCAATCCTGTCAGTCTCAACTAGGAAGACCTTCTTGCACAAACCCCATGTGCGTAACCATGTGCAGCTAAGTCTGCCCCATCTGCTGCTGCGCTGATGACCTGATTGGAGACCAGACATCCCTCTTGAAGGATCTCCTGGAAATCCTGCCTGTTCTCCCTAGGCAATTTGTCTGCGAATCTGCTCAGTGAGTCCTAGAGTGAACGGTCATATCTGCCTAGGAGTGCGGAAGCGCTGGAGACCTTCATCATGGAATCTGCCATGCCACACATTTTCCTCCCCAGAGAGTCTAGGTGTCTACTCTCCTTGTTAGGTGGAACCGTGGAGAATGATGCCACAGAGTGCGTTTTTTTGGGCTGCGGCCAATATGACTGAGTCCGGCGGCGGATCCGTCCTGAGAAACAATGGATCTTGTTCAGGTGCTTTATATTTCTTCAAGATCCTAGCAGGAGCTGATCTGAGGGTGGCTGGTGCTAAAAAGGTGTCCATGGGTGGTTGTAACAGACCAGGCACTAGCGGCAGCAGCTTTTTTGAAACCGCCCTATGTTGCAGGGTTTCAAAGATGACGGATGAGGAGGTTGAAGGTTCCGGAACCTCTATATTTAGTTTTTGTGCTCCCCTGAGAAGCACCTCGTCAAAGGTTGTGATGTCGTCCACCTGGGAAACTCTAGGTGGTGGAGAATCCGTTAAGGTCGGGGAGTATTGTCTGACAGAGGACCGCGACGATGACCAAGAGGGAGACCTTCTGCGATGGCGTGACCATGACCTAGATCGTCTCTGGGAGCGTGACCTGCTCCGAGATGCTGTAGCAGAACGCCGAGGCCTCGTGGTCGACTGGTGAGAGGCAGAACGAGCCCGTCATGGCCGCGCTGTTGGCCATGGTGTTCTCGGGAGAGAGGCAGAAGGAGAGTAAATCCTTGTAAGAAGATGGCTCCCTGTTGCAAATACCCCCCACTTTTTGCCTGATACTGATGCTGACTTGACTGAGAAGTGTGCTGGGACCCTGCTAACCAGGCTGCAGCACCAGTGTTCTTTCACCTAAAATGTACCATTGTCTCCACAATTGGCACAACCCTGGCACCCAGGTAAGTTCCTTTTAAGTGGTACCCCTGGTACCAAGGGCCCTGATGCCAGGGGAGGTCTCTAAGGGCTGCAGCATGTCTTATGCCACCCTAGGGACCCCTCACTCAGCACAGACACACTGCTTGCCAGATTGTGTGTGCTGGTAAGGAGAAAATGACTAAGTCGACATGGCACTCCCCTCAGGGTGCCATGCCAACTCACACTGCTGGGGGCATAGGTAAGTCACCCCTCTAGCAGGCCTTCCAGCCCTAAGGCAGGGTACACTATACCACAAGTGAGGGCATAGGTGCATGAACACTATGCCCCCACAGTGTCTAAGCAAAACCTTAGACATTGTAAGTGCAGGGTAGCCATAAGAGTATATGGTCTGGGAGTCTGTCAAAAACGAACTCCACAGCTCCATAATGGCTACACTGAATACTGGGAAGTTTGGTATCAAACTTCTCAGAATAATAAACCCACACTGATGCCAGTGTTGGATTTATTAAAAAACGCACACAGAGGGCATCTTAGAGGTGCCCCCTGTATTTTACCCAATTGTTCAGTGCAGGACTGACTGGTCTGTGCCAGCCTTCTGCTGAGAGACGAGTTTCTGACCCCATGTGGTGAGGGCCTTTGTGCTCTCTGAGGACAGAAACAAAAGCCTGCTCTGGGTGGAGGTGCTTCACACCTCCCCCCTGCAGGAACTGTAACACCTAGCAGTGAGCCTCAAAGGCTCAGGCTTCATGTTACAATGCCCCAGAGCACTCCAGCTAGTGGAGATGCCCGCCCCCTGGACATGTACTATTTCAAAGTGAGAAATAGCATGCACAGAGTCCAAGGGTTCCCCTTAGAGGTAAGATAGTGGCAAAAAGAGATCATTCTAATGCTCTATTTTGTGGTAGTGTGGTCGAGCAGTAGGCTTATCAGAGGAGTAGTGTTAAGCATTTGTTGTACACACACAAGCAATAAATGAGGAACACACACTCAGAGACAATTCCAGGCCAATAGGTTTTTGTATAGAAAAATATATTTTCTTAGTTTATTTTAAGAACCAATGGTCCAAGATTTACAAGTAATACTTCAAATGAAAGGTATTTCAGGTAGGTACTTTAGGAACTTTGAATTAGCAAAATAGCATATACAGTTTTCACATAAATGACATATAGCTATTTTAAAACTAGACAGTGCAATTTTCAACACTTCCTGGGGGAGGTAAGTATTTGTTAGTTTTGCAGGTAAGTAAACCACACCTACAGAGTTCAAGTTTGGGTCCAAGGTAGCCCACCGTTGGGGGTTCAGAGCAACCCCAAAGTTACCACACCTGCAGATCAGGGCCTGTCAGGTGCAGAGGTCAAAGTGGTGCCCAAAACGCATAGGCTTCAATGGAGAAGGGGGTGCCCCGGTTCCAGTCTGCCAGCAGGTAAGTACCCGCGTCTTCGGAGGGAGACCAGGGGGGTTTTGTAGGGCACCGGGGGGACACAAGTCAGCACAAAAAGTACAAAAGTACACCCTCAGCAGCACAGGCGGCCGGGTGCAGTGTGCAAACAAGCGTCGGATTTCCAATAGAAATCAATGGGAGACCAAGGGGTCTCTTCAGCGATGGAGGCAGGCAAGGGGGGGGGCTCCTCGGGGTAGCCACCACCTGGGCAAGGGAGAGGGTCACCTGGGGGTCGCTCCTGCACTGGAGGTCGGATCCTTTAGGTCCTGGGGGCTGCGGGTGCAGAGTCTTTACCAGGCGTTGGGTCTTTGAAGCAGGCAGTCGCGGTCAGGGGGAGCCTCGGGATTCCCTCTGCAGGCGTCGCTGTGGGGGCTCAGGGGGGTCAACTCTGACTAATCGCGGTCTCTTAGTCGCTGGGGAGTCCTCCCTGTGGTGTTTGTTCTCCACAAGTTGAGCCGGGGCGTCGGGTGCAGAGTGCAAAGTCTCACGCTTCCGGCAGGAAACGTGTGTTTTTTCAAAGTTGCTTCTTTGTTGCAAATTTGCAGTCTTTGGGGAACAGAGCCTCTGTCTTCGAGAGTTCTTGGTCCTTCTAGATGCAGGGTAGTCCTCTGAGGCTTCAGAGGTTGCTGGAACCTGGGAACGCGTCGCTGGAGCAGTGTCTTTAGAAGAGGGGAGACAGGCCGGTAGAGCTGGGGCCTAAGCAGTTGGTTTCTCCGTCTTCTCTGCAGGTTTTACAGTTCAGCAGTCCTCTTCTTCTTAGGTTGCAGAAATCTGAGTTCCTACGTTCTGGGGAGCCCCTAAATACTTGATTTAGGGGTGTGTTTAGGTCTGGGGGGCTAGTAGCCAATGGCTACTAGCCCTGAGGGTGGCTACACACTCTTTGTGCCTCCTCCCTGAGGGGAGGGGAGCACATTCCTATCCCTATTGGGGGAATCCTCCATCTGCAAGATGGAGGATTTCTAAAAGTCAGAGTCACCTCAGCTCAGGAAACCTTAGGGGCTGTCCTGATTGCCAGAGAATCCTCCTTGTTTTTCTCATTATCTCCTCCGGCCTTGCCGCAAAAAGTGGGGCCGTGGCCGGAGGGGGCAGGCAACTCCACTAGCTGGAGTGCCCTCGGGTGCTGTAACAAAGGGGTTGAGCCTTTGAGGCTCACCGCCAGGTGTTACAGTTCATGCAGGGGGAGGTAATAAGCATCTCCACCCAGTACAGGCTTTGTTACTAGCCACAGAGTGACAAAGGCACTCTCCCCATGTGGCCAGCAACATGTCTGGTGTGTGGCTGGCTGCTAAAACTAGTCAGCCTACACAGATAGTCTGTTAAGGTTTCAGGGAACACCTCAAAGGTGCCCTCTGGGATGTATGTTACAATAAAATGTACACTGGCATCAGTGTGCGTTTATTGTGCTGAGAAGTTTGATACCAAACTTCACAGTTTTCAGTGTAGCCATTATGGTGATGTGGAGTTCGTGCATGATAGACTCCCAGACCATATACTCTTATGGCTACCCTGCACTTACAATGTCTAAGGTTTTGCTTAGACACTGTAGGGGCATAGTGCTCATGCACTTATGCCCTCACCTATGGTATAGTGCACCCTGCCTTAGGGCTGTAAGGCCTGCTAGAGGAGTGACTTATCTATACTTCATAGGCAGTGTGAGGTTGGCATGGCACCCTGAGGGGAGTGCCATGTCGACTTAGTTGTTTTATCCCCACTAGCACACACAAGCTGGCAAGCAATGTGTCTGTGCTGAGTGAGGGGTCCCCAGGGTGGCATAAGACATGCTGCAGCCCTTAGAGACGTTACCTGGCATCAGGGCCCTTGGTACCAGGGGTACCAGTTACAAGGGACTTACCTGGATGCCAGGATGAGCCAATTGTGGAAACAAAGGTACAGGTTTAGGGAAAGAACACTGGTGCTGTGGCCTGATTAGCAGGCCTCAGCACACTTTCAAATCAAAACTTAGCATCAGCAAAGGCAAAAATTCAGGGGGTAACCATGCCAAGGAGGCATTTCCTTACACAACCCCCCCCCCCAAACGAAAGAGGATGCGACTAACCTTTCCCAAGAGAGTCTTCATTTTCTAAGTGGAAGAACCTGGAAAGGCCATCTGCATTGGCATGAGCAGTCCCAGGTCTGTGTTCCACTATAAAGTCCATTCCCTGTAGGGAGATGGACCACCTTAACAGTTTTGGATTTTCACCTTTCATTTGCATCAGCCATCTGAGAGGTCTGTGGTCAGTCTGAACTACAAAGTGAGTACCAAAGAGGTATGGTCTCAGCTTCTTCAGGGAACAAACCACAGCAAAGGCCTCCCTCTCAATGGCACTCCAACGCTGCTCCCTTGGGAGTAACCTCCTGCTAATGAAAGCAACAGGCTGGTCAAGGCCATCATCATTTGTTTGGGACAAAACTGCCCCTATCCCATGTTCAGAGACATCAGTCTGCACAATGAACTGCTTGGAGTAATCTGGAGCTTTGAGAACTGGTGCTGTGCGCATTGCTTGTTTCAGGGTGTCAAAGGTCTGTTGGCATTCTACAGTCCAGTTTACCTTCTTGGGCATTTTCTTGGAGGTAAGTTCTGTGAGGGCTGTCACTAGGGATCCATGTCCCTTCACAAACCTCCCGTAGTACCCAGTCAAGCCAAGGAATGCCCTGACTTGAGTCTGGGTTTTTGGAGATGCCAAGTCCAGAATAGTCTGGATCTTAGGCTGGAGTGGCTGAACTTGGCCTCCATCTACAAGGTGACCCAAGTAAACCACAGTTCCCTGCCCTATCTGGCATTTGGATGCCTTGATAGAGAGGCCTGCTGCTTGCAGAGCCTTCAAAACCTTCTTCAGGTGGACCAGGTGATCCTGCCAGCTGGAGCTAAAGACAGCAATATCATCAAGATAAGCTGCACTAAAGGACTCCAAGCCAGCAAGGACTTGATTCACCAACCTCTGGAAGGTGGCAGGGGCATTCTTTAAACCAAAGGGCATAACAGTAAACTGATAATGCCCATCAGATGTGGAGAATGCTGTCTTTTCTTTTGCTCCTGGTGCCATTTTGATTTGCCAGTACCCTGCTGTCAAGTCAAAGGTACTTCAGTATTTGGCAGCACCTAGTTTGTCTATCAGTTTATCTGCCCTTGGAATGGGATGGGCATCTGTCTTGGTGACAGAATTAAGTCCTCTGTAGTCCACACAAAACCTCATCTCTCTCTTTCCATCTTTGGTGTGAGGTTTGGGGACTAAGACCACTGGGCTAGCCGAGGGGCTGTCAGAGTGCTCAATGACTCCCAATTCCAGCATCTTGTGGACTTCCACCTTGATGCTTTCCTTAACTTGGTCAGACTGTCTAAAAATGTTGTTTTTGACAGGCATACTGTCTCCTGTGTCCACATCATGGGTACACAGGTCTGTCTGACCAGGGGTTAGGGAAAAGAGCTCAGCAAACTGTTGCAGGACCTTCCTACAGTCAGATTGCTGTTGTCCAGAGAGGGTGTCTGAATAGATCACTCCATCTACTGAACCATCTTTAGGGTCTGTGGAGAGGAGATCAGGGAGAGGATCACTCTCAGCTTCCTGGTCCTCATCTGTTACCATCAACAGATTCACATCTGCCCTGTCATGGAAGAGCTTGAGGCGGTTCACATGGATCTCCCTTTTGAGGGTCCTGCTAGTGCCTAGGTCTACCAGGGAGGTGACCTGACTCTTCTTTTCTAACACTGGGTAAGGGCCACTCCATCTGTCCTGGAGTGCCCTAGGAGCCACAGGCTCCAGAACCCAGACTTTCTGCCCTGGCTGAAATTCAACCATAGCAGCCTTTTGGTCATACCAAAACTTCTGGAGCTGTTGGCTGGCCTCAAGGTTTTTGCCTGCCTTTTCCATATACTCTGCCATCCTTGAACATAGGCCTAGTACATAGTCCACTATATCTTGCTTAGGCTCATGAAGAGGTATCTCCCAGGCTTCTTTCACAAGAGCTAGTGGTCCCCTTACAGGATGGCCAAACAGAAGTTCAAAGGGGGAAAACCCTACTCCCTTCTGAGACACCTCTCTGTAGGCGAAAAGCAGACATGGCAAGAGGACATCCCATCTCCTTTTGAGTTTTTCAGGGAGCCACATGATCATGCCTTTCAATGTCTTGTTAAATCTTTCAACAAGACCATTGGTCTGTGGATGGTATGGTGTGGGAGTTTGTAACTCTCCCCCCACTCATTCAACATGTGCTTCAGGTATGCTGACATAAAGTTGGTACCTCTGTCAGACACCACCTCCTTTGGAAAACCCACTCTGGTAAAAATACCAATGAGTGCTTTGGCTACTGCAGGGCCAGTAGTTGACCTAAGGGGAATTGCTTCAGGGTATTTAGTAGCATGATCCACTACTACTAGTATGTATTGGTTCCCTGAGGCTGTGGGAGGTTCAAGTGGACCCACTATGTCCACACCCACTCTTTCAAAGGGGATCCCCACCACTGGAAGTGGAAATGAGGGGGGCCTTTGGGTGCCCACCTGTCTTACCACTAGCTTGACAGGTGGCACAAAAGACACAAAACTCCTTGACCTTCTGGGACATGTTTGGCCAATAGAAGTGGTTGACTAGTCTCTCCCACGTCTTGGTGTGTCCCAAATGCCCAGCAAGAGGAATATCATGGGCTAAGGTCAGAATGAACTCCCTAAACTCCTGAGGCACTACCACTCTCCTAGTGGCACCAGGTTTGGGATCTCTTGCCTCAGTGTAAAGGAGTCCATCTTCCCAATAGACCCTATGTGTTCCTGTTATTTTTCCATTGGACTCTTCAGCAGCTTGCTGCCTAAGGCCTTCAAGAGAGGGACAGGTTTCTTGCCCCTTACACAACTGCTCCCTTGAGGGTACCCCTGGCCCTAGGAGCTCAACCTGATAAGGTTCTAACTCCAGAGGCCCAGTTCCCTCAGAGGGCAGAACTTCTTCCTGGGAATAGAGGTTCTCTTTTTCTTGTTGTGTGGAAGCTGGTTCCCCAGTCTTCTTTCCTTTTCTCTTGGTGGGTTGGGCCCTTTTTCCAGGCTCCAACACCACTTTTTCACCCTGAGCCTTGCACTGTGCCCTTGTCTTGACACACACCAGTTCAGGGATACCCAGCATGGCTGCATGGGTTTTGAGTTCTACCTCAGCCCATGCTGAGGACTTTAGGTCATTTCCAAGCAAACAGTCTACAGGGATATTTGAGGAGACCATCACCTGTTTCAGGCCATTGACCCCTCCCCACTCTAAAGTTACCATAGCCATGGGATGTACCTTAGTCTGATTGTCAGCGTTGATGACTGGATAAGTTTGTCTAGCCAGGTATTGACCAGAGGAAACCAGTTTCTCTGTCACCATGGTAACACTGGCACCTGTATCCCTCAGGCCTTCTACACTTGTCCCATTAATTAAGAGCTGCTGACTATAGTTTTGCATGTAAGGGGGCCAGGCAGCCAGTGTGGCTAAATCCACCCCACCCTCAGAGACTAATGTAGCTTCAGTGTGACCCCTGATTTGCTCTCTGTTGATCCCACTTGGAGACTGGACATTCTAGTGTTAGCTGGAGTAGAGTTAGAAGTGGAACCTTTCTTGGGACAGGCCCTGTCTCCAGTTTGGTGTCCAGGCTGATTACAGCTACGACACTAGGCCTTTTTGGGATCAAAGTTTTTACCCTTGTACGCAAAATTGGATTGTGAAGAGGCTCTGGGCCCACCCTCCTGTGCAGGTTTTTGGGGCCCTGTAGAAGACTCTTTACTATTTTTCCCTTTAGATGTCTCAACACTCTTCCCCTGGGGAGTCTTTGTGACCCCTTTCTTTTGGTCACCCCCAGTGGAAGTCTTGGTCACCCTAGTCTTGAACCAATGGTCCGCCTTCTTTCCCAATTCTTGGGGAGAAATTGGTCCTAGGTCTACCAGATGCTGATGCAGTTTATCATTAAAACAATTACATAACAGGTGTTCTTTCACAAATAAACTGTACAGCCCATCGTAATCATTTACACCACTCCCTTGAATCTAACCATTCAGTGTTTTCACTGAGTAGTCAACAAAATCAACCCAGGTCTGGCTCGAGGATTTTTGAGCCCCCCTGAACCTAATTCTATACTCCTCAGTGGAGAATCCAAAGCCTTCAATCAGGGTAGACTTCATGAGGTCATAGGATTCTGCATCTTTTCCAGAGAGTGTGAGGAGTCTATCCCCACACTTTCCAGTGAACATTTTCCAAAGGAGAGCACCCCAGTGAGATCTGTTTACTTTTCTGGTTGCACAAGCCCTCTCAAAAGCTTTGAACCATTTGGTGATGTCATCACCATCTTCATATTTAGTTACAATCCCTTTAGTGATTTTCAACATGTCAGGAGAATCTCTGACCCTATTTATGTTGCTGCCACCCTGGATGGGACCAAAACCCATCTCTTGTCTTTCCTTTTCTATGGCTAGGAACTGTCTCTCTAAAGCCAATCTTTTGACCATCCTGGCTAACAATAGGTCATCTTCACTGATGCTATCCTCAGTGATTCCAGAGTTGCTGGACCCTCCTGTGAGAGAACCAGTATCTCTGACTATCACATTTGGAATCAGGGTTTGAGGAGCCCTGATTTCCCTAACTAGGACTGAAGGTGGGACTTCCTCCACATCACTAGTTTCCTCCTCTGGGAGGTCATCCTCAGAGGGGTTGTTTTTGGCAAACTCTGCCAAGAGCTCCTGGAGCTGTAATTTGGTAGGGTTTGAACCAGTTTTAATACTTTTTAATTTGCAGAGAGACCTTAACTCTCTCATCCTAAGATGGAGGTAAGGGGTGATGTCGAGTTCCACCACATTCTCTTCTGCATTAGACATTATGGGGGTCATTACAACATTGGCGGTAAAAGCCGATTACCGCCACAGCTATTATGACCCACATCTCAGAATCCGCTGAAATTCAGACACCCACACAAGTCCGCCACACCAAAGGTCAGTGTTAAACTGGCGAAAACAAACCCTCCACCGTCACGCCAACAGAAACACGCCCATGCTATCACGGCCCACGAATCCACGCAGCAGTCTTTCAACCGCGGTACTCCATTGGCGGTACACACCGCCGCGCTCAAAATACACACACATCTCCAAAACACCGCCACATTGGACAATTCCAAATACACACACCTGATACACATACAAACACCACTCCCACACACCCAATACAATATAAAACACATACCCACATCACCCACAAACCCCTACGACCAGAAGTTTTGAGGAAGCCGAGAGACAGAGAGTACAGCAATTGAGAACCCCACCACACAGAGGCACACAACACCATCACCCATACAACATTCCACGCACAAAACACCACACACCACTACACATCACCACACACATCAACACTTACACCACCCCACACATCACCCACACCACCCCATGTCACGCCAAAGACACCCCAGGTTTTCCGAGGAGCAGCTCAGGGTCATGGTGGAGGAAATCCTACGGGTAGAACCACAGCTATTTGGCTCACAGGTGCAGCACACCTCCATAGCCAGGAAGATGGAGCTATGACGCAGAATCGTGGACAGGGTCAACGCTGTGGGACAGCATCCAAGAAATCGGGAGGACATCAGGAAGAGGTGGAACGACCTATGGGGGAAGGTGCATTCTGTGGTCTCCAGGCACAACATCGCGGTACAGCGGACTGGCGGCGGACCTCCACCTCCTCCCCCACAACTAACAACATGGGAGGAGCAAGTCTTGACCATCATGCATCCTGAGGGCCTCGGAGGAGTCGGTGGAGGAATGGACACTGGTAAGTCAAATCTTAACTATCATATCCCCCACCCTACCTGCATGCTATCACACACCCCCACCCTCCCCCACTCCCCTATCACTACCACTCCTCACTAATGTACTAATAACACAAACCACTCATCTCAACACCAAGCCCTGCATGACACAACTAAGCATGCTCACCCCTCACCAAAGCATGCTCAATGTACATACCCATAACAACCCCCTAACCATCATCACACAAACCCACACACAGGAATGCTTGCACTGGGGTACACGCACACCCACCCATTGCACACCATTACACACACACATGCAATAATCATGCTCTTATATCCCTGCAGGACCACTACGGAACGTCACCACACAGGAGGGTCCAGACATCTCCACTCCACCCACAGAAGAGGCCCACGGTGACAACAGCAGCTCTGCCCTACTGGATCCTGATGACCAGCCCGGACCATCGTGGGCCTCGGGACAGTCGGTTCCCCTTGCACAGGCACAGCCCAACACTGACCTTCCACCCTCTGGTAACACCAGCACAGCACCCACCCAACGGACCCATACCTCCGTACCCAGGACATGTCAATCAGCGGTGTGTCCACCACTACAGGGAACCTAGGATAACCCACCACCCCAACAACAACAGGGACCTAGGGACAGTGGTAGTGGGCACACAGTCCAGGGGACGGAGGCACAGGAACACAGGGGAACTTGGAGGGCTGCTGTGCGACAGGGGGCGGACAGGCCAAGGGAACCCACTCTCCACGAGGCCCTCACCTCCATCATGGGAGCATACCACCACTCCCAGGAGACGATGGCTACGGTCCTGGCCAAGTTTCAGGAGACCCAGCGCCTGCAGGACGAACAGTATTTGGGGTTCAGGGAGGAGCTCAGAACCATCAGCTCCGCCCTGGGCACCATCGTAGGGGTGCTGAAGGACATACAAAAGACCATGAGGGACACCGTGGCATTCCAAGGGGCCCCTGACACTAGCATCGACGATGAACTGCCCACCACCTCCGCCGGCGCTAGTGGACAGGATGCCCCGCCACAGGACAACCACACCAGCACCCCACCCCCTGAAGATGGAGAACCACCCCGCAAGCTGTCCCTGAGATCCAGGAACAGGACAGAGCAAGATTGCAAGACCCCCGCAAGGAAATGAGACCACCCTGATTGTCTTCCCACTGTCCCACTTTGTTACCCTGTTCATACTGAAACTGCCCCAGCTCCACTTCCTATGCCCATATGGCCAGTGCACCTGTGTGACCAATAGACTGGACTCTGCCATGGACATTCCTCCACCGTCCGCCATCACCATTTTACAACCCCCCTCCATTTTTGAGCACTTAAATAAACACCCTTGAAGCACAAAACAATCTGGAGTCAGTCTGTGATTTGGTAAATTTGTATTATCAATGACAGTGTCAAATTGCGCTATCAATTGTAAAGCCAACATACCTATGTCACACATCACAAGTCCATGAAGGATGCAAGCAGATGACACACGTTGGTAACCACACCTGTGAAACCGTAATGGAACGGTACAACTCAGTTACCAAATACTGCAACTAAATGACAGACAGGATAGAGATAGAAGTGTGAAAGTGAATGTAATAGTAAAATAAAATGTTCTCACCTGTGTGTCACTGGAAATATTGCTGTATGACTGACTCCCTGTTGTCTATGTCTTCTTACTCAGCTTCCTCCTCATCACTGTCCACAGGCTCCACAGCTGCCACAGCACCGCCATCTGGACCGAAGGTGCATTCGATCACCCTCCTAGCCTGCCCATGGGCCTCATTGTAGCGTTCCTCTGCCCTGGTCCTGGGATTCCTCACTGGGGTCAATAGCCATGACAGGTTAGGGTAACCAGAGTCCCCTAATAGCCACACACGGTGACTCTGGAGTTGACCCATCACATACGGGATACTGCTATTCCGCAGGATGTAGGCATCGTGCACAGAGCCAGGGAACATAGCATTTACCTGGGAGATGTACTGGTCTGCCAAACATACCATCTGTACATTCATGGAATGATAACTCTTCCGGTTCCTGTACACCTGTTCACTCCTGTGGGGGGGACCAGAGGTACATGGGTGCCATCAATAGCACCTATGATGTTGGGGATATGTTCAAGGGCATAGAAGTCACCTTTAACTGTAGCCAAATCCTCCACCTGAGGGAAAACGATGTAGCTCCTTACGTGTTTCAGCAGGGCAGACAACACTCTGGACAACACGTTGGAAAACATAGGCTGGGACATCCCTGATGCCATGGCCACTGTTGTCTGAAAAGACCCACTTGCAAGGAAATGGAGCACTGACAGCACCTGCACGTCAGGGGGGATTCCAGTGGGATGGCGGATTGGTGACATCAGGTCTGGCTCCAACTGGGTACACAGTTCCTGGATAGTGGCACGGTGAAACCTGTAGGTGATGATTAAATGTCGCTCCTCCATTGTCAACAGGTCCACCAGCGGTCGGTACACCGGAGGATTCCGCCATCTTCTCAAATGTCCAAGCTGACGGTGCCTAGGAAGGACAAGAGTGACCACAGAGCCAACAAATTTCCAGATATGTACCCACAGATACACAGAACACGACACCAAACACAAAACTCTTCCTGTATGTGTGTCGAGTGTAGGCCTAGGTATGTGTGACGCAGTAGTAAATGAAGCCATGTGGGCCCCTGAAATGGCGGCTGCCTGACCTCTAACCTGGGACAATGGGATGTGAGGTATCTGCGCTGGCGTTGTACCCCGTCGCGGTAGGCGGTCGTAGACCGCGGCGCAATGCTGCATTGGTTAACATTGGACCGTATGGGTCCCAGGAGCCAATGATGAAGTGCGCCGCGGTGATAATACGCACCGCCGTGGACGTCACCGCCGCGGACGTGACCGCCATTTTCTATCTGTTCAATCACTCGATACCTGATCTTCGACAGGAGAGGACCTACACTGCAAGTGCTGCTGTGACCTCGGTCTGGAAGAGACAATGGCTGCTGCGTCTGGGGAAAGGGCCCCTGCCTTCACTGCTCAGGAGTTGGAGAAGCTCGTGGACGGGGTCCTCCCCCAGTAAACGCTGCTCTACGGTCCTCCAGATCAACAGGTAAGTACCAAGGGAGCATGTTGTATGGGCTATGCCTGGGTGGAGAGGGCTGGTTGTAAGAAGGAAGGGGCAGAGTTCAGGGAACATGAAGGACTGCGAATGCATGTGCCACATGGCAATGGTAGGGATGGGGGCCACTCACATCGACGGTGCAGTTGGTAATGACTTTTCTTCTTCCCCTGTGCATGTCATGTAGGTCAGCGTCCACCAGAAGAAGGACATTTGGCACGCCATCGCCAAGGACGTCCGGACACTGGGGGTCCACCAGAGACGGGGAACCCACTGCCGGAAAAGATGGCAGGACATTCGCTGCTGGAGCAAGAAGACGGCGGAGGCTCAGCTGGGGATAGCCTCCCAACGTGGGAGGGGTGCCCGTCGCACCATGACCCCCCTGATGTTCAGGATCCTGGCGGTGGCCTACCCGGAGTTGGATGGGCGCTTGAGGGCATCACAGCAGACACAAGGGGGTGAGTACACTCTCATTCTGGGGACTTTGCGCGCAGTGGAGGGGTCTGGGTGGGGGAGGAGGGATGTAGGTTTCCGTAGGCCAGGGCGACTTACGTATGCTAGGCCCCTCCGTAATGCAGGCCATGTGCCACTCCACCCCACCTCAGTAGAGGGCCAAGTACAGGTATACATGCCCCTGTGGCATCCATGTGTGCAGATGTCCACCATAGCCATGTAGGCCAGATCCCAGGAATTGCATCTGTAGTGGCCAAGAGCACGGCGTACTGCAGAGGGCTGCTGTGTCTGTATTGTCCGCCAACGGTAGCGGTAAGCCAATTCACTCAACCTGTCTCTCTTCTGTCATCCCCCCGCTTTTCTGCTCTCCCTGTTCCTTTGTGCATCAGCATCATCAGGAGGAGGTAGAGTGGCACCGGAGTACGAGGGAGCTGCATCCCACATGGCCATGGAGGGCCACACCACGGACTCCGAATACACCAGTGGGACGGAGGGCGAGGGGAGCTTCACGTCGGGCACCGGATCACCAACCAGCGACACGGACTCCTCCGCCGATGGGAGCTCCCTTGTGGTGGCGGCACCATCTGTGCCCCCCACTTCTACAGGTACAGCCACCACCTCCCCTAACAGCACCGCCCTCCCAGCAGCCCCTCAGCGTTCGCCCCGTGCCCGCTCACCCAGAAGGGTGGGCATCACCTTCGCCCCAGGCACCTCAGCCCCTGCCCCTGTCACCCCTGCTGCCCTCAGTGAGGAGCCCATTGACCTCCTCAGGTCACTCACTGTTGGGCAGTCTACCATTGTGAATGCCATCCAGGGTGTAGAAAGGGAGTTGCAACACACTAATGCATTCCTGGAGGGCATTCATTCTGGTCAGGCTGCCGATCATCAAACCCTGCAATCTCTGGCCTCAGCACTGATGGCAGCCGTTGTGCCTGTGTCTAGCCTCCCCCCTCCAACTTCCTCCACCCAGACCCAATCCCCTGTACCCCAGCCTATCCCAAGCACACCATCAGGCAAGGATAAGTTACTTACCTGTAAATCCTAGTTCTCTTCCAGGGGTATCCTCATCAAAGTCATAAACATTGAATATTCACGCCCTTGTGCGGGGACCCCGGAGCATATATAAAATACACACATATAAAGTATGAAAAATGCACGAAAAATATATATATAGCATTTTTAGTAGACACATTTTTTCATACTCAACTCATATATACATGTGTAAAACAGCAATGCAGGCTATAATCATAGGGGGTTATTACAACTTTGGAGGAGGTGTTAATCCGTCCCAAAAGTGACGGTAAAGTGACGGATATACCACCAGCCGTATTACGAGTCCATTATATCCTATGGAACTCGTAATACGGCTAGTGGTATATCCGTCACTTTACCGTCACTTTTGGGACGGATTAACACCTCCTCCAAAGTTATAATAACCCCCATAAACAGGCTAAAATGCTTTATTTCTATGGAGTATTTTTTTTTTTTTTTTAAATCTTTACAAAATTACAATAAGGGAATAAATATCTACAAAAGCCCCAAAACTGGGCTTAGGGAAATAAGCAGCAGTAATCATTAGAGAAAAAAGAGAAAAACCTACATTGAAAAACACTAGAGCATTCTTAGCCAATAGGCTGCATGCAGGTTAACACAGGAGAACCATAAAAACTTTGGCACTGTGCCTTTAAGACCCTCAGCACCTCCAGTATCCCACCATGCCTCAGGGGTGAAGGGGAGGTGACAGTTGGTTCACAGTTAGGTCAGTACTTTTTTACGATGACAATCTGTGTAGCCAATTCGAAAGATAGTCTGTCCAGCACTTCTAGGAGACGTGCGTCCGGGGAGGAGGGTGGGTTGTTTATGACTTTGATGAGGATACCCCTGGAAGAGAACTAGGATTTACAGGTAAGTAACTTATCCTTCTCTTCCAGGGGATCCTCATCAATAGTCATAAACATTGAATAGATTAGCAAGCCCATCCCTTGACTCTGCGGACTGTCCGATAGAAGTGCAGGAATAGATATGTATCATGCAAACAAATTTCTTAGAGAGGCTTGCCCAACATGGGCGTCTGCTCTTGCATCTGAGTCCAAACAGTATTGTCTAGTAAATGTATGTACAGACTTCCATGTAGCAGCCTTACAAATTTCAGATATTGGAACATTATTAAGGAGGGCAGCAGTAGCCGCTTTTCCTCTTGTGGAATACGCTTTAGGTCTAGCAAGTAGTTGTTTGTTAGCCAACTGGTATGCATTAACAATACAAGAAACTATCCATCTTGATATGGTTCGTTTGGATGCTGCCTCTCCTGTTCTCAAATGACCATAATTTATAAAGAAGTGGTTGGAATGTCTAATCAATTTTGTTTTATCCAAATAAAATTTGAGCACTCTTTTCAGATCTAGGGAGTGCAACGCTTTCTCCGCCAGAGTCTCCGGGTTGGGGAAGAAAGTTGGTAGAGAAATAGTCTGATTGATGTGAAATTCCGGCACCATCTTCGGTAGGAATGATGGGTGAGTTCGCAGAACTACTCTATTGTCATGAAAGATTGTGTACGGTTCTTTGGAGGACAAAGCCTGAATTTCACTGACCCTCCTTGCGGAAGTAATGGCTACCAAAAAAGCCGTCTTCCACGTAAGGTGTTGCAAAGAGGCTTTGTGTATAGGTTCGAAAGGAGGGCCCATAAGTTTCAACAGCACTATGTTCAGTTCCCATGGAGGGGAGGGTTGCCGAATGGGCGGAAAAACTTTTTTCAAACCTTCCAAGAAATCCTTGACTACTGGTTTCGTAAAGAAGGATTCCTGAGAAGGTGACTTACGATAGGCTGTAATGGCAGACAAATGTACCTTAATAGATGATACCTGCAGACCGGACTTTGCCAGATGGAGCAAGTAAGACAGTATTACGTCCTCCTGAGCCCGTATGGGATTCTGACCTTGCTGACAGCACCATATGTAGAATCTCTTCCACTTAAATGTGTAAGAACGCAGTGTGGAAGGTCGTCTTGACTCTTTCAAGATGTTCATGCACTCCTGCGAGAGCCCTAGGTGCCCATACTGCAGGAATTCAGGAGCCATGCTGTCAAGCTCAGAGAGGCTAGGTTGGGGTGCAGGACCCTGCCCTCCATCCTGCTCAGAAGATCCGGTCTGCACGGCAGCCTCCTGTGAGGTTGTTCCGATAGGTTGAGGAGATCTGTGTACCAGAATTGACGGGGCCATTGTGGAGCTATGAGAATCATTCTGGTGCTGGATCTGTAAAGTTTGTTGATCACTGCCGGTATGAGGGGAATCGGTGGAAAAGCGTAGAGAAATATCCCTGACCAGTCGATCAACAGGGCATTCCCTCGAGATCCCGGACGGTAGAACCTGGATGCGAAGTCTGGGCATTTCTTGTTTACCTCGTGTGCGAAGAGATCCAATTGAGGCCGACCCCATTGAGCGAAGATGTCTTTGACGACTTCGCCATGTAGGACCCAATCGTGGGTGTCCTCTAGGTGTCTGCTCAGAAAATCTGCTTCCACGTTTTGTTGACCTGGTAGGTGAATCGCTGTAAGCGACATTCCTCTGCCCAGGAGCCAATGTCAGATTGTTTGGGACTCCCGAGATAGGGGCAGGGATCTCGTTCCCTCTTGTCTGTTCAAGTAATACATTGTGGTTGTATTGTCCGTTTGTACTAGGAGATATTTCCCCTGAATCGATGGAGCAAAAGACTTGAGAGCCAGATGGACCGCTCTGAGCTCCAGCAGATTGATGTGGTACTTCCTTTCGTTGTCGGACCACAGGCCCTGAGCTTGAAGGGGACCTAGACGAGCCCCCCATCTTTGAAGAGACGCATCCGTTACCAGAGTGTTGGATGGAATTGCCTGGTGAAACGGAGCCCCTACTGATAGGTGAGGTTTGTGCATCCACCATTGCAATGACTGACGTGCTGCTATCGGTAACCGCACTCTGTCCTCCCAGCGACCTGTCCTTTGATTCCAGTTGTTTTCCAATGCCTCTTGGAGGGGCCTCATATTGAGCCTGGCATTCGGGACAATGAAAATGCATGATGCCATGGAGCCCAGCAGAGATGTCACCCGACGGGCCGTAGGTGCGTCGGATCTTAATAGGTCTTGACACTTTTTCTTTATTGAGAATTGTCGTTCCTCCGAAGGATACACTCTTTGGAGCTCTGTGTCTAGTATTGCTCCCAGGTAGTGGAGGTTCTGCGTTGGAATCAAGGTTGACTTTTGGTAGTTGACTTGAAGACCTAGAGACTCGAAAACCTTGAGCACAATGTCCTGATGGGTTCTCGCCTGCTCCAGAGAGGAGGCTTTCAGTAGCCATTCGTCTAGGTATGGGTAAATGAAGATTTTTTGTTTTCGAAGATGTGCCGCTACCACTGCCACGCATTTCGAGAAGACGCGGGGGCAGATTTCAGGCTGAATGGTAGCACTTTGAACTGATAGTGCTGCAAGGCTATCTGGAAGCGCAGGAATTTCCGATGCTTGGGAACTATCGGGATGTGAAAGTATGCATCCTGCAGGTCGATGGAGCACATCCAGTCTCCCTGATGTAGCTGAGGGAAAATCTGGTGAAGAGCCAGCATCCTGAACTTTTGCTTTCTTATGTACTTGTTCAGAAGCCGGAAGTCCAGAATCGGTCTGAAAACGCCCTCTCGGCCTTTTTTCACCACCAGAAAATAACGGGAGTAAACCTCCTTTCCTCTGTGCGCAAGTGGAACTTTTTCTATTGCCTTCTTTCGTAAAAGGGCGAGAGCCTCTTTGCGCAATAGACTGACGTGAGACGGACTGCATTTGGTTGGTGGCAAGTGTGGTGGAGGTTGCCAGAAAAGAAGAGAGTAGCCATTTTCGACAATGTTGAGAACCCATTTGTCTTTTGTGATAGAGCGCCACTCGTGAAGAAAATATGTGATACTTCCCCCCACCGGAGTGGTGCACAGTATTGAGGGAAGCAAGTTTTCATTGCTTGGCCGGCGCTTTGGATGTGGACTGTTGTGGTCTACTTGACCCTCGTTCCCTTGTGGCCTTACGAGCCTGAAAAAGAGGGCATCCCTGCCTTTGCTGTGGCCTCTGGGACCAGTGAGGGGTTTGAACCCTCTGCTGGAAAGGGCGCCTGCCATAAGGCCTATACCTACCGCCTAAAGTCTTTCTTTCTTTCCAGGCCTACTGCCCTCATGGTGTCCACTTCAGTTTTCATGCGTGCCATTTCTTCGTCCGTATGGGTACCAAACAGCGAGTTCCCGTTGAATGGAAGATTTAGGATGCGCTGTTGTGCTTCCTGTTTTAAACCAGTCAACCTCAACCAGGAAGACCTTCTTGCACAGATTCCATGTGCGTACCCATGTGCAGCTAAGTCTGCCCCATCTGCCGCTGCACTGATGACTTGGTTGGATACCAGAAATCCCTCTTGAAGGATCTCTTGGAAGTCCTGTCTGTCTTCTCTAGGTAATTTTTCTGTGAACCTGTTGAGAGAGTCCCACAGAGAACGGTCATATCTGCCTAGGAGTGCAGACGCGCTGGAGACCTTCATCATAGATGCCGCCGTGCCGCACATTTTTCTCCCCAGAGAGTCTAGATGTCTGCTCTCTTTGTCCAGCGGGACCGTGGAGGATGATTCCACTGAGTGAGTTTTTCGGGCTGCGGCCAATATGACTGAGTCCAGCGGCGGATCCGTTCTTAGGAATAAAGGATCTTGTTCAGGCGCTTTATATTTTTTCAAAATCCTAGCAGGAGCAGATTTGAGGGTGGCTGGCGCCAAAAAGGTGTCCATGGTTGGCTGCAACAGACCAGGCACTAGCGGCAGTAGCTTTTTCGAAACCGCTCTATGTTGTAGAGTCTCAAAAATGACTGAGGAGGAGGTGGATGGTTCTGGAACCTCTATATTTAACTTCTGCGCTCCCCTGAAAAGCACCTCATTAAAAGTAGTGATGTCATCCACCGGTGAAACTCTAGCTGGCGGAGAATCTGTTAAGGTGGGGGAGTATCGTCTGACGGATGACCCTGACGATGACCAAGAGGGCGATCTTCTGTGTCTTGATCGTGACCTAGATCGTTGCTGGGAACGTGACCTGCTGCGAGACGCTGTTACAGAGCACCCAGGCCTCGTGGTCGGTTGGCGAGAAGCAGAACGAGCCCGTCCTGCCCGCGCTGTCGGTGATGGTGTTCTCGGGAGAGAGGCAGTAGGAGAGTACATCCGTGAATACTGCGAGTCCGGGGAGGCCGTTGGTCTGTTAAGGCTCTCCAACCATCTTGGTGACAAATTGATGGGTGAGACATGCCCCGACGATGCCGCTCTCGAACGAGATGAACCACTTCTTATGGAGACCACAAGAGATGGAGCAGCCTTATTTGCTGGTGGAAGCCGATGTTCTGCTCCCTGCAAGACAGGTAAAACCTGCGTCGATGTCGACAGCCGTAATGACATCGAAGGGAGCGCCACAGGTTGTTCCTGCCTCGACGTTGAGCGCCTCGACTTTGAGTGTCTTGACGTCGAACGGCGATCTCTGGACCTCGACCTGCTCCCCGTCGTGTGCCTCGACGTGGAGCGGTGGGCGGCCGACAGCGGATGTCCTCGCTCTCGCCGCTGTGGCGATTTCGACGCCGTCTCTCTTGATGTCGAGGGGTGCGAGGCCTTCGGCGGCGAATGAGCGCCGGTGATGGCTCGACGTCGATCAGCGGGCTGCCGTCGACGGAGATATGCCCCTGGGATGGCCATGTTCTCTCAACGCCGTATCCTTCGACGTCGGTCGGGTCGCCGTCGACGGCGATCTATGGCGGTGAGATGGTGGCAGCGACGCATTCGACGGTGAACAAACAGGTACTTTCCTACCTGCTGACGTCGACCTAGCCATTCTCTCCTGAGAGTGGCTTTTTGGCTGCCTGGAAAGCGAAGAGGATGATGTCTTCTGCCTCTCGTGAAGCCCATGAAGCCTGATCTTTTCTCTGTCCTTCAGAGTCCTCTTTGACATGTTCTTGCAGTGTTTAAAAGTGTCAGGGCAGTGACTCTGAGGCAGGCACACAATACAAAGAGTGTGTGGATCTGACTGGGCCTTCTTCTTCCCACAGGAAAGGCATTTCACAAAAAGTTAAGGCATTTTTCTGTCAGGAAAAAACTTCCAAACTCAGACAATGATGTTAGATGTCGAGTAAAGCAGAAAAAAACGCTGTTTTTAAGTATTTTCCTGAGAAAAACTCAGAAAAATTGAGAGTTCAATGCTCCAGGATCCTCTCAGAAGAAGCCGGAAAAAAGAACTGACCTAACTGTGAACCAACTGTCACCTCTCCTTCACCCCTGAGGCATGGTGGGATACTGGAGGTGCTCAGGGTCTTAAAGGCACGGTGCCAGAATTTTTTATAGTTAACCTGCATGTAGCCTATTGGCCAATAATGCTCCATTGTTTTCAATGTAATTTTTCTCTTTTTTCACTGATGTTGCTACTGCTTCTTTCCCTGGGCCCAGCTATGGGGCTTTGGAAAGTTTTTTCTCTTATTGTAATTTTGAAAAGGACTGTTTAAAAGAAAAAAAAAAGCCTGTTTATGAATATAGTCTGCATTGCTGTTTTACACACGTATATATGAGTTTAGTATGAAAATTTGTCTCCTAAAAATGCTATGGATATATTTTTTGTGCATATTTCATACTTTTATATGTGTGTATTTTATGTATGCTCCCGGGTCCCCGCACGAGGGCGGGAATATTCAATGTTTATGACTATTGATGAGGATCCCCTGGAAGAGAATGAGAGTGTACTCACCCCCTTGTGTCTGCTGTGATGCCCTCAAGCACCCATCCAACTCCGTGTACGCCACCGCCAGGATCCGGAACATCAGGGGGGTCATGGTGCGACGGGCACCCCTCCCACGTTGGGAGGCCATCCCCAGCTGAGCCTCCGCCGTCTTCTTGCTCCAGCGGCGAATGTCCTCCCACCTTTTACGGCAGTGGGTGCTCCGTCTGTGATAGACCCCCAGGGTCCGTACGTCCTTGGCGATGGCACGCCAAATATATTTTTTCTGGTGGGAGCTGACCTACATGAAATGTACAGGGGAAAAAGAGTAGTTATTACCAACTGCACCGTCAAAGTGATTGGCCCCCATCCCTACCCTTGCCATGATACACATGCACTAACCGTCGTTTCATGCACGCCTCAATCTGCCCACCCATCTTTCATCCACCCCACTCCACACAGTTATAGCGCATACAGCATGCTCACAGTGTATTTATCTGTTTCTCTGGAGGACTGCAGAGTAGCGTGTACTGGGGGAGGACACCATCCACGAGCTTCTCCAACTCCTCCGATGTGAAGGCAGGGGCCCTTTCCCCAGACACTTGAGCCATTGTCTCTTCCAGACGGAGGTCACATCAGCACTTGCAGTGTAGGTCCTCTCCTGTCGAAGATCAGGTATCGAGTTATTGAACAGATAGAAAATGGCGGTCACGTCCGCGGCGGTGCGTACCGTCACTGCCAGCGCACATCGTCATTGGCTCCTGGGACCCATAGGGTCCAATGTTAACCAATGCAGCATTGTGCCGCGGTCCTCGACCGCCTACCGCGACGGTGTACAACGCCAGCGCAGTTACCTCACATCCCATTGTCCCACTTTAGAGGTCAGGCAGCCGCCATTTCAGGGGCCCAAATGGCTTCATTTCCAACTGCGTCACACATACCTAGGCCTAGACTCAACACACATACAGGCCACCTTTTGTGTATGATTGGTGTTCTGTGTAAACTATGGGTACGTACCTCTGAGCTGATGGACTCTGTGCTCGCTGTTGTCCTTCATAGGCACCGTCCGTTGGGACATGTAAGGAGATGGCGGCATCCTCCGGTGTACCGACTGTTGGTGGACCTGTCGACAATGGAGGAGCGACATGTCATAATCACATACAGGCTTGACCGTGCCACAATCCAGGAACTGTGTACCCAGTTGGAGCCAGACCTGAATCCTCCTTCAAGTGCAGGTGCTGTCAGTGCTCCATTTCCTAGCAAGTGGGTCATTTCAAACAACAGTGGCCATAGCATCAGGGATGTCCCAGTCTATGTTTTCCAACGTATTGTCCAGAGTGTTGTCTGCACTTCTGAAACACATGCGGAGCTACATCGTGTTCCCTCAGGTGGAGGATTTGCCTACAGTGAAAGGTGATTTTTATTCCCTGGGACATATCCCCAACATTATAGGTGCCATTGATGGGACACATGTGGCTTTGGTCCCACCCCACAGGAGTGAACAGGTGTCCAGAAACTGGAAGAGTTATCATTCTATGAATGTACAGATGGTATGTTTGGCAGACCAGTACATCTCCCATGTGAATGCCAAGTTCCCTGGCTCAGTGCATGACACCTACATCCTGCGCAATAGCAGCATCCCTTATGTGAGGGGTCAACTCCAGAGGCACAGTGTGTGGCTATTAGTTGAGCACCTGGAAGCAAGACAGTGGGAATGGTTGTCTGGGGTGACCATACAGGTTAGTGTGTGTCTAATACTTGTCCCTCACCATTTGCAGGTGACTCTGGTTACCCCAACCTGTCATGGCTACTGACCCCAGTGAGGAATCACAAGACAAGGGCAGATGAATGCTACAATGAGGCCCATGGGCGAACTAGGAGGGTGATCGAGCGGACCTTCGGCCTCCTGAAGGCCAGGTTCAGGTGCCTCCATATGACAGGTGGATCCCTATTCTACTCACCAAAGAAGGTGTGCCAGATCATCGTGGCCTGCTGTATACTTCATAGCTTGGCATTTCGATGACAGGTGCTTTTTCTGCAGGAGTATGGTCCAGATGGTGGTGTTGTTGCAGTTGTGGAGTCTGTGGATAGTGAAGACGAGGAAGCAGAGGAAGAAGACATGAACAACAGGGACTCAGTGATCCAGCAATATTTCCAGTGAGACACAGGTAAGAGTACAGACCTGCCTACTACATGTACTTAAGCACTACTACCTCTCTACTGTCTGTCATTTTCGCCCAGTGTATGGTCACTGAGTTGTCACATTTCCTTACGATTTCACAGATGTGGGTCCCACTGTGTGACATCTGCTTTGATTCCTCATGGACTTGAGCAGTGTGACATAGGTATGTTGACATTACAATTGAAAGAGCATTTTGTCACTGTAATTGCTATTAACTATTTTGAAATAACAGACTGCAGATTGTTTTGTGTTTTAAGTGTATTTATTTAAGTGCTCAATATTGGAGGGGGTAGTGAAATGGTGAGGGGTGATGGCAGAGGAATGTCCATGGCAGAGTCTAGTCTATTAGTCTCACAGGTGCATTGCCCAAATGGGCATAGGAAGTGGAGGTTGGGCAGTTTAAGTATGGACAGGTTGACAATGTAGGACAGTAGGATGACAATCAGGGTGGTCTTATTTCTTGGCGGGGGTCTTGGCATCATGCTCTGTCTTTGTGCTGGATCTCAGGGACCGTTTGCGGGGTGGTTCTCCCTCTGCAGGGAGTGGGGTGCTGGTGTGGTGGTCCTGTGGCGGGGCGTCCTGTCCACTAGCGCCGGCGGAAGTGGTGGGCAGTTCATCGTCCATGCTAGTGTCAGGGGCCCCTTGTAGTGCCACAGTCTCCCTCCTGGTGTTCAAGAGTTCCTTCAGCACCCCTACGATGGTGCCCTGGGTGGAGCTGATGGTTCTGAGTTCCTCCCTGAAGCCCATATACTGTCCCTCCTGCAGGCGCTGGGTCTCCTGAAACTTGGCCAGTACCGTTGCCATCATATTCTGGGAGTGGTGGTAGGCTCCCATGATGGAGGACAGGGCCTCGTGGAGAGCGGGTTCCCTTGGCCTGTCTGCCCCCTGTCGCACAGCAGCCCTCCCAGTTCCCCTGTGTTCCTGGGCCTCCGTCCCCTGGACTGTGTGCCCACTACCACTGCCCCCAGGTCCCTGTTGTTGTTGGGGTGGTGGGTTAGCCTGGGTTCCCTGTAGTGGTGGACAAACAGCTGATTGACGTATCCTGGGGACGGAGGTATGGGCCCGCTGGGTGGGTGCTGTGCTGGTGTTTCCAGAGGGGGGAAGGTCTGTGATGGCCTGTCCCAGTGTGAGAGGAACCGACTGTCCAGAGGTCCCCAACGGGCCGGGCTGGTCATCTAGATCCAGTTGGACAGAGGTGCTGTCATCACTGTGGGCCTCTTCTGTTGGTGATGTGGACATGTGTGGACCCTCTTGTCCGGTGACGTTGGGTAGGGGTCCTGCAGGGGTATAAAAAATAAGTTACTTACCTTCGGTAACGCTTTTTCTGGTGGATACAGTAACTACCTGTGGATTCCTCACCAAAAGAATTCTCCCCTCGCGCCAGCCTTCAACGGAAATTTCTTCTTGCTCTGCACGTCGACGATGACGTCACAATCGCCCGACTCCACGCGACGCCACATGACATCATCTAGGCAATAAGAAGCTGTCGTCGACGTGCAGACGTCAGTTATCACCATTTTTTACGTGCCATAGAGGCGAACAGGTTAAACCTAAAGAGCACACACTAATCCAGAATAGACGAAAATAAAACATTTAATATAAAACTCAATATATATCACAGTTATGAATGCTCAATTCGAGATAGAAATAAATAAATATATATATACAATTCCAGTCCAAAATGTCCTTTTCACTATCTCAGATTGCAAAGGAAAAGTATATACAACCATATGCATGTGAAAGCTATATACATATATATACAAGTCCAAGGATGCGCACCCAAAGAGATCCTGGTTTGACCAGTCAGGCAATGGGGAGGTGGGTGGGACCATGAGGAATCCACAGGTAGTTACTGTATCCACCAGAAAAAGCGTTACCGAAGGTAAGTAACTTATTCTTCTGATGGATACGCCTACCTGTGGATTCCTCACCAAAAGAATAGAGTCCCCAAGCAGTATAACCTCCGGTGGTGGGTGCCCGAATGGTCAAACCAAGAAATCTTGCAGCACAGAGCGAGCAAAATGGCCATCCCTCCTGACCTCAGAGTCCAAACAGTAATGCTTGGCAAAAGTATGGAGGGATGCCCAGGTCGCTGCCCTGCAGATGTCAGCCACAGGAACACCTCTAGCCAAAGCCGAAGAAGCTGCTTTGGCCCTGGTGGAATGGGCACGAAGCCCCACAGGTGGATCTCTCTTCGCCAAAGAATAGCAGATCTTAATACATAGAATGACCCACCTGGATAGCGTTCTCTTGTGGACCGCTCTACCTTTCCTCTTCCCCACGTATCCAACGAAGAGCTGTTCATCCTGCCTGAACTCTTTCGTCCTGGCGACGTAGAAGCTCAGTGCTCTTCGCGGATCCAGCCGGTGGAGCCTCTCTTCCTCCTTGGATGGGTGAGGTGGAGGGTAAAAGGAAGAGAGAGTAATGGACTGCCCCAGATGAAAGGGTGTAACAACCTTCGGTAGAAAAGCCGCCTTGGTCCTCAACACCACTTTGTCCTTGAAAAAGGAAAGGAATGGGGTTTCTACAGTTAGAGCCTGAAGCTCACAAACCCTTCTGGCAGATGTTATTGCCACCAGGAAAACAGTTTTAAATACTAGGAACCGTAAAGAACAAGAGTGCATGGGTTCAAACGGGGCCCCCATAAGAAAAGTTAAAACCAAGTTAAGGTCCCACTGAGGCATAACGAATGGCGTGGGCGGATACTTATTAGTGAGTCCCTTTAGAAACTTTAAAACAATTGTTGATTTAAAAAAGGATGGTTGATCAGGAAGGCACAGAAAAGCAGATAGTGCAGACAGATAACCCTTAACAGTGGCAACTGAAAAACCTTTGTGTGCCAAATAGAGCGCAAATGACAAAATGTCTAATAAACCAGCTCTTAAAGGATCTAAACTATTCTCTCTACACCAGCTTGCAAACTTAGCCCAACGATTTGCATAGATTGACTTGATAGAGTGTTGCCTGGCCGATAGAATAACTTCCACCACATCTGGATGGAGAGAAAAGGAACTCAGATTGCCCCGTTCAATCTCCAGGCATGAAGATGCAGGCTCTGGAGGTGGGGGTGCAGAATCTGCCCCTGCGACTGCAAGAGGAGGTCCACCCTGCAAGGGAGATGGAGCGGAGGGCACTGAGAGAGTTGGAGTAGGTCCGAATACCACACCCTTCTCGGCCAATCCGGAGCTATTAAGATGACTTGAGCTCGGTCTTGGCGGATTTTCCTGAGAACTCGAGGAATCAAGGGTATGGGGGGAAACGCGTAAAGCAACTGATCCTTCCAGGACATCTGAAACGCGTCCCCCAGAGCTCCTTGCACCGGATACTGGAGGCTGCAAAACAGTGGGCACTGCGCATTTTTTTGAGTTGCAAACAGATCTATTTGTGGATATCCCCACATCTGGAAGATATACAGAACTAGATCCGGATGAAGACGCCACTCGTGGTCGACCGAGCTGCGTCGACTGAGAATGTCTGCACGCACATTCAGGACTCCGGCCAAATGATGTGCAATCAAGCAGATCTTGTGGTCCTGAAGCCAGGACCAGAGTCGAAGAGCTTCTCTGCAGAGAAGATATGACCCCACTCCTCCCTGTTTGTTTATATACCACATCGCGGTTGTGTTGTCCGTTAGAACCTGGACTGACTGACCGTGAATGGAAAGGAGGAAGGCCTTGAGTGCCAGCCGTACTGCCCGCAATTCTAACAGATTGATGTGTAATTTCTGTTCTACTGGAGACAAAAGGCCTTTGATCTCCAGGTCCCCCAGATGAGCTCCCCACCCTAGAGTGGAAGCATCCGTTACCACTGAGGCCACTGGTGGGGGTAGCGAGCACGGCCTTCCTTGAGACAGGTTGTCGACCGCTGCCCACCATTGAAGATCCACTGCAGTGTCTCTTGAGATCTTTATTGAGTCCTCGAGATCTCCTTTGTGCTGAAACCACTGCCTGCGGACGCACCACTGGAGAGCCCTCATGTGCCAGCGCGCATGAGTGACCAACAGAATGCAAGAAGCAAACAGACCGAGCAGACGAAGGACTTTGAGGATTGGAACTACCACTCCATTTCGAAACATTGGAATCAAAGCCTGAATGTCCTGAACCCGCTGTGGCGGAGGAAAGGCCAGATTCAATGTCGTGTCCAATACTGCCCCTATGAACAGGAGGCGTTGAGAGGGCTCCAGGTGAGACTTGGGTACATTGACTGAAAACCCCAGGTCGTACAACAATTGAGTCGTCGACTGGAGATGGCACCACACGAGCTCTGGAGTACTGGCTTTGATCAACCAATCGTCCAGATAGGGAAACACAGCGATCCCTTTTCTTCTGAGCTCTGCCGCTACCACCGCCATCACCTTCGCAAAGACTCGAAGTGCTGAAGTAAGACCAAACGGGAGGACCGCAAACTGATAATGTTGTGATCCCACCACAAAACGGAGATACTTCCTGTGCGATCTGAGGATCGGAATATGAAAATACGCATCCTGCAAATCGACCGACACCATCCAGTCTCCTTCGTTCAACGCCAAAAGAACCTGTGATAGGGTCAGCATTTTGAACTTTTCCTGTTTGAGGAACCAATTCAAAATCCTCAAGTCCAAAATCAGTCTCAGCCGACCATCCTTTTTGGGAATCAGAAAGTATCTTGAATAGCACCCCTGACCACTCTCTTGCTCGGGAACCAACTCTATTGCACCTTTTTGAAATAGGGATAATACCTCCTGCTGTAACAGGAGAAAATGGTCTTCCGAACAGAAGGATGGGCGGGGAGGGAGGATGGGAGGAAATTCCCAAAAGGGAACAGTGTACTCCCTCTTCACAATGTCGATGACCCAGGAGTCTGATGTTATGACCTCCCACATTGGAAGAAAAAGGGTAAGTCTCCCCCCTACTGGAGACGAATGGACAGGGAATGGTGGAGGACTACGGCTGCTTTCCTTGCTGCACCCCTCCCGAGGAAGAGGAAGAGGCAGAGTGCTGCAAGGTGGCTCCTCTCGTACGGACTCTGCCCCTGCCCCTGAAGGATCTGTAAGGCAGGGTAGAAGCAGTTTGTTGTGGTCCTTGCAGTCTTCCTCGAAAGGAACCACGACCAAATCCTTTAAATCTCCGAAAGCCTCTAAAGGTGGATGAGGCCGACGACTGGAGTCCCAAGGATCTAGCTGTCGCTCTGCTCTCTTTAAAACATTCTAAGGCTAAGCCAGCCAAAGAACCGAAGAGCTTTTCCCCATCAAATGGAAGATCAAGGAGTGTAGCCTGCACGTCCGTCGAGAAGCCCGATGATCTAAGCCAAGACTGCCTCCTAGAGACTATGGTCATGCCCATAGCCCTAGCCACCGAGTCCGAAGTGTCCAAACCAGACTGGATCACTTGCGTCGCAGCCGCTTGAGCATCCGAAAAGAGTTGCAGCATCTCCTGTGACACATTAGGATGGCCCTTTGCCTCTTCCATAAGGGCATGTATGTAACGTCCCAGTATGCATGTGGCATTGGAAGATTTCAGGGCCATACTGCACGATGAAAATGTCTTTTTAGCAGTATGGTCCATCTTTTTCGACTCTCTATCAGCAGGAACCCCAGGAAACGAGCCAGGAGAGTATCTGGAGGAACATGAAGCTTGGACCACAAGGCTTTCCGGAGTTGGTTGCCTGGAAAGAAACACTGGATCCCCAGGCGCCGTCCTGTAACGCCGAGCCACCCCTCTGTTGACCGCAGCGGTGGATACAGGTTTCATCCAAATATCCTTAATAGGGTTCAGCAGAGCCTCATTGAATGGAAGAAGAGGCTCAGCAGAAGCAGATGTCGGATGGAGGACCTCTGTCAATAAATTTCTCTTAACCTCCGTGGTAGGAAGAGTAATATCCAAAAAGTCTGCAGCCTTACGAATGGCCTTATGGAAAGAAGCTGCTTCCTCTGTGATCTATCCAGGAGAAGCTAGATCCCATTCCGGGGTAGTGTCAAGGCCACTAGCTGAGTCCAGACCCTGGAAGTCACCTGAGGGTTCTACAACTTCTCCTTCCTCCAGGTGTTGCCTCGCGTACTCCTCCTCTTCCAAGAGACGAAGGGCCAGGCGCCTTGATCTAAGTCTGGCCTCCAAGCCTGGAGTCAACAAGGCGTCAGCCGACGCCGAAGATCTCCGTCGGCGCCGAACCTCGGATTCGTCCGAAGCCGGAGGCTCCGGCTCCACAGCGTTCTTGGACGTCGATGGGATCCGAGGCGAATCCGACGGCGCCGTAACAGGTGTAGCCATCCTGATCGACGTCGTAGACATCGGCGCCGCTTCAGACGCAGCAAACATAAACGGGGTGAACGGCGCCGACTTGAAAGACGCCAGAACACCCAAGTCGTAGGCCAAAGGACCAGATGGACCTGCATGACTTCCACCTGGCGCCATGGAAGCAAAGATGTTAAACATAGCGTTCAAAAACGCTGCAGGATCTGATCCTGGAGTCGGGAAAGCCGGGTACTGTTGCTGCTGCACCGGCACCGGCAAAGCTGCCGAAGAGGGTCCAGGTAACTCCTGGCCAAGAGAACCTGCAGGCCTCTGGGGAGGCTCGACCTCAAAGACCGACCCAGGTGACGTTGGGGTCACCGGAGGTGGAGGGGTGACGGTCAGGCTTATCTCCCACGTCGGCCGACGCCGAGTCGACGGAGAAGCCGATCTAGACCTGAACCATCCTTTGCTCGATCGGCGCCGAGAGCCACTATGGTGACGACGAGACCTAGAGGATGTCGACGAAGACTCCCTCCTATGACGCCTCTCTTTCTTCTTCTTGGACCGGGCCAAGAATAACTTCGCCTCTCTTTCCTTGAGTGCCTTAGGGTCCATGCGCTGGCACGAACCGCATGCCTCGACCTCATGATCGGAACTAAGGCACCAGAGGCAGTTTTCGTGGGGGTTGGTAACCGACATCCGACCCCTGTATTGGTTACAAGGTTTAAAGCCGGATTTTCTAGGTTGCGACATCGTAACCGTCCGTTGGTATCAGTAGCTCCCTGTGAACCTCGAAGAAACAACCGGGATTCGGGCACGGAAAAAAGGGAACTGACGTCTGCACGCCACCGACGGCTTCTTACTGCCTAGATGACGTCATGTGGCGTCGCATGGAGTCGGGCGATTGTGACGTCATCGTCGACGTGCAGAGCTAGAAGAAATTTCCGTCGAAGGCTGGCGCGAGGGGAGAATTCTTTTGGTGAGGAATCCACAGGTAGGTGTATCCATCAGAAAGGATGGTTATTACATCGGTATGTGTCATGGTGTGCAATGGGTGGGTGAGCGTGTACCCCAGTGCTTGCATTCCTGTGTGGGAGCTTGTGTGATGGTGGTTTAGGAGGTTGTATGGGTGTGTGCAGTGTGCATGCTTTAGTAATGGGTGTCCATGCTCTGTTGTTACAAGCAGGGCTTGGTGTTGGGATGGGTGTTTTGTGATGTTGGGACATATGTGAGGAGTTGGGGTGTTGGTGGTGAGGGTGGGGGTATGTGATAGCATGCAGGTAGGGTGGGGGATGTAATAGTTAAGATTTGGCTTACCAGAGTCGATTCCTCCGCCTACTCCTGCGAGGCCCTCAGGATGCAGAATCGTCAAGACGTGCTCCTCCCATGTTGTAAGTTGTGGGTGAGGAGGTGGGGGTCTGCCGCCAGTCCGCTAAGCCGCCTGGTGGTGTCTTGAGACCACGGAACGCACCTTCCCCCGTAGGTCGTTTCACCGCTTCCTGATGTCCTCCCGATTTCTTGGGTGCTGTCCCACTGCGTTGACCCTGTCCACTATTCTGCGCCATAGCTCCATCTTCCTTACAATGGAGGTGTGCTGCACCTGTGATCCGAATAGCTGTGGCTCTACCCGGATGATTTCCTCCACCATGACACTGAGCTCCTCCTCCGAGAACCTGGGGTGTCTTTGCCATGCCATGGGGTGGTGTAGGTGATGTGTGGGGTGGATTGTGTGGTGATTTGTGTGCTGATATGTAGTGGTGTGTTGTGTGAGGTGTGTGGAAGTTCTGTGGGTGATGGTACTGTGTGCCTGTGGATGCTGTTGTTCTTGCTGGTGTTGTCTCTCTCTGGCCTTCTTTCAAGATTTTTTGTCGTATGGGTTTGTGGGTGATGTGGGTGTGTGTTTTATATTGTAATGGGTGTGTGGGAGTGGTGTGTGTATGTGTATCAGGTGTGTGTATTTGTAATTGTCCAATGTGGTTGAGTTTTGTAAAGGTGTGTGTATTTTGAGTGCGGCGGTGTGTACTGCCAATGGAATACCGCAGTTGAAAGACCGCCACGTGGATTAGTGTGTTGTGATACTGTGGGCGTATTTCTGTTGGCGTGACGGTGTCGGTTTTGTTTTCGCCAGTTTATCACTGACCTTTGGTGTGGCAGACTTGTGTGGGTGTCTGTATTTTGGCGGATTCCGAAATGTGGGTCATAATAGCTGTGGCAGTTTTCCACGGCCGCGGCGATGTGTTGGCGGTCTTCTGCACGGCGGTAAGCAGCTTTTACCGCCAATGTTGTAATGAGGGCCTTAGTGTCATATTTAGCCAACTTTAATCGGCTGGTCGCTGAGACATCCTGGCCTGAAGAAAAACAAGCAGCCTTGTTCTACAAGGGACTCAAAGAGGAGCTAAAAGATATCCTAGCTCAAATAGACCCGCAACCTACAGACTGTCATGTATTGATAAACCTTGTCTTGAGTCTTGATCATCGTTTAACAGAACGAAAAGGAACACGCAAAAAGACTGAAAAATATTCCTGGCGTGTTCACGATAATAGAGACTCAAGAACTCCGAAAGAAAGAATGCCGGAACCGATGGAAATTTGAACCATCAGGAGACCCTTGACCAATGATGAAAAGGACCTACATAGAAAGAATGGACAATGTCTCGATTGTGGGCGCAAGGGTAATTTTGCCAAAGAATGTCCAATCAAACCAAAGAGCAAACGAGGTCCAGTTCAGAAGGTTGCAGCCAATGCACAAGTCGAGTCGGAAAACTAAAGCACCCAAGATGCAGAGAAGGGTTGCTCTTGGGTGTCACCGTGGACCCTTCACAATCTAGACATCTCAAACTGGGAATAAGAGTTCAGGTAAAGAAAAAGACCTATTTCAAGAAGGCTCTAGTCGATTCTGGGGATACTGGGAACTTTGTTGACACCCAATTGGTTCGTGCATGGGGGATCCCATGTATTGAAAAAAAGACCCCAGAAATCAGCCAGGCAGGTCCTCCCCCCATCTGCCACGTAGCCCCCTGTGGGTTGAACCTCCGTTGCCGCTTTTGCCACATGACTACTCGCTCCTTTTTTTTCTGTACCCCTGCGCTTGGCTTCTGTGCCACTTTGTTTTTTCATTCTGTGCCCCTGTGTTTTGCTTTCTGTACCCCTGTGCTCTGTTGTCCCTCTCCTGCCGTCTTTTCCCGCCATTTTTCCCCCGGGTTTTTCCCTTGCTGCTGAGCCCCTGCTGCCCTGCCCCCTTCACTCCCATTGGCCTCCCTGCTCCCACCTCCCAGCTGCTCCTCCCTCCCTCTGCCCTCATATGGAGGCCGCGAAGCAGGCGCACCGCTGGCACACCGAAGGCGCGCCTAAGGCAAGCCCGTCTGCGCCCGTCCGCGCCTGGACCGCACCCAGCACCAGAACCCCTGGAACCCGCACCCCCGCAACGCCAGACTGCACTACGACGCAAGCACCCCCCACGCACTCAACACCAGACGAGACCACCCCTGCTACCGGGCCACCCCAAAACGCACCCAGGGGCCTTTCACCTGCCGGAACTGCAGATTCACCAGCATCCAACACACCACCAGCCAGAGAACCCAACCACCTCCGCTGCATCCTACTCAACACCTGCTCCGCTCGCAAGAACGCCATCGAACTTTGGGACCTCCTAGACTCCACCGCCCCCGACGTCATGTGGTTCTAAAAATTCTGGACCCATGTAATTTACTTTGCCACAGCAGTACGATTTTAGTATCAAAAGACCGATAATGACTAGTACACTAAGCATGAGCATTTTCGCTCAATTCCAGCAGCGTTTTCACCTCGAAATCGCCATTTTCGTCCTGCACTCGTGGCTCCCATTTTATACACGGCAGCCATTTTTAAAAGTTGCCCTCACATAGGCTTATAATACAGTCAGATTTGATTCCAAGGACACGTACACCTTGATTGACTTTTCTCTGACCTGGGCAAGCTGGAACCATTGCCTCAGGCCAAACCTGTTTGGTCAGTCCCTCTCCCAGTGGCCGAATCAGATAGCATCAAGGCACACCAGGCCATAAAACCCTTATTATCGCTCACACACCCTGCCTAACTTGCTCACACCTGCACCTGCTCTTTTCTTCTTCTTACTTTACGAGGGGGAGGTGCCCGTTTTTATTGGGGGTCCACACTTATCTGATGTGAAATTCTAGGCCTTGCCGGGTAATTTATTATGGGCTGGATGACATGAAATATGAGGTTTCATCATGACACTGGTTTTTCCTTTGTAGTGAAAACATGTGAATGACCAACCAAAATGTCAAGAATGTTTGCCTGAAGCTTAAAAAACTGTATATAAGGAAACCTGATTTTGCATTGACACACAGGCCCTCATTCTGACCTTGGCGGGCGGCGGAGGCCGCCCGCCAAAGTCCCGCCGTCAGATTACCGTTCCGCGGTCGAAAGACCGCGGCGGTAATTCTGACTTTCCCGCTGGGCTGGCGGGCGGTCGCCTTCAGACCGCCCGCCAGCCCAGCGGGAAAGAGGCTTCCACGATGAAGCCGGCTCGGAATCGAGCCGGCGGAGTGGAAGCTGTGCGACGGGTGCAGTTGCACCCGTCGCGTATTTCACTGTCTGCGCAGCAGACAGTGAAATACATGTAGGGGCCCTCTTACGGGGGCCCCTGCAATGCCCATGCCAGTGGCATGGGCACTGCAGGGGCCCCCAGGGGCCCCGCGACCCCCCCTACCGCCATCCGGATCCCGGCGGTCCGACCGCCGGGATCTGGATGGCGGTAGGGGGGGTCGGAATCCCCGCGGCGGTGCAGCAAGCTGCGCCGCCGTGGAGGATTCAATGGGGCGGTGGTACACTGGCGGGACCCCGCCAGTGGTGCCGGTCCGACCGCGGCTTTACCGCCGCGGTCGGAATTCCCCTTGGAGCACCGCCGGCCTGTCGGCGGTGCTCCCGCGGTCCTCCGCCCTGGCGGTCAAAGACCGCCAGGGTCAGAATGACCACCACAGTCTCCTGAGAACATACAAATCGTGCTGTTGTACTTCTAGGACACTTGTCAATTGGTTGCAGCCAATAAATTTGATCTTTGACTTCACCTAGAAGACTCTGAGTTTCTGTAGTCTGAATCAGGAAAGTACCCGAGGTCTTTGGGTGTACCCTGGCACCGCTGGGTTACCGGATCAGTACCGGTTCTGAAAAACCCAGTACCTCAGTTGGCGCCCAAACGTGGGGCGATACCAGCGGTACCGGTCCAAGCCTGAGGTCCGTGGGGAGCTTTGTGTGAAAATTCTGGAGGAAGGCCGCCACTTCATCGACCCCTGCATGTCGTCGTGGTCCGAAAGTCTTTGTTGCGAGGTTCCCCGCTTCCCGACGGCTATGAAGGACTGCTGCCCTGGCTATCGCCCTGATTTGGACCCTTGATTTTTGGTAGAGCGAAACGATAAGACGAGTCTTCTGGTGACGTCATTGATATTTTCAGTTAAGTATAAGTGGAGCGTCTCCCAGTCCTTAGTTGGACACTTGGGGCCTGATTCTAACTTTGGAGGACGGTGTTAAACCGTCCCAAAAGTGGCGGATATACCACCTACCGTATTACGAGTTCCATAGGATATAATGGACTCGTAATACGGTAGGTGGTATATCCACCACTTTTGGGACGGTTTAACACCGTCCTCCAAAGTTAGAATCAGGCCCTTGGTTTGGTCCTTAGTTGGACACTTGGGGCCTCATTATGACCCTGGCGGGCGGCGGAGGCCGCCCGCCAGGATCCCGCCCTCCAAATTACCGCGCCGCGGTCAAAAGACCGCGGCGGGTATTACGAGTTTTCCCCTGGGCTGGCGGGCGGTTCCAGTAAAACCGCCCGCCAGCCCAGGGGAAAACGACCTTCCCACGAGGATGCCGGCTCGTAATCGAGCCGGCGGAGTGGGAAGGTGCGACGGGTGCAGTGGCACCCGTCGCGTATTTCAGTGTCTGCAAGGCAGACACTGAAATACTTTTCGGGGCCCTCTTACGGGGGCCCCTGCCGTGCCCATGCCATTGGCATGGGCACGGCAGGGGCCCCGTGACCCCCCCTACCGCCATCCTGTTCATGGCGGCTTTCCCGCCATGAACTGGATGGCGGTAGGGGGGGTCAGAATCCCCATGGCTGCGGAGCGCGCTCCGCAGCCATGGAGGATTCCAAAGAGCAGCGGAAAGTCAGCGGGAGACCGCTGACTTTCCGCTTCTGACCGCGGCTGAACCGCCGCGGTCAGAATGCTCATTGGAGCACCGCCAGCCTGTTGGCGGTGCTCCCGTGGTCGGTGGCCCTGGCGGCCACCGGCCGCCAGGGTCAGAATGACCCTCTTGGTTTGGTCCTTAGTTGGACATTTGGTTTGGTATCCCTTTGGGATCACTTTGATTTGGAACTTGCAAGTACCAAAGCCGAAGGACTCGTGTATTCACGAGACTATCGTAAACGATAATCCTTTGAAGTTTGAAGCTAGACTAGTGAGCGAAGATGCCTGGTCTTAGCAGACTTGGAAATTTGTTTTGTCTTGGTTGTAAAAGGGACTCCCGGTTGGAGGACTCATGTCCGGTTCCTCCGATTGGAACTCCAACCTATGAACTATATGTGAAGCACGGAGTGGGCCCCATCACGTTTAATAAAGTATGGGTCCGCTATTCTTGGAAATAATTGAGAAAAGTTTTCTTTTTTTTTCTTGTAAATATGACTTACAACTAGGATCTGCAAACGGTTCTGTAAGTAAATTGCGACGGCGCTATTTATGAAAAATGGCTAAAGCGCGCAGTATTATGTGTACTGAATGTTTTCTGTTTATATCTGAAATGAGCTCAATGTGTGTTTGTGGGTCTTCTTGATGTTTACAGTTTGTTAAGTAAAATGTTGGTTAATTAATATTAAGTAGAAACTTAGAAAAAATCCAGAAATGAACCATGTGATGTGCTAACATAGCTATATGTTGCTCTTTAATTTATAGAATGAGCAATTGTGCACATATACAAAACTGCCGTTAAATGCTTAATAAATTAGAAAACACATTCAATAGATATAAATAGGGCCCCCCCACAAAAAAAAACGAAATTATCTATTTTCAATTCAGCCAGCACTTTCCCAGTTAAACATGGGTGGAATTTTGCATAACCTTCCTTTTAAATGAAAGTGGCGCAAAAATGTGACGCATTTCAAGTTAGGCTTATGCGCTTAGGCTTGTGAGTTAATGTATCCCAAATAATAGGCAAGGGATGCAGCTTGCTTTTATATGTGGAATTATCACAACAACAAAAAAATAATTGGGTTTTAATTTTTTTTTAAAGAAAATTATTAATTATGGAAAAATTATTTAAAAAAATAAGTGCCTTTCAAAATCGTTTTTTAATATTTATAAAGCTTAATACCTATACTATGACCTCCTAACATTAAAATTTAATTCAAGTTATGTTGCACCACTAAAATGACATTTGTATGTGCAATTTTCCCTTGGCGCAGGAGCAAACAAGCTCATTTCTATAAAGTATAAGTTAATATTTTCAATGGCTGACTCATGGATTGTGTAATAGACATTCTGGTAATGCATATTATGCAAGAAAATTGTAGGATATTGATTTTTTAATGCCTAAAATATCAAAGTCGATTTTGGGCAAAAGCACTGTTTAAACTGCATTTTCTTTCATTCAGAGTACTTTTTAAAGTGTCTCAGGCTTCAGTAAATGCATACATTTAGGTTTGATATATATTTGCAGGTTGTGCCTTCTTATGATTCAATGAGTCAATGTGCCAGTACAAAGGCTTGTTTTAATATCAAGGTTGAAGGTTCTAACTTCAGCTGGGCCTACTGAGACGTTCATTCATTCGAGGTTGATGAAATATGTACGATTGCATGGGATTGCAACAAGCATTTATTCTAACAACTGGTATGTGTGTTATTAAGGTGTGTGAATTATTCACAGTAAATGTAGTTTAATAATCTGGAAATAGAGATGATTTTTTTTTACAGTGGAAATTGTAGGTGCCAAATTAATATGGAGTGTCAGTGTAACAATTTTTACTTTTAGAAAGGTAAAACTAAGGTGGCTTGATGTTGCGAAGTAACTGACAAGAGGGTAACAGTTAAGTAATGGAAATTTATTTTCATGTATTTGGTCCTATCATGAATTGTTCTTGCTGGTCCTGTATGTTAGACGAGAAACAGTAAAGTTATATTTGACAGCAGATTTCCATTGCCTGGTGATCTACTGTCAAAAGGAGGGTAAGGATTTTAAACCTGACAAATTAAACAGGCCCAAATATTGGGTTTTGGGCTGCAGGTTTACAGTGCATAAAGTACATGACATGGTGTTGTGTGCCACCGCTTATTCACACATGCTATTGTTTTGTCTATGCTTTTTGTGCTTGATACACAGCAAGTATATCTGATGGCTTGACGTTTTGTGCGTTTTTATTATTTTTTATTTGTTTTTTGCATGTTTGTTGCTGCTTTTGATACTATTACAAGCTCCCCTGTGTTGTGAGGGGATGGTCATGACGATGCCCATCGCTACGCAACAGTTGGTTGAACTTGTTCTGGTTACTAAATTCCACAGATAATGATATTTCATGCTGTGAACATAAAAGACAACACTTCACCAGTGAATGTCTATTTGGCTATAATGGTATTGAAGGAAAATAAAAAGAGATATACAGGATCAAAGTGTGTCACCTGCAGGTAGTCACGTTACTGCCCCTTCCCTAAAGGAACAGGCAGCCCTACATTTATGTATCCTTGATTGGACCTAAGGATGAAATTATAGATCTGTGACTCAAGGTGGCCTAATTTCTATATTACATTAGTTAACAATGTTGTGTTTCCTAAGTAGCATATGGCTTTCGTTCCTTAAAAGAAAACCAGGTTTTCATTTTTTCCTGAAGAAGGAACTGAAACATTAGCTAGGAGTACCGTATATGTTGTAGTCGCCAACGGTAGAGTTAAAATTTGTGTAACTTTGGCCTTTGTGTATCACCCGTACTCTCGGTGTTGTGTCACATGCCTGACTATCACCCAAATAATTTTTTTTTGTTCTTCCTATAGATTTTTTCTTTTGTTACTTCCCCTGACCAATGTCGCATCATGCTTAGTTATTGAGATTTTAGCTATGTCCTAGTCCCATTTCTCTTTTTCGAATTCCTTTCACCAGTCAGCCCTTTTATTATTATTGATGTATTGTTCAGGTTCACATTTCCAGACTGCAGTGATATACCAGGGACCCCCATGTTATGTATAATTCCCTTTGGTATGACCAGACTGGTTTTCAAGAATTTGCCTTAGGCCTGCTTCAATGTTTTCCAGCCTGACTGTCAGGGTAGCGATAGACTGGTTAACTGACTCAATATTATAGTAAGACAAGTTTTCCATCTCAATAGGAGATATCTTATGTTTACCTTTTTGAACATGACGAATTTTCAATGTCTATTTTAATTTGGTTTTCGGTTCCCTTCTGTTCCTGCTACTTTAATTTTTGGTGGGATCAGATGTGTCCTAATCATGCAAATATCAGGACCCTCTAGTTCTTGTCTTTTTGTTTGCACATTTGACTATTAGCCTGTGTATTGCATAGTGCACCTGATGCACAGTTTTTAAAGGAAGGTTTCTACATGTCCCTGATAATCGGTATCATGTGATTTCTCTATTGAGATGTTCTAAGGTAAGGAGGAACACCTAGACTTAATCATTGAGGCAAATATGTGTTTACCCCATTAGACAATGCCACTGTGTGAGGAAATCCATTCAGATAGAATTCTCATGTAGCTATAGATGGCAGAGAATAATGGAGAGAACCCAATTAAAGATGCTAGAGACCCTGTTTTGCCCTTCTGCCTTTGTCTTTGTATTTTATGCCCATGGTGTATGGCTACTCCTTTGAAGATTGCAGACCACCTGCTTGCAGTCCCCTTGTTAAAAACCATGAACTGTTTTTGTACTAAATTGAAGGAAACTAACAGCTGTGGCACACTTCCTACGTCACTAGATTCTGCAGGTATCAAGTCATAATAACCTGCAGGACATTGATTTAAGCCTAATTCCCATCAGTGACAGCTACAGATGAAAGACGGACGTCTTGGCCCTACAGTCTCAGCACCCAGAAAGTAGCAAAGCTGGACAGCGATCGCCAGCGCATGGTATCGTACTTGCTCCCTCAGACGGCGTTGGACATCACAAAACCAAAGTTTCAGTGTAAAAGAGCTAAAGAGAAGGATTCCTGTTGTTGATGGCAGAGCTGTTTTGAGGTTTCATTTCTCTACCTGTCATGTGCTGGTAACCTCTGACAGTGTGCAATCCCTTGAGCCCCTTGGCCTGAGTTTTGGCCACACACCCCCTTTTCTTTGCTCCAACGGAAGAAGGGCAGTGCACCGTAGATTTCAAGTTTGGAAAAAGGCACTATATTTTGGTGCCCATGAAAGAGCAGCTTGAGCGTCCTCTGACACTAAATAATGAGTGTTGGAGTCTGAAAGTGCTGCTGAGCTTGAGCTATTTCCCAATTAATGGTGCTTGGGTCTGCACGAGATGATTTGTGCCCTTGATCAATGAAGAGCACATTGTTTGTAGTATCTGCCACAGAGGAGAGACACTGGTGCATTGCTTTAAGACATTGAGACTTTCGAGTGAGCTGTGGGTGTTTGCCAGGAGGGCACTCCAACTAAGCAGTACTTTTCTCACGAAGAGGCCTGAATTGAGAGGCCCATGCGAAAGAAAACAACAAAAGAGAATTTGATGGACAATAGAAGCCTGCCAGAGAGGCTTTTTGAACGGACTCTGGGCATAGTTGGTTTCACAAGAGGTTTCCGTGTGATTGTATAGGTGTTAGGAGACTGATTGTTTTGCTGGCATTGTTTTAAAGTACTATTCTGTTTAGTAAAAGCAGAATAAAGTCCATTTTCTGTGGAAAGAGTACCCCCTTTTCACCTTAGAGCATTGATGAGAGTCACCACTGTTCCACCTGAACATACAAAAATTACTGAAATGCAGAGGAGCCCTAAAAATGTTACTAGATAATTTTAGGATTTGCTTTTTGGTTAGGGTTGTGAAAAATTATTATTTCATAGTGGTCACTACTTTCTCCCGTTGTCTATATGTTCTTAATAACGTGTTTTCTAGTGTCTTTTAAACATGACGTTGTCATTTATGGGTAGGATTGTTTTTCTCTACTCAATTGACTTCTGCACCCACTTCCCAACCTATGTCTTTTCCTACTATTGTTTCTTTGCACTCTTTTCACCCTTTTCCTGAACATGAGCAGGTTAGAAGATCAGAATTCGTAAGCAATTCTTTTGTACAGCTTCTGCATCAACACTAGTTAGTAGTGAACATCACTAATTGTTGGGTGTGTGATCTTATGCCACCTACTGCAGATAGCGGTATTCCTTATTTTGTCCTGCCATATGTGGCCTTTTGTGCTACTTCATGTTCAAGGAGACCTGTCCAGAGAGAGTTACCAAGTACTAGAATTTTGCTCCAGCAACATCTCCATGGCCTTATAAACATAGACCTGGACTCAGATTAGCATGAGAATAGGTTTATTGCCTATGTAAGGGCAAAAGGAGGGTTTGTGGTTCTAAAAATTCTGGACCCATGTAATTTACTTTGCCACAGCAGTACGATTTTAGTATCAAAAGACCGATAATGACTAGTACACTAAGCATGAGCATTTTCGCTCAATTCCAGCAGCGTTTTCACCTCGAAATCGCCATTTTCGTCCTGCACTCGTGGCTCCCATTTTATACACGGCAGCCATTTTTAAAAGTTGCCCTCACATAGGCTTATAATACAGTTAGATTTGATTCCAAGGACACGTACACCTTGATTGACTTTTCTCTGACCTGGGCAAGCTGGAACCATTGCCTCAGGCCAAACCTGTTTGGTCAGTCCCTCTCCCAGTGGCCGAATCAGATAGCATCAAGGCACACCAGGCCATAAAACCCTTATTATCGCTCACACACCCTGCCTAACTTGCTCACACCTTCACCTGCTCTTTTCTTCTTCTTACTTTACGAGGGGGAGGTGCCCGTTTTTATTGGGGGTCCACACTTATCTGATGTGAAATTCTAGGCCTTGCCGGGTAATTTATTATGGGCTGGATGACATGAAATATGAGGTTTCATCATGACACTGGTTTTTCCTTTGTAGTGAAAACATGTGAATGACCAACCAAAATGTCAAGAATGTTTGCCTGAAGCTTAAAAAACTGTATATAAGGAAACCTGATTTTGCATTGACACACAGTCTCCTGAGAACATACAAATTGTGCTGTTGTACTTCTAGGACACTTGTCAATTGGTTGCAGCCAATAAATTCGATCTTTGACTTCACCTAGAAGACTCTGAGTTTCTGTAGTCTGAATCAGGAAAGTACCCGAGGTCTTTGGGTGTACCCTGGCACCGCTGGGTTACCGGATCAGTACCGGTTCTGAAAAACCCAGTACCTCAGTCACCTTCCTGACAGAGACCTGGCTGAACGCCACCTCAGCACCAGACATCGCCATAGCCATCCCACAGGGCTACAAGATCTCCCGCAGAGACCGCACCAACGGAGTGGGAGGAGGAATCGCCATCATCCACAAAGACTCCATCAAAATCTCAACGAACACCGATGACACCCTCTCCACCGCCGAGCACATGCACTTCCAGATCCACACCGACCCCAACACCACCCTCAGACTCAAACAGCTCGTAACGACACCCACTCACGCTGCTGGACACATGCTCGACCCCATCTTCTCCGCAAGCCCCCACATCTCATTCAACCACACCACCGAACCACACTGGACCGACCACAGATGCGTCCACTTCACCTTCAGAAAACCCACCACACACCACCGGACCCAACAGCTACCACGCCGCTGCTGGGGCAAGGTCACCGAGGACCAAATGACTACCGCCCTCGCCCTGAGACCACCCACCGACCCAGACACCGCTGCGACCAACCTCACACAGTGGATCAACGACTACGCCAACACCCTCGCCCCTCTCAAGACCTTTACAACCAACCACACCAACAAGAAAGCCGCCTGGTTCACAGAGGACCTCCGGATCTCCAAGCACACCTGTCGGAAGCTGGAGAAGAAATGGCTCCATGACCGAACACCAGACAACCACACAGCCCTCAAGAGCGCCACCCGCAGACATCACCAACTCATCAGGACCGCCAAGAAGACCGCCTTCAAGGACCGCCTAGACAACAACGCACACAACAACAAAGAGCTCTTCAGCATCGTGAAAGACCTCTCCATCCCCAGCTCCATCACCAACGACATCCCGCCATCTCAAGACCTGTGCTACTCCCTGGCCACCTTCTTCCACCGCAAGATCACCGTCATCCACAACAGCTTCAAGCCCGACCCCCCCGCACCCACCACCGAGTCCACCACCCCTGCGACTACCACTCGCACCAGTCGCCTGACCGTCTGGTCCAGCGTCAGCGACGAAGACACCATCAAAACCATGAACTCCATCCACTCCGGATCCCCATCGGACCCCTGCCCTCACCACGTCTTCAACAAAGCCAGCGCCGCCATCGCGCCCCACCTCCGGAAAACAATCAACTGTTCCTTCGAGACAGCAACCTTCCCAGAAAGCTGGAAGCATGCCGAGATCAACGCCCTTCTGAAGAAGCCCAAGGCAGACCCCAAGGACCTCAAGAACTTCCGGCCCATCTCCCTGCTCTCTTTCCCAGCAAAAGTGACCGAGAAGATTGTCAACAAACAGCTGACCCGCTACCTCAAAGTCAACAACATCCTGGACCCTTCACAATCGGGTTTTTGCAGTAACCACAGCACCGAGACCGCCCTCATCGCCGCCACTGACGACATCCGGACCCTGATGGACAAAGGAGAAACAGCCGCCCTCATCCTCCTGGACCAATCAGTAGCTTTGAAACGGTCTGCCACCGCACCCTATCAGCACGCCTCCATGACGCCGGTATCCAAGAGAAGGCCCTGGCCTGGACCACATCCTTCCTCTCCGGCAGAACCCAGAGCGTCCGCCTCCCACCCTTCCGCTCCAAAACCACCGAGATCATCTGCGGCGTCCCACAGGGATCCTCCCTCAGCCCGACACTGTTCAATATCTACATGGCCCCCCTCGCCCACGTCGCACGACAACACAACCTCAACATCATCTCCTACACCGACGACACCCAGCTGATCATATCCCTCACCGAAGATACCCACACCGCCAAAGCTAACCTCCATCGAGGAATGAAGGCCGTAGCCGACTGGATGAAGCACAGCAGACTGAAGCTGAACTCAGACAAGACGGAGGTCCTCATTCTTGGAACCACCCCATCGGCCTGGGACGACTCTTGGTGGCCCACGTCACTAGGCACAGCCCCGGAACCCACGGACCACGCACGCAACCTGGGGGTCATCCTCGACTCCACTCTCTCCATGACCAGGCAAGTCAATGCCGTCTCCGCGTCCTGCTTCAACACCCTCCGTATGCTCCGCAGGATCTTCAAACGGATCCCCCAAGACACGAGAAAAACCGTTACCCAGGCCCTCATCACCAACAGACTCGACTACGGGAACGCCCTCTACTCAGGAATTACAAACAAGCTACTGAAACAACTCCTACGCATCCAGAACGCCTCGGCCCGACTCATCCTCGATGCCCCCCGCTGCAGCCACACCACACTCCACCTGAGAGGCCTGCACTGGCTCCCCGTCAACAAAAGGATCACCTTCAAGCTCCTGATCCACGCACACAAAGCACTGCACAACACCGGACCCACCTACCTCAACAACCGACCCAGCTTCTACACCCCCAGCCGAAGCCTCCGCTCAGCCAACCTCGCCCTCGCCACAGTCCCCTACATCCGAAAAACCACAGCCGGCGGCAGATCCTTCTCCTACCTAGCCGCCAAGACCTGGAACACTCTCCCCACCATCCTACGACAGACCCAGGACCTGCTGGCCTTCAGAAGACTCCTCAAGATCTGGCTCTTCGACCAGTAGCACCCCCCTCCTCCCCAGCGCCTTGAGACCCTCGCGGGTATGTAGCGCGCTTTACAAATGCAGTGATTGATTGATTGATGGAAAACTGTTGACTGGAGGTCCGGTAACTCTTCAGACTGTTCGCTTGTGAGTGATTTGTGAAGATATGAATCAAAGAAAGAAACATAAAGAGAAACTCATCCTTGACGTGATCCATGCTCCCAGTACGGAATTATTCTTGGCTTACGATAGTTGACTCATCACAATCCAGAAATTAATTGGGCAGAAAGAAAGGTTGTGTTCTCATCTGCGCTATGTAAAGAACAATGCCTCCAAAAGATTCAAGTATCAAAAGTTTGCAACTCTTACATAGCTACTGCCGCGGAGAAAGAAGTTAAATTGCCCAAACAGTATTCATCTTACGAAGATGTATTTGATGAGAAAGAAGCTGAGAATTTACCTCCTCATAGATCTTATAACTGTCAAATTGATCTAGTTTACTTCCCAACTGTCATGTTTATGCCCTGTCAGAACATGAAAATCAACATTTACGAAAATATCTAGATCAGTTCTTGGAGAATGGTTTCATTAGCCCTTCTAAGTCTCCTGAAGCTTCTCCTTTGTTTTTTGTTCCGAAGGCGAATGGAGAACTTCGAACTTGTATTGACTACAGGGGATTGAACAAAGTCACCATCAAGAATAAATATCCTTTGCCCCTAATTCCGGTCTTGCTGGAGCAAGTAAAGAAAGCAAAAATCTACACGAAGCTTGATCTTCGAGGTGCTTATCATTTGGTCAGAATGAGAGAGGGTGACGAATGGAAAACAGCGTTCAAGACAAGATATGGCCTTTTTTAATACATCGTCATGCCTTTTGGTCTATGTAATGCTCCAGCAGCATTTCAATTTTTCTTGAATGACGTTCTTAGAGAGTACCTCGACATATTTGCCACAGTCTACATCGATGACATTTTGATCTACTCAGACAATGAAAATGAACACGTCCAACATGTAAAGAAAATTCTTGCAGCCCTTCGAAAGCACCATTTATATTGCAAACTAACCAAGTGTGAGTTTCATTTTACCACAGATGAGTTTTTGGGGGTTATCCTTACCCCTAAAGGTATGGTGATGGCAGAATAGAAAGTAAAGCCCGTATCTGATTGGCCCACCCCAAAGACTGTTCGTGATGTACAATGTTTCCTGGGGTTTGCAAATTTTTACCAGAGGTTCATAATCATTTCTCCCAGACAGTGGCTCCAATCACTAAGTTATTAAGAAAGAAGGAGAAATTTGTATGGTCCCCAGAAGCTGACCAAGCCTTTTCAAATTTGAGGGAAGTTTTCTCCACTGCCCCAGTCTTGACTCATCCTGACGCGGATCGACCCTTCATAGTGGAAGCTGATGCTTCAGATGTGGCAATAGGAGCAGTCTTATCACAACGAAACAAGGACACTGGTCAACTTCATCCTGTAGCTTACATGTCTCGGAAGTTGAACGAAGCCGAACAGAACTATGTCATTGCTGAGAAAGAGCTTCTGGCGATTTGTGACGCCTTTAAAGAATGGAGACATCATTTGTTGGGTGCCAAATACACTGTCACGGTATATACTGATCATCGCAACCTTCAGTTCATGAGTTCAGCCAGACTTTTGACTCCTAGGCAATTACGCTGGATGCTGTTTTTTGCCGAATTTGATTTTGTGGTAACCTTTCGGCCTGGTAAAGACAATCGCAAAGCTGACGCCTTGTCCCGCCAAGAGTCTACGACGTTGCCTGCAGTTCAAACCTCCAGAGCTATCATTGCTCCAGACAAAGTCCTATGTATCATAAAAACTGAAGATTTCTTAGAAGACATCCGCAATTCTTTCACTGTTGAGAAATGGCAGACATGGGCCCAAGCAGATCCCAAAAGATCAATCAAGCAAGGATTACCTTTTGATGACGCTTGTTTGTTCGTGCTCACTACCAAACTTCACAAAATAGTGTTTCATTGGTCGCATGTTATACCTACGGCAGGTCATCCAGGTACTCCTAAAACTCTTGAATTAATCCAACACTATTTTTGGTGGCCTACCCTAACAAAAGATGTAAAAGCAATGGTAAACAACTGTGAAGTCTGTGCTCACATTAAAACAAGTCATTCAAAACCGAAAGGGTTGTTGCATCCACTCCCAACTCCAAGTCGTGGTTGGGAGCAAATTTCTTTAGACTTTATTACCGGTCTACCAGTGGTTCAACAACATTCAGTAATTCTGGTGGTAGTAGATAGTCTCACGAAATATGGACATTACGTTGCCTGTAAGAAATTGCCCACCTCCAGTGAACTGGCAACTATTTTACTGAATAGAGTGGTTCGTTATCATGGACTGCCAAAAATGATCCTCTCCGATCGGGGGTCGCAATTTGCCTCCAATTTCTGGAAGACATGGTGTAAAACACTCCAAGTGACATCTACACTATCTACTAGCCACCATCCTCAAACAGATGGTCAAACGGAGAGACTAAATCAGACTTTGAAGCATTACCTACGTGCTTACGCTGAAAAAGCACTTCATTCTTGGACATCAATGCTCTGGTTAGCTGAGTTAGCCTACAATAACTCATTCCACCCTTCTACTGGCGTTACACCTTTTTTTGGCTTGTTTGGCTATCATCCTGACAACTTGCCCATCACAATCCCTCAAGAAAGTTCTCTTACTCCAGCTGTGTCAGAAACCATTCAACATTTGCATCAAACCCAGAAATTGATTCAACAGCATTTAGAAAAGGCCAAACAAAAATACAAGAAGCATTATGATATGAGGGACTGCAGCATCAATCAGGTGATAAAGTGTGGCTTTCCACAAAACATATAGGGGGTCATTGTGACCCTGGCGGTAAAATGACGGAAGCACTGCCAACAGGCTGCCGGTGCTTCCTGCCCTATTACGACCGCGGTGGAAGCGCCGCAGTCGCACCGCCGGGGCCGGCGGTTTCCCGCCGTTTCAGCCCCGGTGGTTTCCCGCCGTTTTAGCCCCGACGGTGATAATCCTCCAGGGCATCGCTGCAAGCAGCGCTGCCCTAGGGATTATGACACCCCTACTGCCAGCCTGTTTCTGGCGGTTTGCACCGCCAGGAAGAGGCTGGAGGTAAGGGGTGTCCTGGGGCCACTGGCCATGCCACTGGCATGGGCAGTGCAGGGGCCCCCTAACAGGGCCCCGGCCAGCTTTTCACTGTCTGCATAGCAGACAGTGAAAAGCGCGACGGGTGCAACTGCACCCGTCGCACAGCCGCAACACCGCCGGCTCCATTAGGAGCCGGCTCTTATGTTGCAGCCTCATCCCCGCCGGCCCAGCGGGAATGTCATAATGGGGGCCTTGTGAGTGTGGCCGCATTGGCGGCCGCACGCGGTTACCGCCTGGCGGGCGGCGGTAGCCGCCCACCAAAGTCGTAATGACCCCCATAGACTTCAAGAAGAAGTACATGTTCAACCCCAAATTAATAGGTCCTTACACTGTCCTTCAGCAAATCAATCCGGTGACCCATAAACTGCAATTGCCAAGATCATTACGGATTCATCCAGTGTTCCACACTTCTCTCTGAAAAAGGCAGTCCAGAAGTTCCGCCCTAATCCAGCTCCAGTTCTAGTACAGGGGGAAGAAGAATACGAAGTCAAGAAAGTGTTGGATTCTAAACTGAGAGGGCGTAACCTATGGTACTTAATCTCATGGAAAGGTTATGGCCCTGAAAGTAACTCATGGGTTTCTGCATCTGATATCCATGCTCCAGTACTTCTGAGGCATTTTCACCGTCTCAATCCAGACAAACCAGGCACTAGAGAGCGTCTGCGAGAGGGGAGTACTGTCAACATCAGGGCAGTACGTGCTCTACGGGCGACTAGAATGAAAAAACCTAACAATTTCAAGCTAACATAATTTATGCATTGTGCTGATATGATGTTGCTTAACCTTTTGCATTGCAGAGTTTAATCTTGAAGACTTATGTTCAGCATGCATATAAATACTGTTCACATGTGATGTACTGCTGCAGGCTTTCAGACTGTGTCAGGGTGTGGTCCCCTTCCAGGGCCTTCTAGAAGCCTTCCCTGCAGCATGCCTGGGTGTGGTTTGTGGGCTGGGCCAAGACTCTATATAAGGGAGCCAGCCCAGCTCCATGTGCTCACTATTCAGAGGTCCCGGTGCAGAGCAGCAGCACCTTCCTGAGCTCCTGTTCCGGTGGACTACTTTGATCCTCCAGGCCTTGCCCTTTTCACTTAGAGGGTGATCCTTGATCAGGGCGGTAAGACGGAGGTCGGGCTGGGCCCCCAATCCCGTTATCGAAGACTTTCGAGTTCTTGGGCCTAATTTTGCATGATAAACAATTTTACTCTTGTGCGTGTGAATGTGCGCTTGGTCGATTCATGGCATTTACATGCTGATACTCGAATCAGCAAGACACACGATTTTTTTCTTGTGTGTTAACACTTGATATTCATTGTGCGCTACCATTCCTTGGCAATTACAAGGTAGCATTCGAATCGGCAAGACGCGTGATTCGTTTTCTCGTGCTGTAACCATTGATATTCATTGTGCGCTACCATTTCTTGGCAGTTACATTGTGTAGGAGGCTGGCCTGGCTTGTAGTGGGTACCAGAGGTACTTACACCTTGTGCCAGGTCCAGTTATCCCTTATTAGTGTAGAAGAGGTGTTTCTAGCAGCTTAGACTGATAGAAGGTAGCTATGGCAAAGCAGCTTAGGCTGAACTAGGAGACATGTAAAGCTCCTACTATACCACTAATGTCATATGCACAATATCATAAGAAAACACAATACACAGAGTTACTAAAAATAAAGGTACTTTATTTTTATGACAATATGCCAAAAGTAATTCAGTGAGTACCCTCAGTAAGAAGGTAAGTTCTATACATAAGTTATATGTACACAAACCAAAATTAGGTAATTAATAGCAAACAAAGTAATACAAACAGTGTAGAATTACAATAGGTTGCAATAGGAGCACATAGGTATAGGGGCAACACAAACCATATACTCCAAAAGTGGAATGCAAACCACGAATGGACCCCAGACCTATGTGAGCTTGTAGAGGGTTGCTGGGACTGTAAGAAAACAGTGAGGGTTAGAAAAATACCCCACCCCTAGACCCTGAAAAGTAGGAGTAAAGTGCACCTACTACCCCCAGAGAGCACAGAAGTTGTGATAGGGGGATTGTGCAGGAAGAACACACACCAGCAGTGCACTGACAACGGATTTCCGGACCTGAGTACCTGTAAGACAAGGGGACCAAGTCCAACAGTCGCAACAGTGTCCGGGGAGGCAGGAGCCCAGGAAACCCCACCTGAAGGTGCAAGGAAGCTGCTACCGGTTGGAAGAAGCTTGGAGTTCTGCAAGAAAGAAGAGGACTAGGAACTTCTCCTTTGGAAGACTGATGTCCCACGTCGCGATGAAGCTTGCAGAGCTGTTCCCACACAGAAAGACCGCAAACAAGCCTTCCTAGCTGCAAGGGTCGCGGTAGAGGTTTTTGGGTGCTGCTGAGGACCAGGAAGGACCAGGATGTCGCCTTTTGGAGGAGGAGACAGAGGGGGCGCTCAGAAACTCAGAGAACCCTCACAGAAGCAGGCAGCACCCGCAGAAATACCCTAACAGGCACTTAGAAGTAAAGTGAACCGGAGTCCACGCGAAGTCACAAAAGGGAGTCCCACGACGCCGGAGGTCAACTCAGAAGGTTGTGCACTGCAGGACAGAGTGCTGAGGACCAAGGCTAGGCTGTGCACGAAGGAAATCCTGGAAGAATGCACAGAAGCCAGAGCTGCTGCAAATCATGCGGTACACAGGATTGCAGTCTAGCGTGGGGAGGCAAGGACTTACCTCCACCAAACTTTGACTGAAGAGTCACTGGACTGTGGGAATCACTTGGACAGAGTTGCTGTGTTCCCGGGACCACGCTCGTCAAGATGAGAGGGGACCTAGAGGACTAGTGTTGCAGTCTTTTGGTGCCTGCGTTAGCAGGGGGTAGATTCCGTCGACTCACGGGAGATTTCTTCGGAACTCCTGTGCAGGGTGAAGAAAGGCTACCCCTAGAGCATGCATCACCTGGAAACAGTCGAGAAAGCCGGCAATTAGGCGCTACAATGTTGCTGGTAGTCGTCTTGCTACTTTGTTGCGGTTTTGCAGGTGTCCTGGAGCAGTCAGCGGTCGATCCTTTGGTAGAAGGTGAAGAGGGAGATGCAGAGGAACTCTGGTGAGCTTTTCCATTCGTTATCTAAAGAATTCCCCAAAGCAGAGACCCTAAATAGCCAGAAAAGGAGGTTTGGCTACCAAGTTAGGAGGATTGGCTACCAAGAAAGGTAACAGCCTATCAGAACGAGTCTCTGACGTCTCCTGCTGGCACTTGCCACTCAGAGCAGTCCAGTGTGCCCCCAAAACCTATGTTTCCAAGATGCCAGAGGTCTGGGACACACTGGAGGAGCTGTGGGCACCTCCCCTGGGAGGTACTGGCCAGGGCAGTGGTCACTCCCCTTTCCTTTGTCCAGTTTCGCGCCAGAGCTGGGCTATCTCTGAACCGGTGTACACTGGCTTATGCCAGAGATGGGCACCATTTGTGCCCATCAAAGCATTTCCAGAGGCTGGGGGAGGCTACTCCTCCTCAGCCCTTCACACCTATTTCCAAAGGGAGAGGGTGTAACACCCTCTCTCAGAAGAAATCCTTTGTTCTGCCTTCCTGGGCCACGGCTGCGTGGACCCCAGGAGGGCAGAAACCTGTCTGAGGGGTTGGCAGCAGCTGCAGTGGAGACCACGGAAAGGCAGTTTGGCAGTACCCAGGTTTGTGCTAGAGACCCGGGGGACCATGGAATTGTCACCCCAATACCAGAATGGTATTGGGGTGACAATTCCATGATCTTAGACATGTTACAGGGCCATGTTCGGAGTTACCATTGTGAAGCTATACATAGGTAGTGACTTATTTATAGTGCACGCGTATAATGGTGTCCCCGCACTCATAAAGTCCGGGGAATTTGCCCTGAACGATGTGGGGGCACCTTGGCTAGTGCCAGGGTGCCCACACACTAAGTAACTTTGCACCCAACCTTCACCAGATGAAGGTTAGACATATAGGTGACTTATAAGTTACTTATGTGCAGTGGTAAATGGCTGTGAAATAACGTGGATGTTATTTCACTCAGGCTGCAGTGGCAGGCCTGTGTAAGAATTGTCAGAGCTCCCTATGGGTGGCAAAAGAAATGCTGCAGCCCATAGGGATCTCCTGGAACCCCAATACCCTGGGTACCTCAGTACCATATGCAAGGGAATTATATTGGTGTACCAGTATGCCAATGTGAATTGGTAAATTTAGTCACTAGCCTTTTAGTGACAAATTTGGAAAGCAGAGAGAGCACAACCACTGAGGTTCTGGTTAGCAGAGCCTCAGTGAGACAGTTAGGCATCACACAGGGAACACATACAGGCCACAAACTTATGAGCACTGGGGTCCTGGCTAGCAGGATCCCAGTGACACATAACAAACAAACTGACAACATAGGGTTTTCACTATGAGCACTGGGCCCTGGCTAGCAGGATCCCAGTGAGACAGTGAAAACACCCTGACATATACTCACAAACAGGCCAAAAGTGGGGGTAACAAGGCTAGAAACAGGCTACTTTCTTACACATGGTGGCATTCGAATCGGCAAGATGCGCGATTCATTTACTGTGTGTAATTCATGTTATTCATTGTACACTACCATTCCCTGACATTCATATGGTTACATTCGAATCGGCAAGCTGCGCAATTCCTTCTCTGTGTTTAAAATCACGGTGTTCATTATGCGCTACCATTTAACGTGGCATTTACTTGGTGGCTTTCGAGTTGGCAAGATGCATGATTTATTTCTCGAGTCTAATTTGTGTTATTTATGGTGCACAATCATTCTATGGTATTTACAACCTATGTAAAAATCTGCAATGTGCGCAATTCATGTTCCGGCACTTTGAGAGAACAAAAAAGATAGAGTTCTAGATGTAATGTTATGTGTTCATAATATGTTTCTCAAACCTGATTCATATGATGGTTTAGAAGGATAAGTTACTTACCTGTAAATCCTAGTTCTCTTCCAGGGGTATCCTCATCAAAGTCATAAACATTGAATATTCCCACCCTCGTGCGGGGACCCGGGAGCATACATAAAATACACACATATAAAAGTATGAAATATGCACGAAAAATATATCCATAGCATTTTTAGTAGACAAATTTTCATACTAAACTCATATATACGTGTGTAAAACAGCAATGCAGACTATATTCATAAACAGGCTAAAATGCTTTATTTCCATTGGGTTTTTTCTTTTCTTTTTTTTTTTTTTAAACAGTCCGTTTCAAAATTACAATAAGAGAAAAAACTTTCCAAACCCCCATAGCTGGGCCCAGGGAAAGAAGCAGTAGCAAAATCTGTGAAAAAAGAGAAAAACTAAATTGAAAACAATGGAGCATTATTAGCCAATAGGCTGCATGCAGGTTAACACAGGAGAACTATAAAAGATTCTGGCACCGTGCCTTTAAGACCCTGAGCACCTCCAGTATCCCACCATGCCTCAGGGGTGAAGGAGAGGTGACAGTTGGTTCACAGTTAGGTCAGTACTTTTTTACGGTGACAACTTGTGGAGCATGTAAGGAAATGCCTCCTTGGCATGGTTACCCCCTGACTTTTTGCCTTTGCTGATGCCAAGTTATGATTTGAAAGTGTGCTGAGGCCTGCTAACCAGGCCCCAGCACCAGTGTTCTTTCCCGAACCTGTACCTTTGTTTCCACAATTGGCACACCCTGGCATCCAGGTAAGTCCCTTCTAACTGGTACCCTTGGTACCAAGGGCTCTGATGCCAGGGAAGGTCTCTAAGGGCTGCAGCATGTCTTATGCCACCCTGGGGACCCCTCACTCAGCACAGACACACTGCTTGCCAGTTTGTGTGTGCTAGTGGGGATAAAACGACTAAGTCGACATGGCACTCCCCTCAGGGTGCCATGCCAACCTCACACTGCCTATAGGTATAGATAAGTCACCCCTCTAGCAGGCCTTACAGCCCTAAGGCAGGGTGCACTATACCATAGGTGAGAACATAAGTGCATGAGCACTTTGCCCTTACAGTGTCTAAGCAAAACCTTAGAGATTGTAAGGGCAGGGTAGCCATAAGAGTATATGGTCTGGGAGTTTGTCATGCACGAACTCGACAGCACCATAATGGCTACACTGAAAACTGTGAAGTTTGGTATCAAACTTCTCAACACAATAAACGCACACTGATGCCAGTGTAAATTTTATTGTAACATACACCCCAGAGGGCACCTTAGAGGTGCCCCCTGAAACCTTAACCGACTATCCGTGTAGGCTGACTAGTTTTAGCAGCCTGCCACACACCAGACATGTTGCTGGCCACATGGGGAGAGTGCCTTTGTCACTCTGTGGCTAGTAACAAAGCCTGTATTGGGTGGAGATGCTTATCACCTCCCCCTGCAGGAACTGTAACACCTGGCGGTGAGCCTCAATGGCTCGCCCCCTTTGTTACAGCACCCCAGGGCACTCCAGCTAGTGGAGTTGCCCGCCCTCTCCGGTCACGGCCCCACTTTTGGCGGCAAGGCCAGAGGAGATAATGAGAAAAACAAGGAGGAGTCACTGGCCAGTCAGGACAGCCCCTAAGGTGTCCTGAGCTGGGGTGACTCTGACTTTTAGGAATCCTCCATCTTGCAGATGGAGGATTCCCCCAGTAGGGATAGGAATGTGCCCCCCTCCCCTCAGGGAGGAGGCACAAAGAGGGTGTAGCCACCCTCGGGGCTTGTAGCCATTGGCTAATAACCCCCCAGACCTAAACACACCCCTAAATTCAGTATTTAGGGACTCCCCAGAACCTAGGAACTCAGATTCCTGCAACCTAAGAAGAAGAGGACTGCTGAACTGAAAAACCTGCAGAGAAGACGGAGACACCAACTGCTTTGGCCTCAGCTCTACCGGCCTGTCTCCCCACTTCCAAAGACACTGCTCCAGCGCCGTGTTCCACAGGGTCCAGCGACCTCTGAAGCCTCAGAGGACTACCCTGCATCTAGAAGGACCAAGAACTCCCGAGGACAGCGGCTCTGTTCCACAAAGACTGCAACTTTGCAACAAAGAAACAACTTTGAAACAACACACGTTTCCCGCCGGAAGCGTGAGACTTTGCACTCTGCACCCGACGCCCCCGGCTCGACTTGTGGAAAAACAACCACCACAGGGAGGACTCCCCGGCGACTACGAGACCGTGAGTAGCCAGAGTTGACCCCCCTGAGCCCCCACAGTGACGCCTGCAGAGGGAATCCCGAGGCTCCCCCTGACCGCGACTGCCTGCTTCAAAGACCCGATTCCTGGTAAAGACACTGTACCCGCAGCCCCCAGGACCTGAAGGATCCGACCTCCAGTGCAGGAGCGACCCCCAGGTGGCCCTCTCCCTTGCCCAGGTGGTGGCTACCCCAAGGAGCCCCCCCCTTGCCTGCCTGCATCGCTGAAGAGACCACTTGGTCTCCCATTGAAACCTATTGCGAACCTGACGCCTGTTTGCACACTGCACCCGGCCGCCCCCGTGCCGCTGAGGGTGTACTTTTTGTGTTGACTTGTGTCCCCCCTGGTGCCCTACAAAAACCCCCTCGTCTGCCCTCCGAAGACGCGGGTACTTACCTGCTGGCAGACTGGAACCGGGGCACCCCCTTCTCCATTAAAGCCTATGCGTTTTGGGCACCACTTTGACCTCTGCACCTGACCGGCCCTGAGCTGCTGGTATGGTAACTTTGGGGTTGCCCTGAACCCCCAACAGTGGGCTACCTTGGACCCAACTTTGAACCCTGTAGGTGGTTTACTTACTTGCAAATCTAACAAACACTTCCCTCCCCCAGGAACTGTTGAAAATTGCAGTGTGTCTAGTTTTAAAATAGCTATATGACATTTGTATGAAAACTGTATATGCTATTTTGCTAATTCAAAGTTCCTAAAGTTCCTAAGTGAAATCCCTTTCATTTAAAGTTTTGTTTGTAAATCTTGAACCTGTGGTTCTTAAAATAAACTAAGAAAATATATTTTTCTTTACAAAAACCTATTGGCCTGGAATTGTCTTAGAGTGTGTGTTCCTCATTTATTGCTTATGTGTGTACAACAAATGCTTAACACTACCCTCTGATAAGCCTACTGCTCGACCACACTACCACAAAATAGAGCATTAGAATTATATCTTTTTGCCACTATTTTACCTCATAAGGGGAACCCTCGGTCTCTGTACATGCTATTTCTTACTTTGATATAGTACATACAGAGCCAACTTACTACATTGGTGGATCAGCGGTGGGGTACAAGGCTTTGCATTTGCTGGACTACTCAGCCAATACCTGATCACACAACTAAATTCCAAAAATTGGCATTAGAAACGGATTTTTGAAATTTGAGCTATTTTTCTAAATTTTTAAAAGTCCTGGTAGGGCCTTGTGTTAGTCCCTGTTAGCATTTCTTTTAGAGTTTAAAAGTTTTGTAAAAGTTTGAATTAAGTTCTAGAGATAGTTTTAGATTCTTAAAAAGTATTCCAACTTTTAGAAACATAGGCCCTCATTCCAACCCTGGCGGTTTGAAGCCGCCAGGGCGGAGGGCAGCGGAAGCACCGCCAACAGGCTGGCGGTGCTTCCTGGGCTATTCTGACCGCGGCAGTAAAGCCGCGGTCAGAAAAGGGGAACCGGAGGCCTGTTCAGCGGTGCTTGACTTGAAGGGCCCTGTTCAGCGGTTCTTGACTTGAAGGGCCCTGTTCAGCGGTGCTTGACTTGAAGGACCCTGTTCAGCAGTTCTTGACTTGAAGGGCCCTGTTCATCGGTTCTTGAGACGGTGGTGCCCTGTTCAGCGGTTCTTGACTTGAAGGGCCCTGTTCAGCAGTTCTTGACTTGAAGGGCCCTGTTCAGCGGTTCTTGACTTGAAGGGCCCGGTTCAGCGGTGCTTGACTTGAAGGGCCCTGTTCAGCGGTGCTTGACTTGAAGGGCCCTGTTCAGCGGTGCTGGAGATGAGTGTACAGGTCAGCAGATCCGGCCATGGCATGGATATCACTCGCCACCTGACATGTGGCTGGCGGGGCCTTCCTGCCCATCTGTCTTTTCGCGTGCGGGGCCCTCCTGTGCTGCAGTACCGGGCCTGTGGGTGTCCTCCTGCACACCTGGAATGGGGCTGGTGGGGCCCTCCTGGGCAGCTGGCCTGCTGCCGGACTTGTCGGGCGTGCTGCCCTTGCCACCCTTCCCTGCTCGTCTGTGGCCCTTTCCTCCCTTTAGCGGTGTGCCAGGTGGCACCCCACTTCCTGACGGAGCCAGGGTAGGGATTTTGGAGCCTGCTGTCTTTGGCCTCTCACGCCGGGCACTGGCAATCTTTGCTTGCTTTTCCAGGGGTGGGCTGGCCGTGTCTTGCCTCCTAGCCGAACTAGCTGGCCTTGAGGGTGGGGGACTCCAAAGTCCTTGGACAATTGTCTTTGTAGGTCCCGGTTTTGTGGTGACTGAGGTGCTGATTGGAGTCTTATGAGATGAACGGGGTGAGGGAGTTGTTGGAAAGAGGTCAAGTTTGGAAAGGAAAAGCAATTTAGAAAGAGAGGGACGGGTGGGTGTAGTGGGTATGGGAGTGGAGGAAGAGGATGTGGTTGTAGGAGAGTGATGTCTGGTGTCTTTGGGTGCAGGTGCTGGAGGCTGTCGTGAGGTGGATGGCTGTTGGGTGGGTGGCTGCCTACGTTTGTGTGGTTTGGAAGAGGGGGTGACAGACACACTGGGAGAAGACACAGTGGACGTGTAAATGGTAGTGGGGGTGGTGACTGCACGTGTGCGGAGTGTTCTGGTGGGTGTGCTGGTGATGGATGTAGTGGCTGAAGATGTTGTGCATGCAAGTGTGATTGGAGACGTCACAGGGAGGGAGGAGGGAGACGAGGAGGAGGGAGACACAGAGGAGGCAGTGGCTGTTGGTATGTCTGCATGTGGATGTTGCTTGTGTGAATGCTTGTGTGATGTGTGGTGCTTATGTCTGGATGAGCTTCCCTTGGGTGTTGAGGTGTGTGCAGGCTGGTCTGATGGTGTGTCTGGGATAGGCAGAGGTACAGGGCTTTGGGTCTGGGTGGAGGAAGTTGGAGGGGGAGGCTAGAGACAGGGACAATGGCTGCCGTCAGTGCTGAGGACAGAGCGTTGAACGATCGCTGATGGGCAGCCTGACCAGAATGAATGCCCTCCAGGTATGCATTACTCCGGTGCACCTCTCTTTCTACACCCTGGATGGCATTCAAAAGGGTAGACTGCCCAACAATGATGGTCCTCAGGAGGTCAATGACCTCCTCACTGAGGGCAGCAGGGGTGACAGGGGCAGGGCCTGAGGTGCCTGGGGCGAAGGAGATGCCCATCTTCCTGGGTGAGCGGGCACGGGGCGAACGTGGAGGGGCTGCTGGGAGGGCGGTGCTGGTGCGTTGGGTGGCAGCTGTACCTGTTGTTGCGGGGGGCACGGGTGTTGCCGCCACCACAAGGGAGCTCCCTTCAGAGGACGAGTCCATGTCGCTGGTGTCAGCACGTGTCCCCGCTGTGGAGCTCCCCTCGCCCTCTGTCCCACTGGTGTACTCAGAGTCCGTTGCATGGCCCTCCAGGGCCATGTGGGATGCAGCTCCCTCGTGCTCCGATGCCACTTCTCCTCCGCCTGATGATGCTAATGCACACATGAACAGGAAGACCACAAAAAAGGGTGGGGGGGAGAAATAAAGACATGTTGAGTGCATGCATGGCCGACACTGTTGGCGGAGAGGACAGAAACAGAAGCCCCCTGCACTACGCCTCGCACTTGGGGTACACTACTCAATCAGTGGGACATGGCCTACAAGCCTATGGACGACAACTGCACACATAGATGACACAGGGCCATGAATAGCTGTACTAGGCACCCTACAGAGGTGGGGGGCCGGGGCACAGGGCCATGCCTTACGGAGGGGCCTAGCCTACTGAAATCGCCCTGGCCTAGGGATACCCACAGCCCTCCTCCCCCACCCAGACACCTCCACTGCGCGCAAAGATAGCAGAATGTGCTTGTACTCACCCCCTTGTGTCTGCTGTGATGTCCTCACGCGCCCCTCCAAATCGGGGAAGGCCACCGCCAGGATCAGGGACAACAGGGGGGTCAAAGTACGACTGGCACCCCTCCTACGTTGGGAGGCCATCCCTAGCTGAGCCTCCGCCGTCTTCCTGCTCCAGCGTCGGATGTCCTCCCACCTCTTGCGGCAGTGGGTGCCCCGTCTGTTGTGGACCCCCAGGGTCCGGACGTCCTTGGCGATGGCACGCCAAATAGCGACTTTCTGGTGGGCGCTGACCTATGTGACATGTACAGGGGGAGAAGAAAAATCATCACCTTCTGCATGCTCGATGTGAGTGGCCCCCCATCCCCACCCTTGCCATGTGGCACATGCTCTCATCTGTCGTTTGATGCATGCCTCAATCGCTCCCCTCCCCACCATCTTTCATTCACCCCACTCAACACAAGCATTGGCCACAAAGCATGCTCCCAGTGTACTTACCTGTTGGTCTGGAGGATCGTAGAGTAGCGCATACTGGGGGAGGACCCCATCCACGAGCTTCTCCAATTCTTCAGAAGTGAAGGCAGGGGCCCTTTCCCCAGTCGCAGCAGCCATTGTCCCTTCCAGACCGAGGTCACAGCAGCACTTGCAGTATAGGTCCTCTCCTGTGGAAGATCAGGTATCGAGTGATTAAGCAGATAGAAAATGGCGGTCACGCCCGCGGTGGTGCGTACCGCGGCGGTGCGTACCGCCGGCGCACATCGTCATTGGCTTGTAAAACCCATAGGGTTCAATGTTAACCAATGCGGCTTTGCACCGCAGTCTTCGACCGCCTACCGCCACAGTGTGCCACGCCAGCGCATTGACCTCACATCCCACTGTCGCACTTCACAGGTCAGGCAGCCGCCATTTCAAGGGCCCACATGGCTTAATTTCTACTGCGTCACACATACCTAGGCCTTGCATCAACACTCATACAAGCCATTCAATGCATTGAGAATCGTGTTCTGTGCAAGCTGTGGGAATGTACCTGTGGGTTGATTGACTCTGTGCTCCATGTTGTCCTTCATAGGCACCGTCCGCTGGGACATGCGAGGAGATGGAGGAATCTTCCCGTGTACAGACTGCTGGTGGACCTGTCGACAATGGAGGAACGACATGTCATGCTGACATACAGGCTTGACTGAGCCACTATACAGGATCTGTGGGCCGAGCTGGAGCCAGACCTGATGTCACCCATCTGCCAACCCACAGGGATCCCCCCTCTAGTGCAGGTGCTGTCAGTGCTCCATTTCCTAGCAAGTGGGTCATTTCAAACAACAGTGGCCATATCATCAGGGATGTCCCAGCCCATGTTTTCAAAGGTGTTATCCAGAGTGTTGTCTGCCCTGCTCAAACACATGCGGAGCTACATCGTTTTCCCTGAGGTGGGGGATTTGCCTACAGTGAAGGGTGATTTCTATGCCCTTGGACATATTCCCAACATCATCGGTGCTATTGATGGGACACATGTTGCTTTGGTCCCCCCAGCAGGAGTGAACAGGTGTACAGGAACAGGAAGAGTTATTATTCCATGAACATCCAGGTGGTCTGTTTGGCACACCAGTACATCTCCTATGTTAATGCCAAGTTCCCTGGGTCAGTGCATGACGCCTACATCCTGTATGTGATGGGTCAACTCCAGAGGCACCGGGTGTGGCTATTGGGGGACTCTGGTTACCCCAACCTTTCCTGGCTATTGACCCCAGTGAGGAATCCCAGGACAAGGGCAGAGGAACGGTACAATGAGGCCCATGGGAGAACTAAGAGGGTGATCGAGCGAACCTTTGGCCTCCTGAAGGCCAGGTTTAGGTGCCTCCATATGACAGGTGGATCCCTAATGTACTCACCACAGAAGGTGTGCCAGATCATCGTGGCCTGCTGTATGCTTCACAACCTGGCTTTGCGACACCAGGTGCCTTTTCTGCAGGAGGATGGTCCAGATGGTGGTGTTGTAGCAGCTGTGGAGCCTGTGGAGAGTGAAGAGGAGGAAGGCGAAGAGGACGACATAGAGAACAGGAACACAGTAATACAGCAGTATTTTCAATGACACACAGGTAAGAGTACACACCAGCATATTACATTTACTTAAAGACTACTACCTCTCTACTGTCTGACTTTTTCCCCCAGTGTATGGTAACTGTGTTGTGACTTTCCCTTCCGTTTTCAGATATGTGGGCCCCACTGCGTGACATCTGCTTTGTTTCCCCATGGACTACAGCTGTGTGACAGCGGTTTGTTGGCATCACAATGTGAATGAACATTTTGGCACGGTCATGTCTAATACCTTTGTTCAAAATCACAGCCAGACTCCAGATTGTTTTGTGCAATAAGTGTGTTTATTCAAGTGCTCTAATTTGGATGGGTGGTTGCAAATCGGTGAGGGGTGATGGTGGAGGATTGTCCATGGCAGAGTCCAGACTATCAGTATCACAGGTGCATTGTCCAAATGCCTGTGGGAAGTGGAGCAGGGGCAGTTTAAAGTTGGACAGGGTGACAATGTGGGACAGTGGGATGACAATCAGGGCGGTATCCTTTACTGGCGGGGGTCTTGACACCTTACTCTGTCTTCTTCCTGGATCTCAGGGCCCGCATGCGGGGTGGTTCTCCTTCTGCAGGGGGTGGGGTTCTAGTGGCCTATTGGTCTTGTGTCGGGGCCTCCTGTCCACTAGCGCCGGCGGAGGTGGTAGGCAGTTCTTGGTCCATGCTAGTGTCAGGGGCCCTTTGTGGTGCCACAGTGTCCCGCAATGTGGTGACTACCTGATTCAGGGCCACTACGATGGTACCCATGGCGGAACTGATGTTTCTTAGTTCCTCCCTGAACCCCATATACTGTTGCTCCTGCAGAAGCTGGATCTCCTGAAACCTGGCCAGGACCGTCGCCATCGTCTCCTGGGAGTGGTGGTATGCTTCCATGATGGAGGAGAGGGCCTCGTGGAGAGTGGGTTCCCTGGGCCTGTCCCCCCCGTCGCACAGCAGCCCTCCCAGTTCCCCTGTTTCCCTGGGCCTCTGTCCCCTGAACCGTGTGCCCACTACCACTGCCCCCAGGTCCCTGTTGTTGTTGGGGTGGTGGGTTAGCCTGGGTTCCCTGTAGTGGTGGACACACCGCTGATTGACGTGTCCTGGGGACAGAAGTATGGGCCCGCTGGGTGGGTGCTGTGCTGGTGTTCCCAGAGGGGGGAAGGTCTGCTGTGGCCTGTGGCTGTCTGAGGGGAACCGATTGTCCCGAGGTCCCCGATGGACCGGGCTGGTCATCTAGATCCAGGGAGACAGAGCTGCTGTCCTCAATGTGGGCCTCTTCTGGGGGTGGAGTGGACATTTGTGGACCCTCCTGCGCGGTGACCTGGCGTTCGGGTCCTGCAGGGGTACAAAAGTATGGTTATTGCTTCTGTGTGTGCCATGGCGTGCAATGGGTGGGTGCCCGTGTACCCCAGGGCTGGCATTCCTTTGTGGGGGCTGTTGTGACGGTGGTTTGGGGGGGGATGGGTATGTGCAGTGGGCATGCTTTGGTGATGGGTGTCCATGCTTTGTGTTCGCATGCAGGGCCAGGTTTTGGGATGGGTGGGTTGTGATGGTGAGACATTTGCAAGGAGTAGGTGTGATGGGGGTGGGGGTGAGGGTGGGGGTATGAGTTGGCATACTGGTGGGGTAGGGGAGATGAAGTAGTGAAGATTTGACTTACCAGAGTCCATTCCCCCGCCTACTCCTGCGAGGCCCTCAGGATGCAGGATGTTCAAGACCTGCTCCTCCCATGCTGTAAATTCTGGGGGAGTAGGTGGGGGTCCGCCGCCAGTCCGCTGCACCGCGATGTTGTGCCTGGATACCATGGAACGCACCTTCCCCCGTAGGTCGTTCCACCGCTTCCTGATGTCGTCCCTATTTCTTGGGTGCTGTCCCACAGCGTTGACCCTGTCGACTATTCTGCTCCATAGCTCCATCTTCCTGGCAATGGTGGTGTGCTGCACCTGTGTCCCAAACAGCTGTGGCTCTACTCATACAATTTCCTCCACCATGACCCTGAGTTCATCATCTGAGAACCTGTGGTGTCTTTGAGGTGCCATGGGGTGGTGTGGGTGATGCGTGGGGTGGTGTGTGGGGTGATAAGTGTGGTGATATGTAGTGGTGTGTGGTGTTTTGTGCGTGGAAGTTGTGTGGGTGATGGTATTGTGTGCCTGTGGCTGCTAGTTTGTTGATGGTGGTGTCTCTCTCTCTGGCCTTCTCCCTGTATTTTTGGTCGTAGGGGTTTGTGGGTGATGTGGGTGTGTGTTTTATATTGTATTGGGTATGTGGGAGTGGTGTGTGTATGTGTATCAGGTGTGTGTATTTTGAATTGTCCAATGTGGCTGTGTTTTGTAAATGTGTGTGTATTTTGAGCGCAGCGGTGTGTACCGCCAATGAAATACCGCGGCTGAAAGACCGCCGCGTGGATTCGTGTGTCGTGATAGTGTGGGCGTAGTTCTGTTGCCGTGACGGTGGAGGTTTGGTCATCGCCAGTTTATCGCTGCCCTTTGGTGTGGCGGACTTTTGTGGATGTCGGGATTTTGGCGGTTTGCCTGTTGTGGGTCAGATTGACCGTGGCGGTTTACCGCGAGCGCGGCGGTGTTATGGCAGTCTTCTGTCTGGCGGATAGCGCCTTTTACCGCTGAGGTTGGAATGACCCCCTCAGTCACCTACAAACGAAAGTACTGTCATCCTGAGACCAGCAGTCTTGCTCAGAGCAAGAGTCCAAACTACGACATGGCGCCACCAACGATGGTGTTTAGAGACTATCACTGTCTCACAGACAACAGGTACCCTCAGTACCATTATACGGAGACGTCCGTGGTCTTTGGGAGAATCCTCCTCAGCCAAACAGGTAACACCTAATTAGGCTGTAGGTTGTTCGAGCTCGAACTCACAAAAGGAAAAAACTTCCCCTATTTTGGTGTTCCGTTTCTCTAACCAACTATGGCTAATACCATAGACATTCCTGCAAATGCTAGACATGCACTTACACAACATTTGTTAGCGCATGGCCTTACAGAAGAGGGTGGGGATGTTACTCTGATTATAGAAGCGACTGAAGCTTACCAAACAGAAACGTTTTATTGTTGGGTTACCTTTTCTGAGGCTGACCAACGAACGCACACATTTCACACATATGACATCGCAAACGTACCCGTAAGATACGAAGCATACCAGTATCATGAAATATCGCTCACATATCAAGAACATCAGAACTGGTTTGAAGGCGCCCTACTAGGCGTACTACGACGGGTGTGGCTAGGTCCTTTAAGTAATGAAGGGCCTACATGGCCCATGTCTGCCACATATACACCTCACCCAGGCATACAGACTATGCCGATCGCAGATTTACGAATATTATATAATGAATTAGTGGAATTATATAGACGATTGGTTCAGTTCGTAATGCGAACATTGAACACTACACCAGCGCGTCCAGCACCACCAGTAGCTGGTGGATATCAATTGGCTACTGGGATTAATCCACAAACTGTTCATACTATTATGGGTAAAGTGCCCACGTAACGGGAAAAAATACCGTTCTGGATTGCCCAGAAAACAAATCATCTGGAAGCCGTGTTCCCCCATACGGGGCCACAGGAGAAACATAGATTGCTCACTATGTGCTTGCCGTTTGGGATGGTTCCCTCGGTGGATGAATGTGCCACTTGGGGTACAGTCTTCGCTGCCGTTTATACTACCACACATGGTACCCCTACACTTGCCAATTTACCGGAAGTGTTAAAACAAATACAAAATGAGCATGGGGCTGCACCGGCCCTGGATCTGGGGATGAAATTGATGCGTAACTTTGACGCCGTCTCCTTGATAATACTGAGTAATATTAAAGGGTAAGTGGTGGCACTGGCAATACGCCAGCGTCTCCGGGAAACTCCAAATATGGAACAAGAGAGACAGCTACCAAAAATAATATCCAATACCTATACTAGTATAGGACAGGATGGTTTGGGAGCCAAACCTAAAAAATTGGACATACCGAGTACCGCCCATAAGGAAGGTACAAAGCAAGCACAAGAGGGCTCTAAAAAGCGCTGGGACAAACAAAAAGATTTCAAAGACAGGAGAAATTAAAGAGCTGATTCTCCACATCCGGAGTACTCCGAAAGGAGGTATAATATCAGGAATAGGGATAACATTAGAACCCCAGACAGATATACTGATTCACGTCCTTCTCGTTCCTTTCAGGACGCACCGGATAGACGTAGCGAGAGAGGGAGCCGTCAAGATCGACGTCCGGAATACGTGAAAGAAAAGAAAGACTCGCCACAGTCTACCATTTAAAAAGAAGAAAAGACTCCTCAGCAAAAGCCACAATTTAAAAAGAAGAAAGTGGCAGCACTGACCGTTAAAAATGCCAGTAGTATTGATAACACTGTTGAGGAACAAGAGGTGGGCAGTGACTCTGTTGGACAGCGCGGCAGAGGTCACGATATGTCGCCAGAGTCTGAAAGATCATCTGGATGCGACAGCAACTAGCGATTACATCGAGGTTGAGACAGCGGATGGCCGCGCTCTCCCACCCGATCGGGTTTATGATTGAACAATTCAGATAGAGGGCGACGTGGAACGCATTATTAGTGTAATATTTTGGGATGAACTTACTAGTGATATCCTGCTGGCCGAGAGAGACTGGCCACCTGAACACGTCCGCAAGCTCCCACATTGGGAAGATGTCATTTTGCCTTCTTTCTCCGATCTTGTTCCGGAGGCAGACAAAAAAGCCTATGCTGCTGAATAGGTTTTAGCGCAGGCACCTGCATTATACCGTAATCATGTAGGTTGGGACAAGGACTCTCCTTGTCATGTTATTCCCGTTAGGTCTACACCGCACCCGCAGCCACAATACCCTGTTAAACATGAAGCGAAAGCCCCAGTGACAGAGATACTGTCACAACTTGAATACCAGGGAGTAATTGAGCCCTGTACATCGGCAATGAATAATCTGTTATTTCCCGTTGCAAAACCTGATCATTCATATAGAATAGTGGTTGATTATAGACACTTAAATAGTCATACACGCACATATGCTATATAAAATTCACACAGCACAGCGCTGATCAATAATATAGTGCGTAAAAAATATAAAACTACATTGGATATATCTAATGGGTTTTTCTGCCAGAATTTAGCACATGAAAGTAGGGACCTAAGTGCATTTTCCTTTGGCTCTCAGAAACGCTTTTGTCGTTTACCCCAAGGCTATAAAAACAGCCCAGGACTGTTTTCGGCCCATGTAACATCAATGTTGCACGAGCTTGATTCCGATGCATTATCCTATGTGGATGATATCTATCTCACTGACGACACCCTCGACATTCATCTTGCAAGGGTCGATCGGATAATTTTGGGATTTGCAGCCTTCGGCTATAAATTGAATTTTAAGAAAAGCAAGATAGCCTTTCTTAGTGTATTGTTCCTGGGATATGAGCTATCAAACGAGGGGAAGAGCCTGGCCCCGCACTTCCTAGAAAAGTGTGCTCAGCTACAGCCTACAAACACGCTTAAGAAATTACAGTCATTACTGGGTTTCTTTAATTTTGGCAGAACATACATTCCAGATTATGCTGAACGCATCAAGCCTCTTTATGACTTAATTCAGCCCAATTTTTCTAGCAGGCGATGGACGATTGAACACACACACATCCTTAGAGACATACAACGGGACATGCTGGAAGCTAGACACTTATACACACGAGACAATAAAACTAATTTGGTCATCAGAATAATAGCTGGTGCCCTTGGATTTACCTATGTCACCTTTAATGAGGGTGACACAGTGCCGATAGCATACAAATCACATTTGTACTCCAATGCTGAGAAACGCTTTGCTCCTACTGAAAAAATTCTGACAGCAGTTCAGATGGCCGTCATAAAGGAGAGGCCACTTGCCCAGGGGAAGCGCATTATTGTTGTCTCCCCGGTGCCGGCCTTAGAGGCTGTCACTAAAGCGAGCGTTCCGAACGCTAAGGCATTACATCCACGCTGGATTCAATGGGCAACGTCTCTGACCGCCACTGATGTTGATTATGTGTTTGACCCAAGACTTCAGACACAAGAATTTCTCCAGTATGAACAGGAGTACCCCGCTCCTCTACATATTTTGCCAATAGACAGTTATGATACCGTCATTTATACTGACGGATCGGCACAACCAGCTGTGGGTACTAAGCATCAATACTCGGCAGCTTGCGCAGCCTTGTGCGGAGTGATGGAAAAAGGAGTTTTCCGTCCTCACAATACATAAACTCAGACCTTAGGGGACTGCACAGCCCAGTTGGCCGAGCTTAAAGCTCTTCTTCTAGCGCTCGAACATTCTAAACCAGGAACACAGACTTTGATCGTCTGTGATTCATATTACTGCGTCCAGTCATACAATGAATATCTCAATCATTGGAAACTGAACAGGTTTAGAGATTCTAAAGGGAACACCCTTAAACACAAAATGTTGTGGGGAAGGGTGGCTGATCTTAAGGATAAGCTGCCATGTGTCCATGTAGTTCATACATTAGGGCACCAACGTGTAGGAATACACGTTGCCGGTAATACATTGGCTGATGAAGCAGCCAAAGCATCAGTAGTTACGGCTTCTGTGGCTGCAGTGACTCGTTCTCGGACGAGGTTGGATAATGAAATACTGATTGCCGTTAAAGCTTCGGCTGCAGGCAAGACCCTTCCGAAAGGACACCCTACAAACTATACTTATCATATCAGTGCACAAAATGTTGCTTTTGCAACGATTCCTGAGGTAGGTGATCGAGTGATCCCCAATGAAGACCAAAGATTAGAGCTGATTACAGCTGCACATGAGGGTGTCGCTTCTGCACATGCTGGTGTACAGGCCACTATCACCATTCTACAACAACGGTACTGGTGGCCTGGTCTATGCAGACGGACTAAACAGTATGTCCTTTGCTGTGACATTTGTCAGCAGATTAAGGGCTCAAATATCAAACGCCCTCCGCAGACATCTCTCTTAGTGTCAGACAAGCCACTCCATTATGTGTACCTGGACCATTGTGGTCCCTTGCAGCCTGATGGTGCATATAAATATATTTTAGTGGCTGTAGATTCCTGTTCTAGATTCCTGTGGGTATGGCCACAGCGGTCGGCTGATGCCCGGACTGTTATAAAAGATTTGCTGATCTTTATCGGTACATATGCGGTTGCAGCATTCCATTCGGACCAGGGCCCTGCATTTGCCTCTAAAGCTTTCAGGGACACCATGAGAATGATGGGTGTTGAACTCCATTACTCCTCACCATACCATCCCGAGGGAAATTCGGTCGTGGAGAGGTGGAATCGTGATCTAAAGCAGTCCTTAACAACTCGAGTATTAGGTTCTGGCCGCAGTTGGTTACATCACCTATATGGGGTCCAGAGAGCACTGAATAATCTGCCAAGACGGTCCTTGGGGGGAAAGTCTCCATATGAGGTTCTCTTTGGGACAACTATGTATGTCCCCGATCTTGATGCCCCTGGTATGGTGGCAGCAGAAACACCATTTGACATAAAAGAACGTCTCGCTGTTTTACAGGAGCTTCAACAATTCCGTGATGATAAATCATCTGCAAGTGCTGCCACCTTGGGAATAAGGGAATTGGCGAAAACTTCGACTGGCTGGATTCCTAACGTTGGGGATCTGGTTCGTGAGAAGATCGCTGTGAAAAAAGAGTTTGGTCCATCATACAGAGCACCTGTACCGGTCTTCGGGATAAAAGGCACCAGGACTGTCATCCTTCCACCGTTGTCTGGTTCCCAATCAAACAGATTCATCTCCATTGATGACATCAAGTTACACCATGTGGCCGATTCTTCACAGTAGACCAGGAGGTCCCTTGGGTAGTTCCCGATCCCCTCTCACTGCCCAACAGGACATCCATCTACATAGTAGGATGAATATCACTACTACTGACTATGCAACTATGTCAACTGCTGTTCCAGACACTTCCTCGACCAGGGGGAGGGCGGAAAATGAACTTTTGTTGGTTCCAGTAACAACTTCGGAGACCACCCCGCTTCAGGATTTGGCTGTGTTTTACACGAACACTTCCACGGCTAATAACGTTGTCTATCAAGAACTTCCACGAGCGGTGGATGAGAGTTCACCGGGTCCTGTGTTTGCAGAGACTTCCTCTGGCTATTTTGTAGACATTGATGATTTTTCTTCAGATTCATCCTCAACTGAGACTGACAAACTTTCGAGTAGTAGCAAATTCTATCGATGGCTTAAGAAGAACTATTTGATATATCCATGGAACTATCTATGGTTCTGTTTGACATTTATTGCATTATTTTTATGGATTGGTTTTGTGACTGTTTTCTTTTTACTAATTAATGGTCACTATATCGCTGATCGCTCCTCTGTGGAGCCTGTTGATGTAATTTTAACACCACATCATTCATCACATAAGGTCCGACGTGATTTGTCCCCTGTCAATATTACAGCTATTCCAATTCCTGATGGGACTGTATGGGACAAAGTTCCGTTCAATATATACGGGCCTACAGAGATAATTCAAATACCATACGTGTTCAAAATTTCAATGTCTGATGTTATTACACTTAATGTTGTCTCTGATGATTGGGATGTCCAAACAGTTGATTCAATGCTAACTGAAATGAAGGACTACTCCACTTTTGGAAGTGATGATGTATATGATTATACAATGAATTATGGGGAAATGTTCTGCTATAACAATTGGGGACATCACTACCTGCACCGTGCAACTAGATATAGGCCTCTCTTTAACTACACACAATGGGAACACTGTTCAACACCACGGGTGGGGAGTCCAAAGTATTACAGTGACAAATTCACATACTTTTCTGGGCATGATACAAAGAAAGCTGAAACACTTTAACAGCGGTTAAACAACACCTGAACACTCTTTCTGACAGTATAGACTTACAAGATTTCCTATTAGGTCCTAGGAAACAACGCTCAAAACGGTTTTTATATGCTGTGTATAATGAAATTTGGAAGCTTTCTCAAATTGAGGCTGCTGCACGTTTAAGGCAACTTGATAAGGAGAATTTGGAAAAAACATTGGCTGTTGTAGACAATGGCATGAACACGCTATCGAAGAGACAATGGCTAAAAGGGAGGCTCATTTCACCTTGCTTCAAGTAGAGAAATTAGATAAGTTGCCCTTCACGGTAGCAGAGAGTCCTTCAACTATCTGGCTCTTACACGGCATTATTAATTTACCGTTATCGACCTTTCGTTTCTCGAGCTGCCTGAAACATCTTGCAGTGGGACGATATGAACGGCTAGGAGATAGCTTTATTAAGGAAGAGTGGGAGTTGCCCTTTGAGTATCGATGTCTGAACGGTGAACAGGAGGTCTTTCTTAGCGGAAGTGAATGTGAGACTACTGTTCGTCATTCCATGATATGCAAACAAGTGTCTCTTCATAGTCTTTGCAATGCGGGGGTCGCGAATTTGGCCTGTTTTCTGAAGGGTATTCCCGTCCCCTTGATTCGTTCAGTGTTTCATGTACTTTCTAATGGGAGTTATGTTCTACTGAGCGATGACAGCTGTTGCGGCTTGCGACCTGGAATTGCCTACGCAATCTCAGTCACGAAGGTTGTTACGTGTTGTGGCCATGTTTTGTTTCCCCCCACACAAGAGATACAAGTATCTGAAATGTGGCCCCACATTGATACTATTAATGTGAACTATGACAAGTTGAGTAGACTAAAGGCGCTATTGTTTCAAAAACAGGTCGCCTTGACATCCGCAAAAGAGACGTATGCTCTCCAGATTGCGAGATCATCAGCCGAGATACAATCCCTTTTAAATACCAATTTCCCCAAACACTTTGGAGAGTTGGTATCCAGAATATTCAATGCTTCAAGCACAACTGGGATTGTTCATTTCTTTAAGGCTGTTGGGTCTGGTTTCATGTCCATCTTCCAGACTGTCTTCGGAGTCATCCCATCAGCCATCCATTCTCTCTTTTCCAGTGTGTTTGGTGGCTTTCCAATTATTTTGTCTTTAATTGGCGGACTGCTACTGCTATTTTTTCTGATTCGCGGTAGTTGTTTTTTTCCAGCGACACAGAGCAATGGAGCCGCTCCCGTCAACCCTGCTGTGCCGTGAACGCAGGGTTCGGATCTTCGGTACACCTTTGCTGGTGGAACTGGAGTTTGACTGGTCATTGTCATTCCGACTTCTACTATGGTGTGTACAACCGGTGTTCCGCTGCATATGGTGTCTCTTTGAACATCTGCCTATGGTCTGTCTTGCTGTGGCACCGACATCTCCTGTGGACCACGAACTGCTGATGTCCCCGATGAGGGGTCATACACGGTCATGCCCCTTGAGACTGAGGTTGCTCCGCGAGGCCACCTATGAGCCTTCTGTTATAAGATCTAACATGGATGAGAACGCTGCAGCGAGTGTTGATACACCGATGAATGTGGCTCACTTCTGCTCTGTGGATCCGTTTGTCCGTCCAGCTCTCGATTTCACTTCAGACGATGTTGACTGGTTTTTAAGATCCTTGAATGGTGACTTCGATGAAATTCTTCAAGATCCTGCATATAGCCCATGATTTGATGAATTTGCTTACCAGTTCCCGGTTCTAAAACAAGCGATTATACTAAAAGTTTGCTATACTTGTCATGGTTGATATTAACATCTCTGTATGTTTTTTAAACTAATTCTTACACACAGCAATTATTTTGTCATTAAGTACATTTTTTAGCTTGAGTTTTTGTTTTTGTTTTTTTGGCTTTTAGTTCATTAGCAGCTTTTTTAGCGTTTGGATTGCTTTACCTTCATCATACTTGTTACGGCAATGGGGAGGGTGTAGTGAATCCTAGTTTGTTTTAACGGGATAACAGGAGTTAGCTGAGCCGTAGGCTTGTAAACTCGTGCCCCCGTCACCCAGTGACTTTTAACCTACTTAGCTTGCTCTGTCTTAGTCCATTTAATTATTTATTTCCATTAAGATGGCGGCCTTGTTTATAGTTAGGCCACTTGTTATGGGTTCTATTATCAGTGTCACTGCGCCAAGGCGTCAAGATCAAGCACGAAAGACAAACATACAGTAGGTATTCACACTTAGGGATTTTCCCTCTCTATGCTTTCGAGGGATTGTTGATATTAATTGCCGTCCCAAGCATGCCTGTTATCTATTGTTATGAATAACACTTATGTCAGGGGACCTTGTAGATCTGTATAAATACAACACACTTTAGACAGGTAATCAGAGGGATTCCGACCAGAGGGCATCGCCACCATCGCTGATACCGATGCTGCAGTCATCTTGACGCTGACCCAGTCTTCGTGTCCCTGCGGAATCTGAGATAGAGACCTCATTCCAAGGTAACGAGGGTTGGGGGCTCCTCTCATGGACACAGCTTTGGCAGATTAGGTTTAACGAACCCAGCTCTCCTTTAGGTAGGAGGTTAGACCTATTCTCCTAAGGGTATTAGGGCATATTCCATCTTATACATATACATATATTTATTTTATATATTGCACAATGGTGGGGGTCTTTATAACAATGACTCTCTTCTTCACAATACTGTTGCTTGGTATATTCATTATTCTAATCATTGCAGTTCATGCAACTTATCACAAATTGCAGTTATGTTGAATACAAACTATTATAACTTCACTGCATCTGTGTTATTGCCTTTGTTTGTATGAGACATAATACTTGTGTGAGAAAAGGGTAATTTTCGTTTAACCACGACAACCCTGAAAGATCTTACTTTGAGTCCATGTGTAAGCGACTGCTACAAATCACCTTTTACTATTGTGTTTCTGGTGAGGTACTGCTAGTAAGCCGGTAAGGTTTGGACAACAGTTACAACTAGTTGTAGGAAGAGACTTAGGCCCTCATTCTGACCCTGGCGGTCGGTGATAAAGCGGCGGCCAACCCGCCAACAGGCCGGCGGTCCAAAATATGCAATTCTGACCCTGGCGGGAGACAATGTACCGCCCACCCTATCACGACCCACCAATCCGCCACCTTTTCCGGGGCGGGAGCACCGCCGATAAAAACACGGCGGAAACAGACTACGAACGGGAAAACGCTCACCTCCACATACACCACGCGAGATTCCGGCAGTATGGAACCCGAGTTGCAGGTCATCCCCGCACTCCTATACCTGCTCCTGTACCAGGAGCACGCCCGGCGGCGCGGAAGACATCGGTGAGTACTGCACCTACGACACAGGGGAGGGAAAAGATTACCGGAACACACCCACCCACCCACACCCACTACAACACACACATCAATGCATTCCCACAGATCACTGTCACAACCCACAAACCCCCCCCTCCGAAATAATGCAAAGACCAAAAGAAGAGATCATAAACGGGCAGATATATTGAAAAATGGACAGCAGTAATCCAAATAAATAAATAAACTATGTACAAAATATATACAGCTACTAAATGTAGTCCAACCACTGTCCGTGGACCACAGGGGTCCTGAGTAAAGGGGCAAGGCCCAGTCCCACGACAAGAACTCCACGGAGAGAACACTGCAGGGGCATCAGAAAGAAAAAAGGACAGGCACCTCAGGGGGAAGGGAAGGGGGGGCACCTCAGCCACTTGAGTACACGACGCCAGATCCACGAGGGGACTCCATGACCACTGGCCCATCCTGGGGAGAGCAAAGCCAGAGTCCATACAGTGGGTGGCCTGCCCACTGGGCCATCCTGGGGAGAGCAAAGCCACAGTCCAAACAGTCCATACAGTGGGTGGCCTGCCCACTGGGCCATCCTGGGGAGAGCAAAGCCACAGTCCATACAGTCCATACAGTGGGTGGCCTGCCCACTGGGCCATCCTGGGGAGAGCAAAGCCACAGTCCAAACAGTCCATACAGTGGTTGGCCTGCCCACTGGGCCATCCTGGGGAGAGCAAAGCCACAGTCCATACAGTCCATACAGTGGGTGGCCTGCCCACTGGGCCATCCTGGGGAGAGCAAAGCCACAGTCCAAACAGTCCATACAGTGGGTGGCCTGCCCACTGGGCCATCCTGGGGAGAGCAAAGCCACAGTCCAAACAGTCCATACAGTGGGTGGCCTGCCCACTGGGCCATCCTGGGGAGAGCAAAGCCACAGTCCAAACAGTCCATAACAGACTCCACTGCCACTGGAGGAGGCATGTTGGCCAGAGGACATCCTGCAGCCCTGCCCGAGACAGATCCTGCCCTGCCACGTCTGCCAAAGGGCCAGCGGTTCCTGCCTGGAAGGGCCCAGTTCAGCGGTTCTTGCCTTGAAGGGCCCAGTTCAGCGGTTCTTGAGACGGCGGTCCCCAGCGGAGCGGTGCTGGAGACGGCGGGCCCAGTTCAGCGGTTCTTGCCTTGAAGGGCCCAGTTCAGCGGTTCTTGCCTTGAAGGGCCCAGTTCAGCGGTTCTTGCCTTGAAGGGCCCAGTTCAGCGGTTCTTGAGACGGCGGTCCCCAGCGGAGCGGTGCTGGAGACGGCGGGGCCCAGTTCAGCGGTTCTTGCCTTGAAGGGCCCAGTTCAGCGATTCTTGAGACGGCGGTCCCCAGCGGAGCGGTGCTGGAGACGGCGGCCATTCTATGGCCAACTGCTCATTGCCTGGTGGTGCCCTCCTGGGCAGCGGGGATGGTGCTCCTTCAATGCCCACCTGGGCTGTGGGTGGTGGGGCCCTCCTGGCCAGCTGGGCTGGGTCCTCCCTGGGCAGCGGCTATGGGGGTGGTGGGCTCTCCCGGGGCAGCTGTGCCGGTTCCTCCCGGGGCAGCGGCTATGGGGGTTGCGGGCTCCTCCTGGGCAGCTGTGACGGGTCCTCCATGGGCAGCAGGCCTGCTGCCTGACTTCTCCGCCTTGCTGCCCTTGCCCTCCTTAGTCGGGAGTCTGTGGCCCTTTCCTCCCTTTGGAGCTGTGGCTGTTGACGGTGGCTGGCTAGTGTCCTGGGGGGATATCGAATCCGGGCTCCGGCGGCGGCCCTTCCGCCTTCTGCTCCTCTTCCCAGGGGGTGGGCTGGCTGTCCCCTTGCTGCTGGGCGAAGATCCAGACCTGCGGGCTGGTGGGCTCCAATACCCCTGCACCCTTGTCAAGGGGGCTGCAGGGCTGGTGGTGGCTGAGGTGCTCTTTTTACCCCGACGAGAAGGAGGGGGGGGCTCAGGGTCAGGAAAGAAGGTAGCAGTAGAGAGATAGATTTTCTTGGGACAATGGAGAGTGGTAGGTACAGTGGGTATGGGAGTGGAGGGAGAGGATGTGGTTGTAGGCGAGACAAGTTTGCTGTCTTTGGGTGCAGGTGCAGGAGCGGGAGGCTGTCGTGAGGTGGATGGCTGTTGGGTGGGTGGGTGGCTGCGTTTGTGTGGTGTGGAAGAGGGGGTGACAGACACAGTGGGAGAGGACACAGGGGATGTGTAAATGGCAGTGGGGGTGGTGACTGCACGTGTGCGGACTGGAGTGGAGGGTATGCTGGTGATGGAAACACTGGCTGATGGTGAGGTGAATGAAGGTGTGAGTGTAGACGTCACAGGGAGGGAGGAGGGAGACGAGGAGGTGGGGGTCACAGAGGTGGTAGTGACTGTTGGCATGTCTGCATCGGAATGTTGCTTGTGTGAATGTCTGCGTGATCTGTGGTGCTTATGTTTGGATGAGCTGCTCTTGGGTGTTGAGGTGTGTGCAGGCTGGTCTGATGGGTGGGACAGGCAGAGGAACAGGAGACTGGGAGGAGGGAGTTAGTAGAGGGAGGCAGGAGACAGGGACAATGGCTGCCGTCAGTGCTGAGGCCAGAGCCTGGAACGATCGCTGATGGGCAGCCTGACCCGAATGAATGCCCTCCAGGTACGCATTGCTGCGATGAACCTCCCTCTCCACCCCCTGGATGGCATTCAAAAGGGTAGTCTGCCCAACAAGGAGCGTTCGTCGGAGGTCAATGACCTCCTCACTGAGGGCAGCGGGGGTAACAGGGGCAGGGCCTGAGGTGCCTGGGGCGAAGGAGATGCCCGGCTTCCTGGCAGAGCGGGCACGGGGCGAACGCTGAGGGGCTGCTGGGAGGGCGGAGATGGTGCGCTGGGTGGCGGCTGTACCTGTAATGGCGGGGGGCACGGATGGTGCCACCCCCGCAAGGGAGCTCCCTTCCGAGGACGTGTCCGTGTCGCTGCAGGGTCCAGTTGTCCCCGTTGTGGAGCTCCCCTCGCCCTCCGTCTCACTGGTCCAGTCAGACTCTGTGGCATGGCCCTCCTGGGCCATGTGAGATGCAGCTCCCTCCTGCCCCGATGCCACTTCTCCTCCGCCTGATGATGCTGATGCACACAAGCACAGAAAGACAAACAAAAAGGGGGGGGGGGAGAGAGAAATAAAGAGATCTTGAGTACATGGATCACCAGTACAGTTAGCGGACATGACAGACACAGATGCCCCCTGCACTAAGTTGCGCACTTGGGGTCCGCTACGCATTCAATGGAACATGCCCTACACGCCTAGGGTTGACAACTGCACCCATGGATGACACGGCCCAGGGATGGCTGTACTGACACACTACTGAGGGTGGTGGCTGGGGACACAGGGGCTTACGGGGGTGCCCAGCCTACAGATATCGCCCTTGTCTAGGGAGACCCACAGCCCTCCTCCCCCACCCAGACACCTCCACTGCGCGACAACAGAGTAGATAATGCTTGTACTCACCCCCTTGTGTCTGCTGTGCTGCCCTCACGCGCCCATCCAAATCAGGGTAGGCCACCGCCAGGATCCGGAACATCAGGGGGGTCAGTTGACGGCAGGCACCCCGCCTACGTTGGGAGGCCATCCCCAGCAGAGACTCGGCGGTCTTCTTGGTCCCGCGGCGGATGTCCTCCCACCTCTTGCGGCAGTGGGTGCCCCATCGATGGTGGACCCCCAGGGTCCGGACTTCCTTGACGATGGCACGCCAAATCCCGATCTTCTCATGGGGAGAGCAAAGCCACAGTCCAAACAGTCCATAACAGACTCCACTGCCACTGGAGGAGGCATGTTGGCCAGAGGACATCCTGCAGCCCTGCCCGAGACAGATCCTGCCCTGCCACGTCTGCCAAAGGGCCAGCGGTTCCTGCCTGGAAGGGCCCAGTTCAGCGGTTCTTGCCTTGAAGGGCCCAGTTCAGCGGTTCTTGAGACGGCGGTCCCCAGCGGAGCGGTGCTGGAGACGGCGGGGCCCAGTTCAGCGGTTCTTGCCTTGAAGGGCCCAGTTCAGCGGTTCTTGCCTTGAAGGGCCCAGTTCAGCGGTTCTTGCCTTGAAGGGCCCAGTTCAGCGGTTCTTGAGACAGCGGTCCCCAGCGGAGCGGTGCTGGAGACGGCGGGGCCCAGTTCAGCGGTTCTTGCCTTGAAGGGCCCAGTTCAGCGGTTCTTGAGACGGCGGTCCCCAGCGGAGCGGTGCTGGAGACGGCGGCCATTCTATGGCCAACTGCTCATTGCCTGGTGGTGCCCTCCTGGGCAGCGGGGATGGTGCTCCTTCAATGCCCACCTGGGCTGTGGGTGGTGGGGCCCTCCTGGCCAGCTGGGCTGGGTCCTCCCTGGGCAGCGGCTATGGGGGTGGTGGGCTCTCCCGGGGCAGCTGTGCCGGTTCCTCCCGGGGCAGCGGCTATGGGGGTTGCGGGCTCCTCCTGGGCAGCTGTGACGGGTCCTCCATGGGCAGCAGGCCTGCTGCCTGACTTCTCCGCCTTGCTGCCCTTGCCCTCCTTAGTCGGGAGTCTGTGGCCCTTTCCTCCCTTTGGAGCTGTGGCTGTTGACGGTGGCTGGCTAGTGTCCTGGGGGGATATCGAATCCGGGCTCCGGCGGCGGCCCTTCCGCCTTCTGCTCCTCTTCCCAGGGGGTGGGCTGGCTGTCCCCTTGCTGCTGGGCGAAGATCCAGACCTGCGGGCTGGTGGGCTCCAATACCCCTGCACCCTTGTCAAGGGGGCTGCAGGGCTGGTGGTGGCTGAGGTGCTCTTTTTACCCCGACGAGAAGGAGGGGGGGCTCAGGGTCAGGAAAGAAGGTAGCAGTAGAGAGATAGATTTTCTTGGGACAATGGAGAGTGGTAGGTACAGTGGGTATGGGAGTGGAGGGAGAGGATGTGGTTGTAGGCGAGACAAGTTTGCTGTCTTTGGGTGCAGGTGCAGGAGCGGGAGGCTGTCGTGAGGTGGATGGCTGTTGGGTGGGTGGGTGGCTGCGTTTGTGTGGTGTGGAAGAGGGGGTGACAGACACAGTGGGAGAGGACACAGGGGATGTGTAAATGGCAGTGGGGGTGGTGACTGCACGTGTGCGGACTGGAGTGGAGGGTATGCTGGTGATGGAAACACTGGCTGATGGTGAGGTGAATGAAGGTGTGAGTGTAGACGTCACAGGGAGGGAGGAGGGAGACGAGGAGGTGGGGGTCACAGAGGTGGTAGTGACTGTTGGCATGTCTGCATCGGAATGTTGCTTGTGTGAATGTCTGCGTGATCTGTGGTGCTTATGTTTGGATGAGCTGCTCTTGGGTGTTGAGGTGTGTGCAGGCTGGTCTGATGGGTGGGACAGGCAGAGGAACAGGAGACTGGGAGGAGGGAGTTAGTAGAGGGAGGCAGGAGACAGGGACAATGGCTGCCGTCAGTGCTGAGGCCAGAGCCTGGAACGATCGCTGATGGGCAGCCTGACCCGAATGAATGCCCTCCAGGTACGCATTGCTGCGATGAACCTCCCTCTCCACCCCCTGGATGGCATTCAAAAGGGTAGTCTGCCCAACAAGGAGCGTTCGGAGGAGGTCAATGACCTCCTCACTGAGGGCAGCGGGGGTAACAGGGGCAGGGCCTGAGGTGCCTGGGGCGAAGGAGATGCCCGGCTTCCTGGCAGAGCGGGCACGGGGCGAACGCTGAGGGGCTGCTGGGAGGGCGGAGATGGTGCGCTGGGTGGCGGCTGTACCTGTAATGGCGGGTGGCACGGATGGTGCCACCCCCGCAAGGGAGCTCCCTTCCGAGGACGTGTCCGTGTCGCTGCAGGGTCCAGTTGTCCCCGTTGTGGAGCTCCCCTCGCCCTCCGTCTCACTGGTCCAGTCAGACTCTGTGGCATGGCCCTCCTGGGCCATGTGAGATGCAGCTCCCTCCTGCCCCGATGCCACTTCTCCTCCGCCTGATGATGCTGATGCACACAAGCACAGAAAGACAAACAAAAAGGGGGGGGGAAGAGAGAAATAAAGAGATCTTGAGTACATGGATCACCAGTACAGTTAGCGGACATGACAGACACAGATGCCCCCTGCACTAAGTTGCGCACTTGGGGTCCGCTACGCATTCCATGGAACATGCCCTACACGCCTAGGGTTGACAACTGCACCCATGGATGACACGGCCCAGGGATGGCTGTACTGACACACTACTGAGGGTGGTGGCTGGGGACACAGGGGCTTACGGGGGTGCCCAGCCTACAGATATCGCCCTTGCCTAGGGGGACCCACAGCCCTCCTCCCCCACCCAGACACCTCCACTGCGCGACAACAGAGTAGATAATGCTTGTACTCACCCCCTTGTGTCTGCTGTGCTGCCCTCACGCGCCCATCCAAATCAGGGTAGGCCACCGCCAGGATCCGGAACATCAGGGGAGTCAGTTGACGGCAGGCACCCCGCCTACGTTGGGAGGCCATCCCCAGCAGAGACTCGGCGGTCTTCTTGGTCCCGCGGCGGATGTCCTCCCACCTCTTGCGGCAGTGGGTGCCCCATCGATGGTGGACCCCCAGGGTCCGGACTTCCTTGACGATGGCACGCCAAATCCCGATCTTCTCATGGGCGCGGACCTATGTGACACGTACAGGGAGGGAGAAATACCACGTTCAAGTTTGTCTGCATTTTCGTTGCCAGTGGCCCAACGCCCCCCATCTCCGCCAGGCCCCCCGCCAGGCCCAACATGCCCCCCAGGCCCCCCGCCAGGCCCAACATGCCCCCCATCCCCGCCAGGCCCCCCGCCAGACCCCCCGCCAGGCCCAACATGCCCCCCATCCCCGCCAGGCCCCCCGCCAGGCCCAACATGCCCCCCATCCCCGCCAGGCCCCCCGCCAGGCCCAACATGCCCCCCATCCCCGCCAGGCCCCCCGCCAGGCCCCCCGCCAGGCCCAACATGCCCCCCATCCCCGCCAGGCCCCCCGCCAGGCCCAACATGCCCCCCATCCCCGCCAGGCCCCCCGCCAGGCCCCCCGCCAGGCCCAACATGCCCCCCATCCCCGCCAGGCCCCCCGCCAGGCCCAACATGCCCCCCATCCCCGCCAGGCCCCCCGCCAGGACCAACATGCCCCCCATCCCCGCCAGGCCCCCCGCCAGGTCCCCCGCCAGCCCCAACATGCCCCCCATCCCCGCCAGGCCCCCCGCCAGGCCCCCAAGCCAGCCAGTGGCCCCAAATCCATATTGAATTAAACTCACTTGTTGGTCTGGAGGACCGTAGAGTAGCGCATACTGGGGGAGGACCCCATCCACAAGTTTCTCCAACTCCTCTCCAGAGAAGGCAGGGGCCCTTTCCCCAGTCGCAGCAGCCATTGTCCCTTCCAGACCGAGGTCACAGCAACACTTGCAGTATAGGTCCTCTCCTGTGAAAGTTCAAGTCGCAAGTGGATAAGTAGATAGGAAATGGCGGTCACGTCCGCGGCGGTGCGTACTGCGGCGGTGCGTACCGCCACCGCCGGCGCCCTTCGCCATTGGCTCCTGAAACCCATAGGCTTCAATGTTAACCAATGCGGCTTCGCGCCGCGGTCTTCGACCGCCGACCGCCGCGGTGTGCCACGCCAGCGCATTGACCTCACATCCCATTGTCACACTTCACAGGTCAGGCAGCCGCCATTTCGAGGGTCCACATGGCTCAATTTCAACTGCGTCACACAGGCCTAGGCCTTGCATAGCCACTCAGACACGCCATTCACTGCATAGAGAATCGTTTACTGTGCAAGCTGTGAGTACGTACCTGTGGGTTGCTTGACTCTGTGCTCCATGTTGTCCTTCCTAGGCACCGTCCGCTGGGTTTGGCGAGGAGACGGATGAATCCTCGCGTGTACCGACCGCTGGTGGACCTGTCGACAATGGAAGAACGCCACATTATCCTGACCTACCGGCTTGACCGTGCCACTATACATGAACTGTGTGCCCAGCTGGAGCCCGACCTGATGTCCCCCATCCGCCAACCCACAGGGATTCCCCCTCTGGTGCAGGTCCTGTCAGTACTCCATTTCCTGGCAAGTGGGTCATTTCAGACAACAGTGGGAATTGCTTCTTGCGTCTCAGCCCATGTTTTCGAAGGTGTTATCCAGAGTGTTGTCTGCCCTGATGAAATACGTGAGGAGCTACATCATTTTCCCTGAGGTGGGCGAATTGGCTACAGTGAAGGGTGATTTCTACGCCCTTGGACATATTCCCAACGTCATTGGTGCCATTGATGGGACCCAATTGGCTTTGGTTCCCCCAAGAGACAGGGAGCAGGTGTACAGGAACAGAAAAAGTTACCATTCCATGAACATCCAGGTGGTGTGTTTGGCTGACCAGTACATCTCGCATGTAAATGCCAAATTCCCAGGGTCAGTGCATGACGCCTACATCCTGAGGAATAGCAGCATCCCTTACGTGATGGAACAGCTAGAGAGACACCGTGTATGGCTATTGGGGGACTCTGGGTACCCCAACCTGTCGTGGCTACTGACCCCAGTAAGGAATCCCCGGACCAGGGCAGAGGAACGGTACAATGAGGCCCATGGGCGTACTAGGAGGGTGATCGAACGCACCTTTGGCCTCCTAAAGGCCAGGTTTCGGTGCCTGCATATGACAGGTGGATCCCTAATGTACTCACCTAAGAAGGTGTGTCACATCATCGTGGCCTGCTGCATGCTTCACAACCTGGCTTTGCGCCGCCAGGTGCCTTTCCTGCAGGAGGATGGTCGAGACGGTGGTGTTGTGGCAGCTGTGGAACCTGTGGAGAGTGACGAGGAGGAAGACGACGGGGCTGAAACAGACAACAGGGACAGAATCATTGAACAGTACTTCCAATAGGACACAGGTAACAATTCAAACATAATTTAGTAAATGTGAACTACTCTCCTGCATCTCTGCTGCCTGTCTATTTGCCCCAGTGTATGATGACTGAGTTGTGGCTTTTCCCTCCCTATTTCAGATCTGGGGTCCCCACTACGAGTCCTGTGCTTCGTTTCCCCATGGACTACAGCTTTGTGGCAGCTGTTTGTTGACTTCACTATGTACAAGGACATATTTGCACTGTCATGTCAATTACAATATTTTGAAATCACAGCCAGACTCCAGATAGTTTTGTGCAAAATAGGTGTTTATTTCAGTGCTCAAAATGGGATGGGTGGTTTCAAGTGGGTGGGGGCTATGGTGAAGGAATGTCCATGGCAGAGTCCAGAGTAACAGTCACACAGGTGCATTGTCCAGAGGCCTGTGGAGAGATGGAGCATGGGCAGTTCAAGGATGGACAGGGTGACAATGTGGGACAGTGGGATGACATCAGGTGGTATCCTTTGCTGGCGGGGGTCTTGACATCCTACTCTGTCTTCTTGCGAGATCTCAGGGCCCTCTTGCGGGTTGGTTCTTCTCCTGCAGGAGGTGGGGGTCTGGTGGGCTGCTGTTGTGCGGGGGCCTCCTGTCCACTAGCGCCGGCGGAGGTGGTTGGCTGTTCTTGGTCCAGGCTAGTGGCAGGGGCCCTTTGTTGTTGTTGAGTGTCCGTCCTGGTGTTGATGAGGTCCTGCAGCAGCCCTACCATGGTAACCAGGGTGGAGGTGAGGGCTCTGATGTCCTCCCTGTACCCCCGATAGTGTTCCTCCTGCAGTACCTGGATCTCCTGGAACCGGGCCAGTACCGTCGCCATCGTCTCCTGGGAGCGGTTGTATGCTCCCATGATGGTGGTGAGGGCCTCGTGGAGAGTGGGTTCCCTGGGCCCGTCCCCCCCCTGTCGCACAGCTGCCCTCCGAGTTGCCCTGTTTCCCTGGGCCTCTGCCCCCTGGCCGGTGTGCCCACTACCACTGCCCCCAGGTCCCTGTTGTTGTTGGGGTGGTGGGTTATCCTGGGTGCCCTGTAGTGGTAGACACACCGCAGATTGACGCGCCCTGGAGACAGAGGCATGGGCCCGCTGGGTGGGAGCTGTGCTGGTGTTCCCAGAGGGGTTTGGGTCTGTAGTGGCCTGTGCCTGTGTGAGGGGAACCGACTGTCCAGAGGTCCCCGATGGTCCGGGCTGGTCATCAGTGTCCAGGTCGACAGAGCTGCTGTCATCGCTGACGGCCTCTTGGGTGGGGGGTGTGGAGAATTCTGGGCCCTCCGTGGCGGTGTGTTGACGGTCGGGTCCTGCAGGGGTATAGAGGTATGGTTATAGTTTCAATGTGTGGCATATGGGTGTATCTGTGGGTTCCCGTGTCCCCAAGTGCTGGCATTCGTGTGTGGGGGCTTTGGTGAGGGTGGCTTGTGGGGGGGATGTGTATATGCATTGGGCATGCTTTGGTAATGGGTGTCCATGCTTAGTGGACGCATGCAGGCCTAGGTTTTGGGATGTGTGGGTTGTGATGGTGAGACATTGGCAGGGAATAGGTGTGCTGGGGGTGGGGGTGAGGATGGTGGTGGGGGTGAGGATGGTGGTGGGGGTGAGGGTGAGGGTGGGGGTGAGGATGGGGGTGGGGGTGAGGGTGGGGTTCGAGGATGGGGGTGAGGGTTGGGGTATGATTTGGCATGCAGGTGGGGGGGAAGCAGTAGTGAAGCTTCAACTTACCAGTGTCCATTCCTCCGCCGACTCCTGCGAGGCCGTCAGGATGCAGGATGTTCAAGACTTCCTCCTCCCATGTTGTAAATTGTGGGGGTTGAGGTGGGGGTCCTCCGCCAGTCTTCTGCACGGCGATGTTGTGCCTGGATACCATGGAACGCACCTTCCCCCGTAGGTCGTTCCATCGCTTCCTGATGTCTTCCCGATTTCTGGGGTGCTGTCCCACAGCGTTGACCCTGTCGACAATCCTCTGCCATAGCTCCGTCCTCCGGGCAATGCTGGTGTATTGGACCTGTGTGCCGAAGAGCTGGGGCTCTACCCGAACGATTTCCTCCACCATGACCCTGAGTTCTTCGTCTGAGAAGCGGGGGTGTCTTTGGGGTGCCATGGAGTGGTGTGTATGATGTGTGGGGTGGAGTATGTGTAGTTAAGTGTGTTGAGTGTGGTGGTGTGTGTTGTTTTGTGTGTGGATATTGTGTGGGTGATGGTGTAGTGTGCCTCTGTGTGATGGTATTCTGTGATCGCTGATGTGTCTCTCAGTGCTTCTTTCTGAATTTTTTGTCGTAGGGGTTTGTGGGTGATGTGGGTGTGTGTTTTATATTGTATTGTGTGTGTGGGAGTGGTGTGTGTATGTGTATCAGGTGTGTGGAATTCAAATCGTCCAATGTGGCTGAGTTTTGTTCGTTTGTGTGTATTCTGACCGCGGCGGTGTGTACCGCCAATGGAAAACCGCGTTTAAAAGACCGCCGCGTGGATTCGTGGGTCGTAATGGCATGGGCGTATTTCTGTTGGCGTGACGGTGGAGGTTTGGTCACCTCCACTTTTCCGCCGACCGCTGGTCTGGCGGTCTGTTGTGGCTGTCGGATTTTCGGAGGTTTGGCTGCTGCGGGTCAGAATGACCGTGGCGGGTTACCGCGACTGCGGCGGAATTATGGAGGATTTCTGACCGGCGGTAGGCGCCTTTTACCGCCGAGGTCAGAATGACCACCTTAGTCACCTACAAACGAAAGTACTGTCATCGTGAGACCAGCAGTCTTGCTCAGAGCAAGAGTCCAAACTACGACATGCTGAGGTAGAACTCAAAACCCATGCTGGGTATCCCTGAACTGGTGTGTGTCAAGACAAGGCCATAGCGCAAGGCTCGGGGTGAAAAAGTGGTGTTGGAGCCTGGAAAAAGGGCCCAGCCCTCCAAGAGAAAAGGAAAGAAAACTGGGGAACCAGTTTCAACACAACAAGAAAAAAAGAACCTCTCTTCCCAGGAAGAAGTTCTGCCCTCTGAGGGAACTGAGCCCCTGGAGTTAGAACCTTATCAGGTTGAGCTGCTAGGCCCAGGGGGTCCCTCAACGGAGAAGTTGTCGAAGGGGCAAGAAACCTTTCCCTCTCTTGAAGGCCTTAGGCAGCAAGCTGCTGAAGAGTCCAATGGCAAAATAACAGGAACACATAGAGTCTATTGGGAAGATGGACTCCTTTACACTGAGGCAAGAAATCCCAAACCTGGTGCCACTAGGAGAGTGGTAGTGCCTCTGGAGTTTAGGGAGTTCATTCTGACCTTAGCTCATGATATTCCTCTTGCTGGGCATTTGGGACAGACCAAGACGTGGGAGAGATTAGTCAACCACTTCTATTGGCCCAACATGTCCCAGAAGGTCAAGGTGTTCTGTGTCTCCTGTGCCACCTGTCAAGCCAGTGGTAAGACATGTGGACACCCAAAGGCCCCCCTTATTCCACTTCCAGTGGTGGGGGTCCCCTTTGAAAGAGTGGGTGTGGACATAGTGGGTCCACTTGAACCTCCCACAGCCTCAGGGAACCAATACATACTAGTAGTAGTGGATCATGCTACTAGATACCCTGGAGCAATTCCCCTTAGGTCAAATACTGCCCCTGCAGTAGCCAAAGCACTCATTGGTATTTTTACCAGTGTGGGATTTCCTAAGGAGGTGGTGTCTGACAGGTACCAACTTTATGTCAGCATACCTGAAACATATGTGGAATGAGTGTGGGATGACTTACAAATTCACCACACCATACCATCCACAAACCAATGGACTTGTAGAAAGATTTAACAAGACATTGAAAGGCATGATCATGGGGCTCCCTGAAAAGCTCAAAAGGAGATGGGATGTCCTCTTGCCATGTCTGCCTTTCGCCTACAGAGAGGTGCCTCAGAAGGGAGTAGGGTTTTCCCCCTTTAAACTTCTGTTTGGCCATCCTGTAAGGGGACCACTAGCTCTTGTAAAAGAAGGCTGGGAGAGACCTCTTCATGAGCCTAAACAAGATATAGTGGACTATGTACTAGGCCTACATTCAAGGATGGCAGAGTATATGGAAAAGGCAAGTAAAAACCTTGAGGCCAGCCAACAAATCCAGAAGTTTTGGTATGACCAAAAGGCTTCTATGGTTGAGTTTCAGTCAGGACAGAAAGTCTGGGTTCTGGAGCCTATGGCTCCCGGGGCACTTCAGGACAGATCGAGTGGCCCTTACCCTGTGCTAGAGATGAAGAGTCAGGTCACCTACCTTTTAGACCTAGGCACTAGCAGGACCCCAAAAGGGTGATCCATGTGAACCGCCTCAAACTCTTTCATGATAGGGCAGATGTGAATCTGTTGATGGTGACAGATGAGGACCAGGAAGGTGAGAGTGAACCTCTCCCCGATCCCCTCTCCACAGACCCTAAAGATGGCTCAGTAGATGGAGTGATCTATTCAGACACCCTCTCTGGCCAAAATCAATCTGACTGTAGGAAAGTCTTACAACAGTTTGCAGAGCTCTTTTCCCTAACCCCTGGTCAGACACACCTGTGTACCCATGATGTGGACACAGGAGACAGCATGCCTGTCAAAAATAAAATATTCAGACAGTTTGACCAAGTTAAGGAAAGCATCAAGGTGGAAGTCCACAAGATGCTGGAATTGGGAGTCATTGAGCACTCTGACAGCCCCTGGGCTAGCACAGTGGTCTTAGTTCCCAAACCTCACACCAAAGATGGAAAGAGAGAGATGAGGTTTTGTGTGGACTACAGAGGACTTAATTATGTCACCAAGACAGATGCCCATCCCATTCCAAGGGCAGATGAAGAGATAGACAAACTAGGTGCTGCCAAATACTTAAGTACCTTTGACTTGCCAGCAGGGTACTGGCAAATCAAAATGGCACCAGGAGCAAAAGAAAAGACAGCATTCTCCACACCTGATGGGCATTATCAGCTTACTGTTATGCCCTTTGGTTTACAGAATTCCCCTGCCACCTTCCAAAGGTTGGTGAATCAGGTCCTTGCTGGCTTGGAGTCCTTTAGTGCAGATTATCTTGACGATATTGCTGTCTTTAGCTCCAGCTGGCAGGATCACCTGGTCTACCTGAAGAAGGTTTTGAAGGCTCTGCAAGCAGCAGGCCTCTCTATCAAGGCATCCAAATGCCAGATAGGGCAGGGAACTGTGGTTTACTTGGGACACCTTGTAGGTGGAGGCCAAGTTCAGCCACTCCAGCCTAAGATCCAGACTATTCTGGACTGGGCAGCTCCAAAAACCCAGACTCAAGTCAGGGCATTCCTTGGCTTGACTGGGTACTACAGGAGGTGTGTGAAGGGATATGGATCTATAGTGACACCCCTCACAGAACTTACCTCCAAGAAAATGCCCAAGAAGGTAAACTGGACTGTAGAATTCCAACAGGCCTTTGACACCCTGAAACAAGCAATGTGCACAGCACCAGTTCTCAAAGCTCCAGATTACTCCAAGCAGTTCATTGTGCAGACTGATGCCTCTGAACATGGGATAGGGGCAGTTTTGTCCCAAACAAATGATGATGGCCTTGGCCAACCTGTTGCTTTCATTAGCAGGAGGTTAACCCCCAGGGAGCAGTGTTGCAGTGCCATTGAGAGGGAGGCCTTTGCTGTGGTTTGGTCCCTGAAGAAGCTGATACCATACCTCTTTGGTACTCACTTTGTAGTTCAGACTGACGACAGACCTCTCAGATGGCTAATGCAAATGAAAGGTGAAAATCCAAAACTGTTGAGGTGGTCCATCTCCCTACAGGGAATGGACTTTATAGTGGAACACAGACCTGGGACTGCCCATGCAAATGCAGATGGCCTTTCAAGGTTCTTCCACTTAGAAAATGAAGACTCTCTTGGCAAAGGTTAGTCTCATCCTCTTTCGTTTGGGGGGGGAGGTTGTGTAAGGAAATGCCTCCTTGGCATGGTTACCCCCTGACTTTTTGCTTTTTCTGATGCCAAGTTATGATTTGAAAGTGTGCTGAGGCCTGCTAACCAGGCCCTAGCACCAGTGTTCTTTCCCTAACCTGTACCTTTGTTTCCACAATTAGCACTCTTTTCAAATCCAGGGAGTGCAAAGCTTTCTCCGCCAGAGTATCCGGATTGGGGAAAAAAGTTGGTAGTGAAAAAGTCTGATTGATGTGAAAATCTGACACCACCTTTAGTAAGAATGATGGATGAGTTCGTAGAACCACTCTATTCTCGTGGAAGACTGTGTATGGTTCTTTGAAAGACAAAGCCTGAATGTCTCTGACCCTCCTCGCGGAAGTAATGGCTACCAGAAAAGCCGTCTTCCACGTAAGGTGTTGCAAAGAGGCTTTGTGTATAGTTTCGAAAGGAGGGCCCATGAGTTTCGATAGTACTATGTTTAGCTCCCATGGAGGGGAGGGTTTTCAAATGGGTGGAAAAACTTTTTTCAAACCTTGTAAGAAATCCTTGACTACTGGCCTTGTAAAAAAGGATTCCTGAGAAGGTGACTTACCATAGGCTGTAATGGAAGATAAATATACCTTAATCGATGACACTTGCAGACCCGATTTTGCCAAATGGAGTAGGTAAGACAGTATGACCTCCTCCTGAGCCAGTATAGGATTCTGACCTTGCTGACGACACCATATGTAGACCCTCTTCCACTTGAACGCGTAAGAACGCCACATGGAAGGTCGTCTGGACTCCTTTAAGATGTTCATGCACTCCTGCGAGAGCCCTAGGTGCCCATACTGCAGGAATTCAGGAGCCATGCCGTCAAGCTCAGAGAGGGAAGGTTGGGGTGAAGTATCCTGCCTCCCAGCCTGCAAAGGAGATCCGGTCTGCACAGCAGCCTCCTGTGAGGCTGTTCTGATAGGTTGAGGAGATCTGTGTACCAGAACTGACGAGGCCATTGCGGAGCTATGAGAATAATTTTGGTGCTGGATCTGTAGAGTTTGTTGATCACCGCTGGTATGAGGGGAATCGGTGGAAAAGCGCAGAGAAATATCCCTGACCAGTCGATCCACAGGGCATTCCCTCGAGACCCCGGACGGTAAACCTGGACGCGAAGTCTGGGCATTTCTTGTTTTCTTAGTCTGCGAAGAGATCTAATTGAGGCCGACCCCAATGAGCGAAGATGTCTTCGACGACCTCGTCGTGCAGAACCCAATCGTGGGCGTCCTCGAGATTTCTGCTCAGGAAGTCCGCCTCCACATTTTGTTTCCCTGGTAGGTGAACTGCTGTAAGAGACATTCCCCTCGCTAAGAGCCAATGCCAGATGGCCTGAGACTCCCGAGATAGGGGCAGGGATCTCGTTCCTCCTTGTCTGTTCAGATAATCAATTGTCGTCGTATTGTCCGTTTGCACTAGAAGAGATTTCCCTTGAATCGATGGAGCAAAAGAGTTGAGAGCCAGATGAACTGCTCTGAGCTCCAGCAGGTTGATGTGGTACTCTCTTTCGTTGTCGGACCACAGGCCCTGAGCTTGAAGGTTACCCAGATGAGCTCCCCATCCCTGAAGCGACGCACCTGTTACCAGAGTGTCAGACAGGATTAGCTGGTGAAACGGAACTCCTACTGACAGGTGAGGTCTGTGCATCCACCATCGTAACGATTGTCGTGCTCCTATCGGAAGACGCATTCTGTCCTCCCAGCGGCCTGTGCTCTGGTTTCAGTTGTTTTCCAGCGCCTCTTGAAGAGGCCTCATATGTAGCCTGGCATTCGGGACAATGAAAATGCACGAGGCCGTGGAACCCAGTAGAGATGTCACCTGACGGGCCGTAGGTGCGTCGGACTTCAGAAGGTCTTGACACTTTCTCTTTTTATTGATAATAGTCGTTCCTCTGAAGGATACACTCTTTTGACCTCTGTATTCAGTATTGCTCCCAGGTAGTGGAGATTTTGCGTTGGAATGAGGGTGGACTTTTGCTAGTTGACCTGTAGACCTAGAGACCTGAAAACACTGAGCACAATGTCCCGATGGCTTCTCGTCTGCTCCGGAGAGGAGGCTTTCAGTGGCCAGTCGTCTAGGTATGGGTAAATGAAGATTTTCTGCTTCCTTAGATGTGCTGCTACCGTTGCTACGCATTTTGAGAAAACGCAAGGGGCAGATTTTAGGCCGAACGGAAGCACCTTGAACTGATAGTGCTGGGAGGCTATCCGGAAGCGTAGGAATTTCCGATGCTTGGGAATGATTGGGATATGGAAGTACGCGTCTTGCTGGCCTATGGAGCACATCCAGTATCCTCGATGTAGCTGAGGGAAAATCTGGTGGAGAGCCAGCATCCTGAACTTTTGCTTTTTTATGGACTTGTTCAGTAGTCGTAAGTCCAGAATCGGTCTGAAAACTCCTTCTCGACCTTTTTTTGCTACCAGAAAATAGCAGGAGTATACTCCTTTCCCTCTGTGCGCGACTGGGACTTTTTCTATTGCTTTTTTCCGTAAAAGGGCGTGAGCCTCTTTGCGTAATAGGCTCATGTGAGCCGGATTGCATTTGGTTGGTGGCAAGTGAGGAGGAGGTTGTCGGAAAAGAAGAGAGTACCCATTCTCTACAATGTTCAGCACCCATTTGTCTTTTGTTATGCCATGCCACTCGTGAATGAACGCTGTGATACTTCCCCCCACCGGAGTGGTGCACGGTGTTAAGGGAAGCGAGTCCTCATTGCTTTGCAGGAGCTTTGGGTGTGGACTGCTGCCGTCTGCTTGACTCTCGGTCTCTCGTGGCCTTACGAGATTGGAAGAGTGGACGCCCTTGCCTCTGTTGTGGCCTCTGGGACCAATGAGGGGCTTGAACCCTCTGCTGAAAAGGGCGCCTGTCGTAAGGTCTATACCTTCGCCTGAAGTCCTTCTTTCTCTCCAGGCCCACTGCTCTCATGGTGTCCACTTCCGTCTTCATACGCCCCATCTCCTCATCTGTGTGGGTTCCAAAAAGCGAGTTTCCTTTGAACGGAAGGTTTAGGATACGCTGCTGCGCTTCCTGCTTCAATCCTGTCAGTCTCAGCCAGGAAGACCTTCTCACACAAACCCCATGCGCGTAACCATGTGCTTGTAAGTCTGCCCTATCTGCTGCTGCACTGATGACCTGATTGGAGACCAGACTCCCCTCCAGAAGGATCTCCTGAAAATCATGCCTGTCCTCCCTAGGCAGTTTCTCTGTGAATCTGCTCAGCGAGTCCCAGAGTGATCGGTCGTATCTGCCTAGGAGTGCGGAAGCGCTGGAAACCTTCATCATGGAAGCTGCCGTGCCACACATCTTCCTCTCCAGAGAGTCCAGGTGCCTACTCTCCTTGTCCGGTGGAACCGTAGAGGATGATGCCACTGAGTGCGTCTTCCGGGCTGTGGCCAATATGACTGAGTCCGGCGGTGGATCAGTCCTGAGAAACAAAGGATCTTGCTCAGGTGCCTTATATTTCTTCAAGATCCTAGCAGGAGCTGATCTGAGGGTGGCTGGTGCTAAAAAGGTGTCTGTGGTTGGTTGTAAAAGACCAGGCACCAGCAGTAGCAATTTCTTTGAAACCGCACTATGTTGCAGGGTTTCAAAGATCACGGATGAGGAGGTTGAAGGTTCCGGGACCTCTATATTCAGCTTTTGTGCTCCCCTGAGAAGCACCTTGTTAAAGGTTGTGATATTGTCCACCGGGGAAACTCTAGCTGGTGGAGAATCCGTTAGTGTAGGGGAGTACTCTCTTACTGAGGACCCCGACGATGACCAAGAAGGAGACCTTCTGCGACGGTGTGACCGTGATCTAGATCTTCTCTGGGAGCGTGACCTGCTCCGAGATGTTGTAGCGGCGCGTCAAGGCCTAGTGGTTAACTGGCGAGACGCAGAACAAGTCCGTCCTGCCCGCGCTGTTGGTGATGGTGTTCTCAGGAGAGAAGCCGAAGGTGAGTACATCCTCGAGAGTATTGCAAGTCTGGGGAGGCAGTCGTTCTATTAAGGCTCTCCAACCACCTTGGCGACAAGTTGATGGGCGAGACATGCCCAGACGATGCAGCTCTCGCAGATGAACCACTCCTTATGGAGACCACCGGAGATGTTGGGGTGGTCTTATTCGCCGGCGGTAGCCGATGCTCTTCCCCTTGTAAGACAGGCAAAACCTGTGTCGACGTCGACAGTTGCAACGATGTCGAAGGAAGTGACGTGGGTTGCTCTGGTCTCAACGTTGAGCGCCTTGACGGTGACCGGCGATCCCTTGACTGCTACCTGCTCGACGCCGTGTGCCTCGCCGTCAAGAGATGGGCCGTCGACAGCGGATGTCTTTGCTCTCACAGTTGAGGCGATTTCGTTGTCGTCTTTCGTTCCGTCGAGGGGTGTGAGGCCTTTGACGGCGAATAGGCACGCCGGTGCTGGCTCGACGTCGATCGGTGGGTTGCCGTCGACGGAGATCTGCCCCTGTGGTGGCCATGTGCCTTCGACGTCATTTCCTTCAACGTCAGTCGGGTCGCCGTCGACGGCAATCTATGGCGCGGTGATGGCGATCTATGGCGATGTGACGGTGGCAGCGATTACGTCGACGGGGAACAAACAGGCCTACCTGCTGACGTCGATCTAGCCTGTCTCTCCTGAGAATGGCTTGTTGACTGCCTGAGAAGTGAAGAGGACGATGTCTTCTGCCTCTCATGAAGACCATGAAGTCTGATCTTCTCCCTGTCCTTCAGAGTCCTTTTTGACATGTTCTTGCAGTGTCTGCAAGTGTCAGGTCAGTGACTCTGAGGCAAACACACAATGCAGAGAGTGTGTGGGTCTGACTGGGCCTTCTTTTTCCCACAGGAAAGCACTTCACAAAAAGAGAAGGCATTTTTCAGTCAGAAAAAAAGTCTCTTTACTCAGACAAAGGTGTAAAATGTCGAGTGAAAGCAGAAAAAAACGCTGTTTTTAAGTATTTTCCTGAGAAAAACTCAGAAAAACTGAGAGCTCAATGATCCAGGATCCTCTTAGAAGAAGCCGGAAAAAAGAACTGACCTAACTGTGAACCAACTGTCACCTCTCCTTCACCCCTGAGGCATAGTGGGATACTGGAGGTGCTCAGGGTCTTACAGGCACGGTGCCAGAATTTTTTAATAGTTCTCCTGTGTTAACCTGCATGCAGCCTATTGGCTAATAATGCTCCATTGTTTTCAATGTAGTTTTTCTCTTTTTTCACTGATGTTGCTACTGCTTCTTTCCCTGGGCCCAGCTATGAGGCTTTGGAAAGTTTTTCTCTTATTGTAATTTTGAAAAGGACTGTTTAAAAAAAAAAAAATCCATAGAAATAAAGCATTTTAGCCTGTTTATGAATATAGTCTGCATTGCTGTTTTACACACGTATATATGAGTTTAGTATGAAAAAGTTTTTTTTCTCTGTGCTTTCTAAAGTTCTAAAACTTTTTCTCTCACTGTCCTTAAACCTTTTCTATCATGTCTTCAGTAGAGCCCACTCCCAAAACTGTTATGCAACATATGAGAGTTTAAACTATAAAGGTTTTTGGGGTCTCTGTCTGTATAGAGGTTTAAGTATAGGTAAGAATCCAACAAAAAAGTTTCTCTTTAACCTGCTCATAGAAGATGACCAGAACCAGTCTGGCCCATCTCAGCAGAGGGTAGAAAAAGGGGAGGCTTCCCAGTCAGACTCAGGGGAGCTCCCTGAAGATGCTGGGGAGGGTTCTTACAAAGTCCTGCCCCCTTGCAGGCCACCTAGTGACACTGGTAGTGTTGGAGGGTCACACATTAGTAGGGCATCTTTCACTCCTAGAGGCCAGGTTACTAGGGTCCAGACAGTTAGGGACAGGTCTCTCTCTGCAAATTCCCAAATCTCCTCTGTGTCCAAACATTCCCAAGCCTCCCACCCCCACCCTGGGGATAACTTAATGGAAAGGGAACTCAGAAGGCTGAGGTTGGAAGAGACCAGACTGAAGCTTAAACAGCAGCAGCTGGCCTTAGACAGGGAATCCCTAGACATAGAGAGGGAAATACATTAGGGTTAGTTCCCCATGGTGGCAGCAGTAGTGTCTCAGATAGTAATCCTGTTAAAGATCAAGATTCCAGAAACCTGCCAAAGATAGTCCCCCCTTACAAGGAGGGGGATGACATTAACAAGTGGTTTGCTGCACTTGAGATGGCCTGTATGGTACAGTTGGTCCCTCAAAGGCAGTGGGCTGATATCTTGTGGCTATCTTTCACTGGAAAGGGTAGGGATAGGCTTCCTTACTGTCAGAGAAAGTGATGACAAGAATTACAAAGTTCTGAAGGATGCACTATTGGATGGATTTGGCTTAACCACTGAACAATACAGGATTAAGTTCAGAGACACCAGAAAAGAGTCCTCTCAAGACTGGACAAATTTAGTTGACTGTTCAGTGAAGGCCTTGGAGGGATGGTTACATGGCAGTAAGGTGACTGACTATGAAAGCCTGTATAATCTGATCCTGAGAGAGCATATTCTTAACAATTGTGTGTCTGATTTGTTGCACCAGTACTTGGTAGACTCAGATCTGACCTCTCCCCAAGAAATGGGAAAGAAGGCAGACAAATGAGTCAGAACAAGAGTGAACAGAAAAGTTCATACAGGAGGTGATAAGGATGGCAAGAGGAAAGATGGTGATAAATCTCAGGATAAGCATGGGGATAAAGGTAAAACTAAGGATCCTTCTCCAAATCCTAAACACTCTTCAGGGGGTGGGGATAAGGAATGGTTTCTTACCTGTAACTCCAGTTCTCTCGTAGGGGTATTTCCATGATAGTCATAAGCACTGAATAGTTCCGCGCGCCTGCGGGGACCCCGGAGCACTGTTGTGTAGTATATTCTTAAGTGCAATCATCAGCTCCTTGACAAAAAAGGTCTGTGAAAAACACTTAAGAATAACAATGTGCAGCCTATGTGAACAGCTACACAGGCCAAATTGTTAGAAGAAAAAACAGTTGTAGTGTAAATTCACGTTTAAACCTCTATTTATTCTATAAATACATAAATAAATACATTCTCATATTTTATTTACACCTCTCATGAGAATAAAACAATGTAGGGCAGTGTAGCCCATAGGCTGCCATTATACAGAATGAAAATAGAGCTGTGCCTTTAAGAAAGTAAAGTCTTCCTGTTTCCCATCATGCACAGCAAAAGGCAGTTGCCTCAGTTCTTTTTTGGAGGCTATTAACCTGACATGAAGAAAACAAAACATTTGTTGGAGTACCAACCTCAATAATATTCATGTTCTATGTCAACTCCACCGGGGAGGAGGGAGGGTTGCTTATGACTATCATGGAAATACCCCTACGAGAGAACTGGAGTTACAGGTAAGAAACCATTCCTTCTCTCGTACTGGATTTCCATGTATAGTCATAAGCACTGAATAGAGTAGCAAGCCCATCCCCATAACCGCGGTGGAGTAGATATAAGAATACTGAGAAAACATGAATCATGCAAACAAATTCTTGAGCAAAGCCTGTCCAACCTGAGCATCTGCCCTAGCGTCTGTATCAAGGCAGTAATGCTTAGTAAAGGTATGGACCGACCTCCAAGTGGCAGCCTTGCATATTTCTGCCAAAGGGACATTTCTCATCAAGGCTACAGTAGCTGCTTTCCCTCTGGTAGAGTGGGCTTTTGGCCTACCACCAAGGGATTTGTTTGCTAACTGATAACATAACATTATACATGAAACAATCCACCTGGATAAAGATTGTTTAGATGTGCCCAAACCTGTTCTGATTGGGCCATAGTTAATAAAAAGCTGTTGTGATTTTCGTAAGCTTTTTGTCCTGTCGAAGTAAAATTTCAAGACTCTCTTTACATCCAGAGAGTGCAGAGTTCTCTCAGCAGGAGTAGCTGGATTCTGAAAGAAAGTCGGTAATGAAATTGTTTGGTTCACATGGAAGTCGGAGACTACCTTAGGTAAAAATTTTGGATGAGTTCTCATTACCACTTTTGCAGAATGAAAAACCGTGTAGGGTTCCTGAGCGCAAAGGGCCTGGATTTCGCTGACCCTACGCGCTGAAGTGATTGCCACCAGAAAAGCAGCTTTCCATGTGAGATGTTGCAGCGATGCCTTATGTATCGGCTCGAATGGCGGCAGCATCAGACGTGATAAGACAACGTTCAGTTCCCATGGAGGAGAAGGCTTTCTAATGGGAGGAAAAACCTTCTTTAAACCTTCTAGGAAATCCTTAATAATCGGAATCCGAAAAAAGGAAGTTTGTGAAGGACTCTTTCTGTATGCCGTGACAGCCGCCAAGTGAACTTTTATTGACAACAGTTGTAAGCCCGATTTTGCCAAACTTAACAAGTATGGCAGGATAGATTGTTCTCCACAGGAAACCGGGTCAATGTTGTTGTGTAAACACCAAATGCAGAATCTCTTCCACTTGCTTGCATAGGCTGATCGTGTGGAAGGGCGCTTTGCTTCCTTCAGAATTTCCATACAGTCCTGAGGTAGGTTCAAGTGTCCATATTGCACTAGCTCAGGAGCCATGCTGCCAAACTCAACGATGAGGGGTTGGGATGAGATATCTGCCCTCTGAACTTCGTGAGCAGGTCCGGACGATATGGTAGCCTGATGTGTGGTTTGAGTGACCGGTGAAGAAGGTCTGGGAACCACCACTGGCGTGGCCACTCCGGAGCAATTAGGATCATTTTGGTCTGAGCATTGGACAGCTTCTGGAGGACCGCCGGAATCAGGGGAAGCGGTGGAAAGGCGTAAAGAAATGCTCCTGACCAGCTTATCCATAGGGCATTCCCCAATGTCCCTGGATGGTAATATCTGGAGGCGAAGTTTTGGCATTTTTTGTTGTCTGGGGTTGCGAAAAGGTCTGTAGAGGGGGTACCCCAGAGTGCGAAAATGGAATGAACGACGTCGTCGTGTAGTACCCATTCGTGGTTCTCGTCCATTACCCGACTGATGGCATCCGCTTGAACATTCTGGATGCCGGGCAGGTGAGTTGCCACTAGCGACAGGTTCCTGGCTAGAAGCCAATGCCAGATTGTCTGAGCCTCTCTGGATAAAATTCTGGACCTGGTGCCTCCTTGTTTGTTCACGTAGTACATAGTGGCCACGTTGTCTGTCTGGAGAAGGAGAGTTTCCGTTCTCAGAGAGGGAAGGAAGGCTTTGAGCGCAAGGTGGACTGCGCGAAGTTCCAGCAGGTTGATGTGATAGAGACTCTCTCTCTGTGACCACTCTCCTTGGACTCGAAGATGTTCCATGTGCGCCCCCCATCCGAGCAGTGACGCATCTGTTACGATGGTTTGAGATGGAGGCCGTTGTTGGAACGGAATCCCCACCAAGAGATTGCTGGGTAAACACCACCACTTGAGGGATTGTAGGGTGTGAGGAGAAAGAAGGACTTTGTTCTCCCAATCGTCCCTCAGTTGACACCACTGATCCTCCAGATTTTCCTGCAATGGTCTCATATGGAGGCGAGCATTGGGAACCAGATGGATACAAGACGCCATCGAGCCCAGTAGAGAAGCTATTATTCTTGCAGTGGCTTGAGGTCTTTCCTGCAGTTGTTTGCACTTTTGGAGAATCGATAACCGTCGTTCCTCCGAAGGAAACACCTTTCCTAGCCTGGTATCTACAATGGCCCCTAAGTAATGCAACCTCTGAACAGGTGTTGCTGTAGATTTCAGGAGATTGACTTGAAGACCAAGTTTTTGCAGCAGTTGTAGAGTCCATTCGAAATGCTGTTGTGCCTCGAGACAACTGGAGGCCTTTATGAGCCAATCGTCTAGATAGGGGTAGACGAATATTCGCTGTTTCCTCAAGTGGGATGCTACTACCGCCATGCATTTGGAAAAAGTTCTCGGCGCTGATTTTAGGCCGAAAGGTAGAACTGCAATTTGGTAATGGCGTTTTCCGACGGTGAACCTTAGGAATTTTCGATGTTTCTTGGTTATTGGGATATGAAAGTAAGCGTCGCAAAGATCTATTGCACAGAGCCAGTCGCCCTGACGTAGATGTGGGTAAATTTGGTGTAAGGCTAACATCCTGAATTTTTCTTTGCGAATCCATTTGTTTGCTGTCCTCAGATCTAAAATGGGACGAAACTCTTGTTTGTCTTTTTTCGGTACAAGGAAATATCTCGAATAAATCCCCTTCCCTTGCTGGCTGATGGGAACGGGTTCTATGGCTCTTTTTTGCAATAGAATATTGACCTCTAACTGAAGAGCTTCGAGATGGCGGTTGGCTGTTTTGGGTGGAACAGATGGTGGAGAACTGGTGAATCTGAGAGCGTAACCATGTCTCACAATATTCAATACCCAGGCGTCTGTTGTGATGCGTAGCCACTCGTCCAGATGATTTGAGATACTTCCCCCTACCGGAGTGGATAACGGAGGAGGGGGAAGCAAAGATTCAGGGCTTAGACGTGGGAGCATGTCGAGTTGCCTGAGTTTGAGGTGTTGAACGACCCCTTGTCGACCTTCGCTGAGTGGAGAAACCCCTTTGATGCTGCTGTTGTTGCTGCTGCTGGGGGCGCGAAGACATCCAGTGTGGCGACTGATACCGGTGTGTGAAAAGTCGTCGTTGATATGGTCGGAAAACCTTTCTTTGTTCTTTCGGTCTTTCCATGCCTACCGCTTTCAGGGTATCTAGTTCAGCCTTCATTCTAGCCATCTCGTCATCGGCATGAGAACCGAACAAGGTGGAGCCCGAGAAAGGCAAGTTTTGTATTCGCTGCTGCGCTTCAGGTTTGAGTGATGTAAGTCTCAACCATGCATGCCTTCTGAGCGCTATCCCGTGTGCATAATTGTGTGCGGATAGCACCGAAGAGTCAGCTGCAGCACTTATAATTTGGTTAGAAACCATGGCTCCCTCACCCACGACCTCCAGGAAATCTTCCCTTTTATCCTTAGGAAGATGTTCCACAAACTGCATTAAAGAGTCCCAGAGGGCACGGTCGTATCGCCCTAATAACGCAGTAGCGCTGGCTGCCTTCATCGTGACGGCTGCAGTAGAACATACTTTTCGTGCTGCAGCATCTATCTTTCTGCTCTCTTTATCTGGAGGCGAAGAAGAAGACGGTGAGGTTGAATGCAGTTTCTTTGCCGCTACTATGACCACCGAATCAGGTACTGGGTCCGACCTCAAGAATAGAGGATCTTGTTCTGGTGGACGATATTTTTTAATAAGTCTGGAAGGAGCAGACTTTGTTGCGGCCGGTGCAAGGAAAATATCCATTGCTGGTTCGAGGAGACCTGGAACCAGTGGAAGCAAAGGTCTGGAAGATGTCCTGTGATGCAAGGTCTCGAAGATCACTGACGTCGATGGGGCAGGTACCGCCAGCGGGATGTTCAGCTTGGTCGCCCCTCGTACTAAGACCTCCTGGAACGTATTCACATCATCTATGGGGGACACTCTTGGGGACGGTGAGTCCGATAGGGTTGGAGAGTAGTCCCGTGTAGACGAAGAAGAACGCCTGTGATGTGAATGCTGAGATCTCTGTGATTCATGACGGTGCCGAGAGGAAGAAGAGCGTCTAGAGGAATGTCCAGAACGTCTTACAGACCGCGTTGGAGTCCTCAAAACAGACTCTGAAGGAGGAGCCGGAAGAGGCGCCGTAGGTGTTACCGGCGTCTGTGGCAATGGTGATTGTCGAGGAGAGAGTTGTGGAGACGCTGGAAGGAGGATGAGTGAGGCCGAGGATTCTGAGGTTGTATAAACCCTTCTAGGTCTTTTTGATTGTCTCGACGTCGACACACTCCTCGACGTCGAAGTACGGTGACGGCGAGTGCCCTTCGACGTCGATTCTTCTCGCCGTTGAAAATCTCTCGACGACGACCCTCGACGTCGCCGTGATGACGGTGAACGCCTATGACGTCGAGCACCCCTCGACGTTGATCGCTCTCGCCGTGTCGACGGCGAGCCGGATTCAGATCTCCTCGACGTGGAACGTCCTCGCCGTGTCGACGGCGACCCAGATCTCGACGGCGAAAGTCCACGCCGTCTCGACGGCGAAATCGTCGTCGACGGCGAGCGATGTCTCTTTCTCGCCGGCGAACCACTCCTCGACGGCGAGCATGTTGGCGCCGTTCCTTGCCTCGACGTCGACGCCCTCGACGTCGTCGGAGACCTGTGCCATTTTTGAGCCGATCTGGTCGGAGTTATAGAGGAAACAGTGTGAGCCCTGGTAGAAGACTGACCTTCTCCTCGCTCTGTGGTAGAATGACCACTTTTCCTCCTGTCCTCTTTCGCCTGGAGTCGGATCTTCTCCCTGTCACGAAGGGTCCTTCTGGAGAAGGTTTTGCAGATGTCACACGACTCCGGTTTGTGGCTGGAAGGAAGGCAAATTATGCAGACCCGATGTGGATCTGTTTTGGCCTTTTTTCTGCCACAAGAAGGGCATTTGTCAAACAGTGAAGGCATTTCTGAAGTAGAAAAACCTCAAAATTCTGTCAGAATCTAACAGAAAAAAATGGAAAATGATCACTCAATGTTAAAAACGTCGAGTGAAATTGAAATTCAAAAGATTTTAAATGAATTTCTGTCACAAAAGGATTTTGGGCCAGATGTAGCAACCCTTTTGCGAGTCGCAAACGGCAAAAATCGCCGTTTGCGACTCGCAAACGTGGGTTTGCAATTCAAAATGCATATTGCGAGTCGTTACCGACTCGCAATATGCATTTGCGACTCGCAAATAGGAAGGGGTGTTCCCTTCCTATTTGCGAGTCGGAGTGGTATGCAACTCCATTTGCGACAATGGAGTCGCAGTTACCATCCACTTGAAGTGGATGGTAACCCACTCGCAAACAGGAAGGGGTCCCCATGGGACCCCTTCCCCTTTGTGACTGGACCCCATATTATTTTTTCTCCCTGCCCTGAAAAATCCGAAAGAACGAGTTACTTACCTTCGGTAACGACTTTTCTGGTGGATACATTAGCTACCTGTGGATTCCTCACCTGATGAATACTCCCATGGCGCCAGCATTTGACGGAAATCTTCTTACTAGTCTCTGCACGTCGACGAGGACGTCACTCTAGCCCACGCGACGCCGTCTGACGTCATACAGGCAATAAGAAGTCCTCGCCGACGTGCCGATGACAGTACCAACATTTTTTTACGTGCATGAGAATAATAATAATAACCCAATGCAATGAAAGAGCAAATCAACATCTCTTAATATTGTAAATCACACAACATTGCAATAAAATAGCTGTAGATTTAATATAACTTTTTTTTTTTTTTTTTTTAAACAAATAAATATATTTATACATACGAATCATGTATATACCCAATATATATATAGATTTATATATAAATATACACATATATACAAATATCATACATGCAAAATGTATTGCAACTTTGAAGACCAAAAGGAGCACACTCAAGGATTGCTTGGAGAGACCAAAAAGGCAACGGGGAGGCGGGTGGGACCGTGAGGAATCCACAGGTAGCTAATGTATCCACCAGAAAAGTCGTTACCGAAGGTAAGTAACTCGTTCTTCTGATGGATACAACTACCTGTGGATTCCTCACCTGATGAATAGAGTCCCAAAGCAGTACCACGCCCGGCGGTGGGTGCCTAAATGGTCAAACCAAGAAATCCTGCAGCACTGACCGTGCAAAATGACCGTCCCTTCTGACCTCAGAGTCCAAACAGTAATGTTTCACAAAAGTGTGAAGGGACGACCAAGTTGCGGCCTTGCAGATGTCAACCACAGGAACACCCCTGGCCAAGGCCGAAGAGGCCGACTTAGCTCTGGTGGAGTGAGCTCTAATGCCCTCAGGCGGATCCTTCTTTGCCAAAGAGTAACAGATTTTAATGCAAAGAACAACCCACCTGGAGAGTGTTCTCTTGTGGACTGCCTTTCCTCTCCTCTTGCCCACGTATCCGACAAACAGCTGATCCTCCAGCCTGATATCCTTCATTCTGTCGATATAGAAGCTCAACGCCCTTTTTGGGTCCAGGCGATGTAGTCTTTCTTCCTCCTTTGAAGGATGAGGCGGAGGATAAAACGTGGACAAAGTGATTGTCTGAGCCAAATGGAAGGGTGAAACAACCTTCGGAAGGAAAGCAGCCTTGGTCCTCAACACCACCTTATCCCCATAAAACGTTATATAAGGGGGTTTAACCGATAAGGCCTGCAACTCACTCACTCTCCTTGCAGATGTTATAGCTACCAGGAATACTGTTTTAATAACCAAATATCTTAAGGGGCAAGAATGCATAGGCTCAAAAGGGGACCCCATAAGGAAAGTCAGGACCAAGGACAAATCCCATTGAGGCATAACGAATGGTTTTGGAGGATATTGATTCAGAAGACCTTTCAAGAATCTGAGAACAATAGGGGATTTAAATAACGATGGTTGGTCTGGAAGACAAATGAAGGCTGACAAGGCCGACAAATAACCCTTAATGGTAGCTACTGCACAACCTTTCTGCGCTAGAGACAGTGCAAAAGACAAAACATGTGACAGATGAGCATGTAAGGGATCAATCTGTCTCTCTCCACACCACATAACAAATTTAGACCACCTATTAGCGTAGATAGATTTAGTGGAGTGTCGCCTGGCCGCTAAGATAACATCCACTACATCAGGCGGGAGAGAGAAGGAACTCAGGTTGCCCCGTTCAATCTCCAAGCATGTAGGTGCAGACTCTGGAGGTTGGGGTGTAAAACCTGCCCCTGCGACTGCGAGAGGAGGTCTGCCCTGAGAGGGAGACGGAGCGGAGGGCACAGTGAGAGTTGGAGAAGGTCGGAGTACCATACCCTCCTTGGCCAATCCGGAGCTATTAAGATGACTTGGGCCCGGTCTTGGCGAATTTTCCTCAACACTCGAGGAATCAAGGGTATGGGGGGAAACGCGTAAAGCAACTGGTCGCACCAGGTTATCTGAAACGCGTCCCCCAACGCTCCCTGCATCGGATACTGGAGGCTGCAGAATAACGGGCAATGCGCGTTCTCCCGAGTGGCAAACAGATCTATCCGAGGAAACCCCCACATCTGGAAGATTAAACAGACTTGATCTGGATGGAGACGCCACTCGTGGTCTGCCGAGAATTGGCGACTGAGACTGTCCGCACGTACATTCAAGACCCCGGCCAGATGATTTGCCACCAAGCAAATCTGATGGTCCTTTGCCCAGGACCATAGCCGAAGAGCTTCTCTGCAGAGAAGGTACGACCCTACTCCTCCCTGTTTGTTTATGTACCACATCGTGGTAGTATTGTCCGTCAGGACCTGTACCGACTGACCACGAAGGGATGGGAGGAAGGCCTTGAGAGCCAAACGTACAGCCCGTAACTCCAACAGATTGATATGAAACACCTGTTCCTCTGGAGACCAAAGCCCTTTGATCTCCAGATCCCCCAGATGAGCTCCCCATCCTAGGGTGGAGGCATCCGTTATTACCGTGGCCACTGGTGGCGACTGCGCGAACGGCTTCCCCTGTGAAAGATTGTTGCCCGCAATCCACCACTTCAATTCCACAGCAGCATCTCTGGAGATCTTGACAGTACCTTCTAAATCTCCCTTGTGTTGAGACCACTGCCTTCGGAGGCACCACTGAAGAGCCCTCATGTGCCAGCGAGCATGCGTGACCAACAGAATGCAGGAGGCGAACAGACCGAGCAGACGAAGGACCTTGAGGACTGGAACTACCGCTCCATTTCGAAACATTGGAACCAATTCCTGAATATCTTGAATCCGCTGAGGCGGAGGAAAGGCTCGACTCAATGTTGTATCCAGTACTGCCCCTATGAACAGGAGGCGCTGAGAGGGCTCCAGGTGAGATTTGGGCACGTTCACCGAAAAGCCCAGGTCGAACAACAACTGGGTTGTTGACTGCAGATGATGCGACACAAGCTCCGGGGACTTGGCTTTGATCAACCAGTCGTCCAAGTAAGGGAATACTGCTATCCCCTTCCTTCTGAGCTCCGCCGCAACCACTGACATCACCTTTGTGAAGACTCGAGGTGCTGAAGTAAGACCAAACGGGAGGACCGCAAACTGATAGTGCTGCGACCCTACCACAAACCGGAGATACTTCCTGTGCGACTTGAGTATCGGGACATGAAAGTAAGCATCCTGCAAGTCGACAGACACCATCCAATCTTCCTTGTTCAACGCCAAAAGCACCTGTGCTAGGGTCAGCATCTTGAACTTTTCCTGTTTGAGGAACCAATTCAAGATCCTCAGATCCAGGATTGGTCTCAACTGACCATCCTTTTTGGGAATCAGGAAGTATCTTGAGTAACAACCTCGACCCTTTTCCTGCTCTGGGACCAACTCTACCGCGCCCTTTGAAAGGAGGACTTGAACCTCCTGTTCTAGCAACAGGAGGTGTTCTTCTGAACAATAAGATGGGCGGGGCGGGATGAGGGGCGGGAACTCCCGAAAGGGAAGGGCGTAGCCTTTTCCCACAATGCCGAGAACCCAATTGTCCGTTGTGATAGACTTCCACTTGTGGAGAAAACGCTGTAATCTTCCCCCTACAGGAGAGGAGTGAGTGGGAAACGGTGGAAGCCTAAGGCTGCTTCCCCTGCTGCACCCCTCCAGAGGACGAGGAAGAGGCAGAGTGCTGTTGAGAGGCTCCTCTGGTACGGACCCCACCCCTCCCCCTCCCTCTAAATGACCTATAGGGGAGGGAAGAGGCGGGTTGCTGGAACCTCCCCCGAAAGGAAGAGGAATAAGAGCCACGCCCAAATCCCCGAAACCTCCTGAAAATTCTAGAAGAGGCAGAGGAAGAAGGAGCTTGCAGTCCTAACGATTTGGCTGTGGCTCTGCTCTCCTTAAATCGTTCCAAGGCTGAATCTGCCTTGGCTCCAAACAGTCTGTCCCCATCAAACGGGAGGTCCAGCAGGGTCGACTGCACATCCGCAGAGAACCCTGAGTTTCGGAGCCAGGCCTGTCTTCTTGCCACCACAGCCGTGCCCATCGCCCTGGCCACCGAGTCGGTCGTGTCCAGCCCAGACTGGATAATCTGGGTCGCGGCAGCCTGGGCGTCCGAGACCACATCCAAAAGACCCTGGGGAAGCTCCGTGAATGAAGACGAAATATCATCCATCAGCGCATGGATGTACCTCCCCAGAATGCACGTGGCGTTGGTGGCCTTCAACGCCAAACTGCATGACGAAAATATTTTCTTGGACTGCGCATCCAGTTTCTTGGAGTCTCTGTCTCCAGGCACCGTCGGGAAGGAACCAGGCGCTGACTTTGAGGAACAGGAGGCTTGCACCACCAAGCTCTCCGGCGTAGGGTGTCTAGAGAGAAAGCCAGGGTCAGATGGTGCAGCTCGATACCTCCTGGCCACAGCCCTATGAACGGCCGAGGAAGACACCGGCTTCTTCCACACCTCCAACACCGGATCCAGCAAAGCCTCATTAAATGGCAAGAGAGGCTCAGCTGCAGCAGAGGCCGGATGCAATACCTCTGTCAGCAAATTCTGCTTTGCCTCTGCCACCGGCAAAGGCAGGTCCAAAAAGCTCGCTGCCTTCCTCACCACAGCATGAAAGGAAGCCGCCTCCTCCGTATATTCCCCTGGAGATGAAAGGTCCCACTCAGGGGAAGTGTCCAGCCCACTGGCTGTATCCAGACCATGCAGTCCGTCTCCAGAGTCCTCAATCTCTCCCTCCTCTAGGACTCGCTGGTACTCTTGCTCTTCTAAAAGACGGAGAGCACGCCTCCTCGAATGAAGTCTCTCCTCGATACGCGGAGTCGACATGGCCTCCGCCGACGTCGAAGAACGGCGCCGATCTCCAGAAGCATCTGACGCCGCGTCCGGCGCCACAGGCAGCTTCGGCGCCGAGGCAGGAGCCGGAGGACGAGGTCTTGGAGCCGATGGACCAACCGGAGTCACAGGGCAAAATCCTGACTTCGACGGAGGGGCAACCTCCGGGGCCGAAACATCCGAAGCCACCGGAGCGGCCACCGACGCCGGCACCGGCGCCGAGCCCACATTCCCAAAAGGGAGAAAGGGCATAAAGGGTGCCGGCCGAAGAGGCGCAGGATCACCCAACGAAAAGGCCAAGGGCCCGAAGGACCAGCCGGAGCAGCTCCTGGAGCCATCTGCTGAAAGATGGTATACATCGCATTAAGAAACGCGGTACTATCGGCTCCAGGAGTGGGAAAAGCCGGATACTGGGGTGCCTGGATCGAGGGCGACCCCGACGCCGGCCTCGACGTCTGCGACGCCGGAGAAAACACAAGAGGCTGCACCACCTCAATCACTGACGCCTGACCAGGTGAAGTCGGTGACGCCGGAGAGGGCAACGGCGTCGATGGATGCGGCGTGACCGTGGGGCTGACCTCCCAAGTCCTCCGACGCCGAGCCGAAGGTGACCTCGAACGAGACTCCTTGCTGGAGTGACGTCGTGAGTCTCTACGGCGCCGGGAGTCTCGATGACGCCGGTGAGACCTTGGCGAAGAAGACTTCTTATGATGTTTCTCCTTCTTCTTTGACTTTGCCATGAATAACTTGGCCTCGCGCTCTTTGAGGGCCTTCGGATTCATGTGTTGACATGAATCGCAAGTCGAGACGTCGTGGTCGGAGCTCAAACACCATAGACAGTCGGAGTGAGGATCTGTAACTGACATCTTGCCCCCACACTCTCGACAGGGCTTGAAACCCGACTTCCTCTGAGACATTGTTACCGCAGAGAAGACTACGCAGCAGACAATACACTGTAACCACGAAGGTAACAGTAACTCCCTCGAAGATAACCGTTTCGAATGCACGGAAAAAAGGGAACTGTCATCGGCACGTCGGCGAGGACTTCTTATTGCCTGTATGACGTCAGACGGCGTCGCGTGGGCTAGAGTGACGTCCTCGTCGACGTGCAGAGACTAGTAAGAAGATTTCCGTCAAATGCTGGCGCCATGGGAGTATTCATCAGGTGAGGAATCCACAGGTAGTTGTATCCATCAGAACTAAAGGTTTCGTTTTTTTTTGTAGTGCAGCTCGTTTTCCCTTAGGGAAAACGGGCTACACTTCAAAAAAAAAAAAACCTGCTTTATTGAACAGCAGGTCGCTAACATGGAGGCCTGCTGACGTCAGCAGGCCTCCATGTTAGCGAGTGCCTATACTCGCAATGGGGCCGCAATTTGCGACCCACCTCATGAATATTCATAAGGTGGGTCATTGCGACCCCATTGCGAGTTGCAGTCGGTGTCTGAGACACCGTACTGCATAGCAATTTGCGACTTGCAAATTGCGAGTAGCAGGGACTCGCAATTTGCAAGTCGCAAATTGCATTTTTGCTACATCTGGCCCTTTGTGAGGTAGAGCTCAATGCTTCAGGGTCCTGTCAAAAAGGAGCCGGAAAAAAGAACTGAGGCAACTGCCTTTTGCTGTGCATGATGGGAAACAGGAAGACTTTACTTTCTTAAAGGCACAGCTCTATTTTCATTCAGTATAATGGCAGCCTATGGGCTACACTGCCCTACATTGTTTTATTCTCATGAGAGGTGTAAATAAAATATGAGAATGTATTTATTTATGTATTTATAGAATAAATAGAGGTTTAAACGTGAATTTACACTACAACTGTTTTTTCTTCTAACAATTTGGCCTGTGTAGCTGTTCACATAGGCTGCACATTGTTATTCTTAAGTGTTTTTCACAGACCTTTTTTGTCAAGGAGCTGATGATTGCACTTAAGAATATACTACACAACAGTGCTCTGGGGTCCCCGCAGGCGCGTGGAACTATTCAGTGCTTATGACTATACATGGAAATCCCCTACGAGAGAAATCATCTTCTTCCTCTTCTTCACAACCCAAACACATTAAAAAGCCTTGGTGCTTTGTGTGTAAAAATAAAGGCCATAGGTCAGGGGATAACTTGTGCCCAGGTAAACCCCCTGAGCCTACCACCACTAATACATCAAACTCTAGTGCCCCTAGCGGTAGTGGTAATAGTGGTGGGACTGCTGGCAACAGTCAAAATAAGGGTGTAGTTGGGTTCACTTATGGTTCCATCATAGAAACTGGGGTAGTCAGTCCCAAGACAGTTTTTTCACACATGGTGGCATTGGCCTTGCCACGCTGGCTGCTTGTCCCCTTACAATGAATACGTACAAGCAGACTGTTGCAATAAATGGTGTTGAGGCTCAAGCCTACAGGGACACAGGTGCCAGTATCACTTTGGTGACTGAAAACATAGTGGGGGTCATTCTGACCTCGGCGGTAAAAGGCGCCTACCGCCGGTCAGAAATCCTCCATAATCCCGCCGCGGTCGCGGAAACCCGCCACGGTCATTCTGACCCGCAGAAGGCAAACCTCCGAAAATCCGACCGCCACAACAGACCGCCAGACCAGCGGTCGGCGGAAAGGTGGAGGTGACCAAACCTCCACCGTCACGCCAACAGAAATACGCCCATCCCATTACGACCCACGAATCCACGCGGCGGTCATTCAAACGCGGTATTCCATTGGCGGGACACACCGCCGCGGTCAGAATACACACAAACGAACAAAACTCAGCCACATTGGACGATTTGAATCCCACACACCTGATACACATACACACACCACTCCCACACACACAATACAATATAAAACACACACCCACATCACCCACAAACCCCTACGCTAAAAAATTCGTCAGGAAGGCAAGAGCGAGACACCAGCATCCAAAAAATAACAGCCACAGCCACTCCACACCATCACCCACACACTATCCACACACAAAACAACACACACCACCACACTCAACTCACTTAAATACACATACTCCACCCCACACATCATACACACCACCCCATGGCACCCCAAAGACAACCCCGCTTCACAGACGAAGAACTCAGGGTCATGGTGGAGGAAATCGTTCGGGTAGAGCCCCAGCTGTTCGGCACACAGATACAATACACCAGCATTGCCCGGAGGACGGAGCTATGGCAGAGGATTGTCGACAGGGTGAACGCAGTGGGACAGCACCCCAGAAATCGGGAAGACATCAGGAAGCGATGGAACGACCTACGGGGGAAGGTGCGTTCCATGGTATCCAGGCACAACATCGCCGTGCAGAAGACTGGCGGAGGACCCCCACCTCAACCCCCACAATTCACATCATGGGAGGAGGAAGTCTTGAACATCCTGCATCCTGACGGCCTCGCAGGAGTCGGCGGAGGAATGGATACTGGTAAGTTGAAGCTTCAATGCTGCTTCCCCCCCACCTGCATGCCAAATCAGACCCCAAACCTCACCCCCATCCTCGAACCCCACCCTCACCCCCACCCCCATCGTCACCCCCACCCTCACCCCCACCACCATCCTCACCCCCACCACCATCCTCACCCCCACCCCCAGCACACCTATTCCCCGCCAATGTCTCACCATCACAACCCACACATCCCAAAACCTAGGCCTGCATGCGTCCACTAAGCATGGACACCCATCACCAAAGCATGCCCAATGCATATACACATCCCCCCCACAAGCCACCCTCACCAAAGCCCCCACACACGAATGCCAGCACTTGGGGACACGAGAACCCACAGATACACCCATATGCCACACATTGAAACTATAACCATACCTCTATACCCCTGCAGGACCCGACCGTCAACACACCGCGGCGGAGGGGCCAGAATTCTCCACACCCCCCACCCAAGAGGCCGTCAGCGATGACAGCAGCTCTGTCGACCTGGACACCGATGACCAGCCCGGACCATCGGGGACCTCTGGACAGTCGGTTCCCCTCACACAGGCCCAGGCCACTACAGACCCAAACCCCTCTGGGAACACCAGCACAGCTCCCACCCAGCGGGCCCATGCCTCTGTCTCCAGGGCGCGTCAATCTGCGGTGTGTCTACCACTACAGGGCACCCAGGATAACCCACCACCCCAACAACAACAGGGACCTGGGGGCAGTGGTAGTGGGCACACCGGCCAGGGGGCAGAGGCCCAGGGAAACAGGGGAACTCGGAGGGCAGCTGTGCGACAGGGGGGGGAGGAGAGGCCCAGGGAACCCACTCTCCACGAGGTCCTCACCACCATCATGGGAGCATACAACCGCTCCCAGGAGACGATGGCGACGGTACTGGCCCGGTTCCAGGAGATCCAGGCGCTGCAGGAGGAACACTATCGGGGGTACAGGGAGGACATCAGAGCCATCAACACCACCCTGGTTACCATGGTAGGGCTGCTGCAGGACCTCGTCAACAACAGGGCGGACACTGAACAACACCCAAGGGCCCCTGCCACTAGCCTGGACCAAGAACAGCCAACCACCTCCGCCGGCGCTAGTGGACAGGAGGCCCCCGCACAGCAGCAGCCCACCAGACCCCCACCTCCTGCAGGAGAAGAACCAACCCGCAAGAGGGCCCTGAGATCTCGCAAGAAGACAGAGTAGGATGTCAAGACCCCCGCCAGCAATAGATACCACCTGATGTCATCCCACTGTCCCACATAGTCACCCTGTCCATCCTTGAACTGCCCATGCTCCATCTCTCCACAGGCCTCTGGACAATGCACCTGTGTGACTGTTACTCTGGACTCTGCCATGGACATTCCTTCACCATAGCCCCCACCCACTTGAAACCACCCATCCCATTTTGAGCACTTAAATAAACACCTATTTTGCACCAAAATATCTGGAGTCTGGCTGTGATTTCAATAGATTGTAATTGACATGACAGTGCAAATATGTCCTTGTACATGGTGAAGTCAACAAACAGCTGCCACAAAGCTGTAGTCCATGGGGAAACGAAGCACAGGACTCGTAGTGGGGACCCCAGATCTGAAATAGGGAGGGAAAAGCCAAAACTCAGTCATCATACACTGGGGCAAATAGACAGGCAGCAGAGATGCTGGAGAGTAGTTAACATTTACTAAATTATCTTTGAAATGTTACCTGTGTCCTATTGGAAGTATTGTTCAATGATTCTGTCCCTGTTGTCTGTTTCAGCCCCGTCGTCTTCCTCCTCGTCACTCTCCTCAGGTTCCACCGCTGCCACAACACCACCGTCTCGACCATCCTCCTGCAGGAAAGGCACCTGGCGGCGCAAAGCCAGGTTGTGAAGCATGCAGCAGGCCACGATGATGTGACACACCTTCTTAGGTGAGTACATTAGGGATCCACCTGTCATATGCAGGCAGCGAAACCTGGCCTTTAGGAGGCCAAAGGTGCGTTCGATCACCCTCCTAGTACGCCCATGGGCCTCATTGTACCGTTCCTCTGCCCTGGTCCGGGGATTCCTTACTGGGGTCAGTAGCCACGACAGGTTGGGGTACCCAGAGTCCCCCACTAGCCATACACGGTGTCTCTGTAGCTGTTCCATCACGTAAGGGATGCTGCTATTCCTCAGGATGTAGGCGTCATGCACTGACCCTGGGAATTTGGCATTTACATGCGAGATGTACTGGTCAGCCAAACACACCACCTGGATGTTCATTGAATGGTAATTTTTTCTGTTCCTGTACACCTGCTCCCTGTCTCTTGGGGGAACCAAAGCCACATGGGTCCCATCAATGGCACCAATTAGGTTGGGAATATGTCCAAGGGCGTAGAAATCACCCTTCACTGTAGCCAATTCGCCCACCTCAGGGAAAATGATGTAGTTCCTCACGGATTTCATCAGGGCAGACAACACTCTGGATAACACCTTCGAAAACATGGGCTGAGACATCCCAGAAGCAATTCCCACGGTTGTCTGAAATGACCCACTTGCCAAGAAATGGAGTACTGACATGACCTGCACCAGAGGGGGAATCCCTGTGGGTTGGCGGATGGGGGACATCAGGTCGGGCTCCAGCTGGGCACACAGTTCATGGATAGTGGCACGGTTAAGACGGTAGGTCAGGATAATGTGGCGTTCTTCCATTGTCGACAGGTCCACCAGCGGTCGGTACACGGGAGGATTCATCCGTCTCCTCGCCCAACCCAGCGGACGGTGCCTAGGAAGGACAACATGGAGCACACAGTCAAGCAACCCACAGGTACGTACTCACAGCTAGCACAGTATACGATTCTCTATGCATTGAATGGCGTGTCTGAGTGGCTATGCAAGGCCTAGGCCTGTGTGACGCAGTTGAAATTGAGCCATGTGGGCCCTGGAAATGGCGGCTGCCTGACCTGTGAAGTGTGACAATGGGATGTGAGGTCAATGCGCTGGCGTGGCACACCGCGGCGGGCGAAGACCGCGGCGCGAAGCCGCATTGGTTAACATTGAAGCCTATGGGTTTCAGGAGCCAATGGCGAAGGGCGCCGGCGGTGGCGGGACGCACCGCCGCGGTACGCACCGCCGCGGACGTGACCGCCATTTTCTATCTACTTATCCACTTGCGACTTGAACTTTCACAGGAGAGGACCTATACTGCAAGTGTTGCTGTGACCTCGGTCTGGAAGGGACAATGGCTGCTGCGCCTGGGGAAAGGGCCCCTGCCTTCACTGGAGAGGAGTTGGAGAAACTTGTGGATGGGGTCCTCCCCCAGTATGCGCTACTCTACGGTCCTCCAGACCAACAAGTGAGTTTAATTCAATATGGATTTGGGGCCACTGGCTGGCTTGGGGGCCTGGCGGGGGGCCTGGCGGGGATGGGGGGCATGTTGGGCCTGGCGGGGGGCCTGGCGGGGATGGGGGGCATGTTGGGCCTGGCGGGGGGCATGGCGGGGGGCCTGGCGGGGATGGGGGGCATGTTGGGCCTGGCGGGGGGCCTGGCGGGGATGGGGGGCATGTTGGGCCTGGCGGGGGGCCTGGCGGGGATGGGGGGCATGTTGGGCCTGGCGGGGGGCATGGTGGGGGGCCTGGCGGGGATGGGGGGGCATGTTGGGCCTGGCGGGGGGCATGGCGGGGGGCCTGGCGGGGATGGGGGGCATGTTGGGCCTGGCGGGGGGCATGGCGGGGATGGGGGGCATGTTGGGCATGGCGGGGGGCATGGCGGGGGGCCTGGCGGGGATGGGGGGCGTTGGGCCACTGGAAAGGAAAATGCTGAGAAACTTGAACGTGGTATTTCTCCCTCCCTGTACGTGTCACATAGGTCCGCGCCCATGAGAAGATCGGGATTTGGCGTGCCATCGCCAAGGAAGTCCGGGCCCTGGGGGTCCACCATCGACGGGGCACCCACTGCCGCAAGAGTTGGGAGGACATCCGCCGCGGGACCAAGAAGACCGCCGAGTCTCTGCTGGGGATGGCCTCCCAACGTAGGCGGGGTGCCTGCCGTCAACTGAGCCCCCTGATGTTCCGGATCCTGGCGGTGGCCTACCCTGAATTGGATGGGCGCGTGAGGGCAGCACAGCAGACACAAGGGGGTGAGTACAAGCATTATCTACTCTGTTGTCGCGCAGTGGAGGTGTCTGGGTGGGGGAGGAGGGCTGGGGGTCCCCCTAGGCCAGGGCGATATCTGTAGGCTGGGCACCCCCGTAAGCCCGTGTGTCCCCAGCCACCACCCTCAGTAGTTTGTCAGTACAGCCATCCCTGGGCCGTGTCATCCATGGGTGCAGTTGTCAACTCTAGGCGTGTAGGGCATGTTCCACGGAATGCGTAGCGTACCCCAAGTGCGCAACTTAGTGCAGGGGGCATCTGTGTCTGTCATGTCCGCTAACTGTACCGGAGATCCATGTACTCAATATCCCTTTATTTCTCTCTCCCCCCCCCTTTTTGTTTGTCTTTCTGTGCTTGTGTGCATCAGCATCATCAGGCGGAGGAGAAGTGGCATCGGGGCAGGAGGGAGCTGCATCTCACATGGCCCAGGAGGGCCATGCCACAGAGTCAGACTGGACCAGTGAGACGGAGGGCGAGGGGAGCTCCACGACGGGGACGACTGGACCCTGCAGCGACACGGACACGTCCTCGGAAGGGGGCTCCCTTGCGGGGGTGGCACCATCCGTGCCCCCCGCCATTACAGGTACAGCCGCCACCCAGCGCACCATCTCCGCCCTCCCAGCAGCCCCTCCGCGTTCGCCCCGTGCCCGCTCTGCCAGGAAGCCGGGCATCTCCTTCGCCCCAGGCACCTCAGGCCCTGCCCCTGTTACCCCCGCTGCCCTCAGTGAGGAGGTCATTGACCTCCTCCGAATGCTCATTGTTGGGCAGACTACCCTTTTGAATGCCATCCAGGGGGTGGAGAGGGAGGTTCATCGCAGCAATGCGTACCTGGAGGGCATTCATTCGGGTCAGGCTGCCCATCAGCGATCGTTCCAGGCTCTGGCCTCAGCACTGACGGCAGCCATTGTCCCTGTCTCCTGCCTGCCTCTACTAACTCCCTCCTCCCAGTCTCCTGTTCCTCTGCCTGTCCCACCCACACCATCAGACCAGCCTGCACACACCTCAACACCCAAGAGAAGCTCATCCAAACATAAGCACCACAGATCACGCAGACATTCACACACGCAACATTCCGATGCAGACATGCCAACAGTCACTACCACCTCTGTGACCCCCACCTCCTCGTCTCCCTCCTCCCTCCCTGTGACGTCTACACTCACACCTCCATTCACCTCACCATCAGCCAGTGTTTCCATCACCAGCACACCCTCCACTCCAGTCCGCACACGTGCAGTCACCACCCCCACTGCCATTTACACGTCCCCTGTGTCCTCTCCCACTGTGTCTGTCACCCCCTCTTCCACACCACACAAACGCAGCCACCCACCCACCCAACAGCCATCCACCTCACGACAGCCTATCCCTCCTGCACCTGCACCCAAAGACAGCAAACGTGACTCACCTACAACCACATCCTCTCCCTCCACTCCCATTCCCACTGTACCTACCACTCTCCATTGTCCCAAGAAGCTCTTCCTCGCCACTACTAACTTCTTTCCTGACCCTGAGCCCCCCCCTCCTTCTCGTCGGGGTAAGAAGAGCACCTCAGCCACCACCAGCCCTGCAGCCCCCTTGACAAGGGTGCAGGGGTATTGGAGCCCGCCAGCCCGCATGTCTGGATCTTCGCCCAGCAGCAAGGGGACAGCCAGCCCACCCCCTGGGAAGAGGAGCAGAAGGCGGAAGGGGCGCCGCAGGAGCCCGCCTTCTACATCCCCCCCGGACACCACCCAGAGACAGTCACCAGCCACAGCTCCAAAGGGAGGAAAGGGCCACAGGCCCACGACTAAGGAGGGCAAGGGCAGCAAGTCGGAGAGGTCAGGCAGCAGGCCTGCTGCCCAGGAGGAGCCCACAACCCCCATAGCCGCTGCCCCGGGAGGAACCGGCACAGCTGCCCCGGGAGAGCCCACCACCCCCATAGCCGCTGCCCAGGGAGGACCCAGCCCAGCTGGCCAGGAGGGCCCCACCACCCACAGCCCAGGTGGGCATTGAAGGAGCACCATCCCCGCTGCCCAGGAGGGCACCACCAGGCAATGAACAGTTGGCCATAGACCGGCCGCCGTCTCCAGAACCGCTGAACTGGGCCCCGCCGTCTCAAGCACCGCTCCGCTGGGCCCCGCCGTCTCAAGAACCGCTGAACTGGGCCCCGCCGTCTCAAGCACCGCTCCGCTGGGCCCCGCCGTCTCAAGAACCGCTGAACTGGGCCCTTCAAGGCAAGGAGCGCTGAACTGGGCCCCGCCGTCTCAAGAACCGCTGAACTGGGCCCCGCCGTCTCAAGCACCGCTCCGCTGGGCCCCGCCGTCTCAAGAACCGCTGAACTGGGCCCTTCAAGGCAAGGAGCGCTGAACTGGGCCCCGCCGTCTCACGCACCGCTCCGCTGGGCCCCGCCGTCTCAAGAACCGCTGAACTGGGCCCTTCAAGGCAAGGAGCGCTGAACTGGGCCCCGCCGTCTCACGCACCGCTCCGCTGGGCCCCGCCGTCTCAAGAACCACTGAACTGGGCCCTTCAAGGCAAGGAGCGCTGAACTGGGCCCCGCCGTCTCACGCACGGCTCCGCTGGGCCCCGCCGTCTCAAGAACCGCTGAACTGGGCCCTTCAGGGCAAGGAGCGCTGAACTGGGCCCTACAAGGCAAGGAGCGCTGAACTGGGCCCTTCAAGGCAAGGAGCGCTGAACTGGGCCCTGCCGTCTCAAGAACCGCTGAACTGGGCCCTTCAAGGCAAGGAGCGCTGAACTGGGCCCCGCCGTCTCAAGAACCGCTGAACTGGGCCCTTCAGGGCAAGAACCGCTGGCCCTTTGGCAGACGTGGCAGGGCAGGATCTATCTCGGGCAGGGCTGCAGGATGTCCTCTGGCCAACTTGCCTCCTCCAGTGGCAGTGGGGTCTGTTATGGACTGTATGGACTGTGGCTTTGCTCTCCCCAGGATGGCCCAGTGGGCAGGCCACCCACTGTATGGACTGTATGGACTGTGGCTTTGCTCTCCCCAGGATGGCCCAGTGGGCAGGCCACCCACTGTATGGACTGTATGGACTGTGGCTTTGCTCTCCCCAGGATGGCCCAGTGGGCAGGCCACCCACTGTATGGACTGTATGGACTGTGGCTTTGCTCTCCCCAGGATGGCCCAGTGGGCAGGCCACCCACTGTATGGACTGTATGGACTGTGGCTTTGCTCTCCCCAGGATGGCCCAGTGGGCAGGCCACCCACTGTATGGACTGTTTGGACTGTGGCTTTGCTCTCCCCAGGATGGGCCAGTGGTCATGGAGTCCCCTCGTGGATCTGGCGTCGTGTACTCAAGTGGCTGAGGTGCCCCCCCTTCCCTTCCCCCTGAGGTGCCTGTCCTATTTTCTTTCTGATGCCCCTGCAGTGTTCTCTCCGTGGAGTTCTTGTCGTGGGACTGGGCCTTGCCACTTTGCACAGGACCCCTGTGATCCACGGACAGTGGTTGGACTACATTTAGTAGCTGTATATATTTTGTACATAGTTTATTTATTTATTGGGATTACTGGTGTCCATATTTCAATATATCTGCCCGTTTATGATCTCTTCTTTTGGTCTTTGCATTATTTCGGAGGGGGGTGGTTTGTGGGTTGTGACAGTGATCTGTGGGAATGCATTGATGTGTGTGTTGTAGTGGGTGTGGGTGGGTGGGTGTGTGCCGGTAATCTTTTCCCTCCCCTGTGTCGTAGGTGCAGTACTCACCGATGTCTTCCGCGCCGCCGGGCGTGCTCCTGGTATATGAGCAGGAATAGGAGTGCGGGGATGACCTGCAACTCTGGCTCCATACTGCCGGAATCTCGCGTGGAGTGCGTAGAGGTGAGCGTTTTCCCGTTCGTAGTCTGTTTCCGCCGTGTTCTTATCGGCGGTGCTCCCGCCCCGGAAAAGGTGGCAGATTGGTGGGTCGTAATAGGGTGGGCGGTACATTGTCTGCCGCCGGGCTGTTGGCGGGAACCGCCGCGCTGTTTGTTTGTACCGCTGTGGCGGTCGGAGTGTTAAGTTGGCGGGCTGTGTTGGCGGTTCCCGCCATGGTCAGAATTGCATATTTTAGACCGCCGGCCTGTTGGCGGCTTGGCCGCCGCTTTATCACCGACCGCCAGGGTCAGAATGAGGGCCAGTGTCTCCTGAACAACATCATTGGACAACAGTAAAAGATTATTGATGTCCATAACTCCACTAAGTTTCTTACCTTAGCTATAATTCAGTTTAGTTGGAGTGGACTTACTGGCCCTAAGCAGGTGGTAGTATCACCTAGCTTACCTGTAGGCTGTCTCTTAGGTGATGACCTAGAGGCCTCAGGTTGGGCTGAGGTAGAGTTTAATACCCATGCAACCATGCTGGGTATCCCTGTGGAATTGCTTCCTCTCATTTCAGCTGAAATGAAAAGGCGAAGGAGAGAAAAAGGCCTGAAAACTCAGGACCCTTCAACAACAGATACAAAGGGCATCAAAGTATTCCCTACCCACCCTGCCATTCAGGATACCATTCCTGTGGTGGGAGAAACCTCTCCTGGGGTGGCACCTGTACCAAGAGAACCATCAGCTGGTGCAACTGAACTCCCTGAGGTAGAAGTACCTCTCTGTGGGATAACTAATATTGGGTGAGAATAAGTGCCCCACTTTAGTTAACATGGATCATCCCTCCAACCCTCCCAGAGAAACTTTAGTGCAGCAACCCTGCACTGCCTCAACACTTAGGACAGCAGCTCTGCCCTAGTGTGGAGCTCATAGGACAGCATCCCTGCCCTGCTCCAACTCAAGAGAAACAGCATCCCTGTTCTCTCTTACAGCCATATGGACAAAGTTTGGGCCCAGCTATGGCTTTACTGAGACAGCATCCCTGTCTGGCATTTTCATCATTTGATACAGGTCCAGTGGACAGTTCCCACTGCTCTAAACATAAACATACTAATAGGATCTCTGAGAATATAACCTCACATTGTTGGCTAGCTAAAAAACTTCAAACAGGGTGGTTTACATCCTCATAGGGAAGTAACCATATAGTGGATGATAAAGGGAGTAACCAAGCTATTGCAGAGCTACTCTCCACTTATCACCACTTAGACGATAAAGACTCAACTGGCCAAGGTTAGCCTTATTGGGCTTCGTTGGGGGGGAGTTGTGTAGGAAGGTAGCCTCTTTCTAGCCTTGTTACCCCCACTTTTGGCCTGTTTGTGAGTATATGTCATGATGTTTTTACTGTCTCACTGGGATCCTGCTAGCCAGGGCCCAGTGCTCATAGTGAAAACCCTATGTTGTCAGTGTGTTTGTTATGTGTCACTGGGATCCTGCCAGCCAGGACCCCAGTGCTCATAAGTTTGTGGCCTATATGTGTTCCCTGTGTGGTACCTAACTGTATCACTGAAGCTCTGCTAACCAGAACCTCAGTGTTTATGCTCTCTCTGCTTTCTAAAATTGTCACTGCAGGGTAGTGACTAATTTTACTAATTCTCATTGGCACACTGGTACACCCATATAATTCCCTTGTATATGGTACCTAGGTAACCAGGGTATTGGGGTTCCAGGAGATCCCTATGGGCTGCAGCATTTCTTTTGCCACCCATAGGGAGCTCAGACAATTCTTACACAGGACTGCCACTGCAGCCTGAGTGAGATAACGTCCATGTTATTTCACAGCCATTTTTCACTGCACATAAGTAACTTATAAGTCACCTATATGTCTAACCCTCACTTGGTGAAGGTTAGGTGCCAAGTTACTTAGTGTGTGGGCACCCTGGCACCAGCCAAGGTGCCCCCACATTGTTCAGGGCAAATTTCCCAGACTTTGTAAGTGCGGGGACACCATTACATGCGTGCACTACATATAGGTCACTACTTATGTGTAGCATTACAATGGTAACTCCGAACATGGCCATGTAACATCTCTAAGATCATGGAATTGTCACCCCAATACCATTCAGGTATTGGGGGACATTTCCATGATCCCCCGGGTCTCTAGAACAGAACGCAGGTACTACCAAACTGCCTTTCTGGGGTTTCTACTGCAGCTGCTGCTGCTGCCAACCCCTCAGACAGGTTTCTACCCCCCTGGGGTCTGGACAGCCCAGTCCCAGGAAGGCTGAACAAAGGATGTCCTCTGAGAGAGGATATTACACCCTCTCCCTTTGGAAATAGGTGTGAAGTGCTGGGGAGGTGTAGCCTCCCCCGGCCTCTGGAAATGCTTTGATCGGCACAGATGGTGCCCATCTCTGCATAAGCCAGTCTACACCGGTTCAGGGATCCCTGAGCCCTGCTCTGGCGTGAAACTGGACATTGTGCTGGGGCACAATGGACTGCTCTGAGTGGCCAGTGCCAACAGGTGACGTCAGAGACGCCTCCTGATAGGTACTTACCTCTCTTGGTAGCCAAACCTCCTTTTTTGGTAGCCAAACCGAATTTTCCTGCTATTAAGGGTCAATCCTCTGGGCTATTCCTCAGATAACGAATGCAAGAGCTCACCAGAGTTCCTTTTCACTTCCCTCTTCGACTTCTGCCAAGGATCGACCGCTGACTGCTCCAGGACGCCTGCAAAACCGCAACAAAGTAGCAAGACAACTACCAGCAACATTGTAGCGCCTCATCCTGCCGGCTTTCTCGACTGTTTGCTGGTGGTGCATGCTCTGAGGGCTGTCTGCCTTCACCCTGCACTGGAAGCCAAGAAGAAATCTCCTGTGGGTCGACAGAATCTTCCCCTTGCTAACGCAGGCACCAAAAGACTGCATCACCGGTCCTCTGGGTCCCCTCTCATCCTGACGAGAGTGGTCCCTGGAACACAGGAGCTGGGTCCAAGTGTATCCCACAGTCCAGTGGCCCTTCTGTCCAAATTTGGTGTAGGTAAGTCCTTGCCTCCCCACGCCAGACAGAAAACCTGTGTACTGCGTGATTTGCAGCTGCTCCGGCTTCTGTGCACTTCTCCAAGGATTCTTTTGTCCACAGCCTAGCGTGGGTCCCCAGCACTCCGTCCTGCAGTGCTCAAGCTGCTGAGTTGGACTCCGACCACGTGGGACCCTCCTTTTGTGATTATGAGTTCACAGATCTTCTAAGTGCCTGCTCCGGTACTTCTGCGGGTGCTGCCTGCTTCTGCGGGGGCTCACTGAGTTGCTGAGCGACCCCTCTGTCTCCTCCTCCAAGGGGCGACATCCTGGTCCTTCCTGGTCCCCAGCAGCACCCAAAAACCTCTACCGCGACCCTTGCAGCTAGCAAGGCTTGTTTGCGGTACTTCTGCAACATCCAGCACGCCGTGGGACATCTTCAATCCAAAGGAGAAGTTCCTAGCCCTTTTCGTTGTTGCAGAATCTTCGGCTTCATCCACCCAGAGGCAGCCCTTTGGCACCTTTATCCGGGGTTTCATGGGCTCCTGCCCCCCTGGACACTATTGCGACTCTTGGACTTGGTCCCCTTCCTTTTCAGGTCCTCAGGTCAAGGAATCCGTCTTCAGTGTTTTGCTGGTGCTTGTGGTTCTTGTAGAATCCCGCTATCACGACTATTGTGTCTTTCTGGGGTAGTAGGGTAACTTTACTCCTACCCTCTAAGGTCTTGGGGTGGGGTATTTTGAACACCCTTACTGTTTTCTCACAGTCCCAGCGACCCTCTACAATCTCCCATAGGTCTGGGGTGCATTCGTGATTAGCATTCCACATTTGGAGTATATGGTTTGTCTTGCTCCTAGACCTATGTTTGCCTATTGCATCTGCAGGAAGTTGGCTCTGTGTGTACTATTTCAAAGTAAGAAATAGCATGCACAGAGTACAAGGGTTTCCCTTACAGGTAAGATAGTGGCAAAAAGAGATGATTCTAATGCTCTATTTTGTGGTAGTGTGGGTGAGCAGTAGGCTTATCAGAGGGTAGTGTTAAGCATTTGTTGTACATTCACACAGGCAATAAATGAGGAACACACACTCAAAGACAATTCCAGGCCAATAGGTTTTTGTATAGAAAAATATATTTTCTTAGTTTATTTTAGGAACCACAGGTTCAAGATTTACACACAATACTTTAAATGAAAGGTATTTCACTCAGGTATCTTAAGAACTTTGAATCAACAAAATAGCATGTACAGTTTTGGCAAAAATGTCAATAAACTATTTTAAAACTAGTCAGTGCAAAATTCAACTGTTCCTGTGGGAGGTAAGTATTTGTTAGTTTTTCAGGTAAGTAAAGCACTTACAGGGTTCAAGTTTGGGTCCATGGTAGCCCACCGTTGGGGGTTCAGAGCAACCCCAAAGTTACCACACCAGCAGCTCAGGGCTGGTCAGGTGAACAGTTCAAAGTGGTGCCCAAAAGGCATAGGCTTCAATGGAGAAGGGGGTGCCCCGGTTCCAATCTACCAGCAGGTAAGTACCCGCAACTTCGGAGGGCAGACCAGAGGGGTTTTGTAGGGCACCGGGGAACACACAAGCTAGCACAAAAAGTACACCCTCAGCGGCACAGGGGCGGCCGGGTGCAGAGTGCAAACAGGCGTCTGGTTTGCAATTGGTTTCAATGGGAGACCCAGGGGTCTCTTCAGCGAAGCAGGCAGGCAAGGGGGGGGCTCCTCGGGGTAGCCACCACCTGGGCAAGGAGAGGGCCTCCTGGGGGTCGCTCCTGCACTGGAAGTCGGATCCTTCAGGTCCTGAGGGCTGCAGGTGCAGTGTCTTTACAAGGCGTCGGGTTCTTTGAAGCAGGCAGTCGCGGTCAGGGGGAGCCTTGAGATTCCCTCTGCAGGCATCGCTGGGGGGCCAAGGGGGGTCAACTCTGGCTACTTACAGGCTCGCAGTCGCTGGGGAGTCCTCCCTGTAGTGTTGTTTCTCCGCAGGTCGAGCCGGGGGCGTCGGGTGCAGAGTGGAAAGTCTCACGCTTCCAGCGGGAAACATGGTGCCCTTTAAAAGTTGTTTCTTTGTTGCAAGTTTTGGTTTCTTTGGAACAGGGCCACTGTCCTCGGGAGTTCTTGGTCCTTTTAGATGCAGGGTAGTCCTCTGAGGCTTCAGAGGTCGCTGGACCCTGGGGAACGCGTCGCTGTTGCAGTTTTTCTTGAAGTGGGGAGACGGGCCGGCAGGGCTGGGGCCAAAGCAGTTTGTGTCTCCGTCTTCTCTGCAGGGCTTCAGATCAGCAGTCTTAGGTTGCAGGAATCTAGTTTCCTAGGTTCTGGGGTGCCCCTAAATACTCAATTTAGGGGTGTGTTTAGGTCTGGGGGGTTAGTAGCCAATAGCTACTAGCCTTGAGGGTGGCTACACCCTAATCCTATTGGGGGAATCCTCCATCTAGAAGATGGAGGATTTCTAAAAGTCAGACTTACCTCAGCTCAGGACACCTTAGGGGTTGTCCTGACTGGCCAGTGACTCCTCTTTGTTTTTCTCATGATCTCCTCCGGCCTTGCCGCCAAAAGTGGGGCTGTAGCCAGAGGGGGCAGGCATCTCCACTAGCTGGGATGCCCTGTGGCGCTGTAACAAAGGGGGTGAGCCTTTGAGGGTCACCGCCATGTGTTACAGTTCCTGCAGGGGGAGGTGAAAAGCACCTCCACCCAGTACAGGCTTTGTTACTAGCCACAGAGTGACAAAGGCACTCTCCCCATGAGGCCAGCAACGTGTCTGGTGTGTGGCAGGCTGGTAAAACTAGTCAGCCCACACTGGAAGTCTGGTATGTTTTCAGGGGGCATCTCCAAGATGCCCTCTGGGTGTATTTTACAATAAAATGTACACTGGCATCAGTGTGCATTTATTGTGCTGAGAAGTTTGATACCAAACTTCCCAGTTTTCAGTGTAGCCATTATGGTGCTGTGGAGTTCGTGTTTGACAGACTCCCAGACCATATACTCTTATGGCTACCCTGCACTTACAATATCTAAGGTTTTGCTTAAACACTGTAGGGGCATAGTGCTCATGCACTTATGCCCTCACCTCTGGTATAGTGCACCCTGCCTTAGGGCTGTAAGGCCTGCTAGAGGGGTGACTTATCTATGCAATAGGCAGTGTGAGGTTGGCATGGCACCCTGAGGGGAGTGCCATGTCGACTTAGTCATTTTCTGCCCACCAGCACACACACGCTGGCAAGCAGTGTGTCTGTGCTGAGTGAGGGGTCCCCAGGGTGGCATAAGACATGCTGCAGCCCTTATAGACCTTCCCTGGCATCAGGGCCCTTGGTACCAGGGATACCAGTTACAAGGGACTTACCTGGATGCCAGGGTGTGCCAATTGTGGAGACAAAGGTACAGGTTAGGGAAACAACACTGGTGCTGGGGCCTGGTTAGCAGGACTCAGCACAACTTTCAAATCATAACTTGGCATCAGCAATGGCAAAAAGTCAGGGGGTAACCTTGCCAAGAAGGCATTTCCTTACAGCATCCTATTGTGATTCTACATTGTTTGCACTACTTTTCTTACTGTTACTTACCTGTTTTGGGTTTGTCTACATATACGTTTTGTATATTACTTACCTCCTAAGTGAGGGTATTCTCTGAGATACTTTTGGTATATTGTCACTAAAATAAAGTAGCTTTATTTTTAGTAACTCTGAGTGTTGTGTTTTCTTATGATATTGTGCATATGATATAAGTGGTATAGTAGGAGCTTTGCATGTCTCCTAGTTCAGCATAAGCTGCTTTGCCATAGCTACCTTCCATCAGCCTAAGCTGCTAAAAACACCTCTATTCTACTAATAAGGGATAACTGGACCTGGCACAGGGTGTAATTACCACAAAGTACCCACTATAAGCCAGGCCAGCCTCCTACACGAAGGCCCTGAAAAGTAGGAGTAAAGTACTATTATTATTTCTAAAGCCGTGATAAGGGATTTTACAAAGACCACAACAGACTGCAAAGCATTGAAGACGGATTCCTGGACCTGAGGACCTGCAAAGGAAGGGGACCAAGTCCAAGAGTCACGAAAGTGTCCAGGGGGGCAGCAGCCCACTAAACCCTGGATGAAGATGCAGAATTTCTGCCTCCGGTTGGAAGAAGCTGAAGATTCTGCAACAACGAAAGGAGGTAGGAAGTTCTTCGTGCACAAGATGTCCCACGACGTGCTGGAGGATGCAGAAGTGTTTCCTTGGCAAAATATCGCAAACGCGCCTTGTTAGGTGCAAGAGTCGCGGTTAGAGAAAATGGGTGCTGCCCGGGCCCAGGAAGGACCACGATGTCGCCACTTGGGAGAGGAGACAGAAGAACCCAGGAGGGCAGAACCCCATCTGTGGGGTGGCAGCAGCAGTAGCTGCAGAGAAAACCCCAGAGAGCTGGTTTGTCAGTACCCGGGTCCATAGTGGACCCCTGGGGGTGCATGCAATTGGCTCCCCAATACCAGATTTGGCATGGTGGGACAATTCCATGATCTTAGACATGTTACATGGCCATATTCGGAGTTAGCATTGTGAAGCTACATATAGGTATTGACCTTTAGGTAGTGAACACGTGTAATTGTGTCCCCGTACTCACAAAGTTCGGGGAAATGACCCTGAACTTTGTGGGGGGACCTTTGCTAGTGCAATGGTGCCCTCACACTTAGTAAGAAAATTAGTTACTTACCTGTAACTGCAGTTCTCCAGTATTGGTATCTTTCATAGATTCACATGCTTGAATCATCCCCGTCGTCGAGGTGGGAGCCTCACGGTAAGTTTAAATACATAAAGCAGTAAGTCAGTAAAAGTAAAACCAGTAGGCCCCAGTAGGCCTCATAAGGTATTTTACAGTCTATCCACTTTGTTTTGTGAAAAGACCCAAACTTCAGTCTCAACCAATCAGGATTCAGCCCCTCCCAAACAGTCCCAACAGAGGCTGAATTCCCTCAGATTTTCTAGTAGGAGTGTGAAGTTTAATATCTGTATAATAGGGGAGCCTCTGAGGGGAGGAGGGTGGGTCGCATGTGAATCTATGAAAGATACCAATACTGGAGAACTGCAGTTACAGGTAAGTAACTAATTTTCTTCTCCAGTATTGGATCTTTCATAGATTCACATGCTTGAATCAGAATAACGAGCAGTAATGTTTTCTTAATTAGTGAATTACATTGACTGTAATTCTATCGTAATTTTATAAATGATGTGAATCACATTAGTTCAGCTTTAAAAAACCACATACCTATTAATATATGTACATCAATAGACATTCGAATAGAAGAGCAATAACAGGTGTGTGGCAGAAAAAACCTGTACTCTTTTCATTATTATGAAGAGTACGACAAGCTAAGACATTATAATGAAGTGAACAATCTGAAGCAGAAATGTAGAGTAAAACACACTGTAGCTGTTAAGAAGACTAAGAACCAATAATGAACATACCTTGAGTGTGGTGGTGGGATGTGTTAGAGGCTCACCTTATCGAAATAAATGCCTCAGCACTGCCTGCCCCACTGCTGTATCGACGTTGTTCGTTTCCTCGAGACAGTAATGCCTCGTAAATGTGTGTTGGCTGGACCATGTTGCTGCTCTACAGATGCTATGTAGTGGTACCCCTGCAAATAATGCAGCAGATGTGGCTACCGATCTTGTAGAGTGGGCTCTCACCTTGGTGTGGAGCGGTTTTCCTGCTTTTGAATGGCAGAATTGAATTGCCAGACCAATCCATCTTGCTATAGTCTGTTTGGACACCGCGTGTCCCTTTCTTGTTCCTCCGAAAGCTACAAACAATTGATCCGACTGGCGGATAGCTTGAGTTTTCTGTAGATAAAACTTTAAACATCTTTTAATATCAAGAGAATGTAATGTTTTTTCTGCTACTGTTTGCGGATTTGGAAAAAAGGTTTTTAAGATAACTGGTTCATTTAGGTGAAACGTTGAAGGAACTTTCGGGATGTATTTTGGATTTGTCCGCAAGATGACACCTGAGTTTGTGAATTGGAGAAAAGGCTGTTTGATAGTGAAAGCCTGAATGTCACTGACTCTCTTTGCTGAAGTAAGAGCTAGCAGTAACGCTGTTTTCCATGAAATGAATTTTTGGTCAGCTTTGTGGATCGGTTCAAAAGGAGCTTTCATAAGCTGCATCAATACCACATTCAATGACCATAATGGTGGAGGCTTTCTAACTGGCGGGAAAACCCGAAAAAGGCCCTTCATAAATTGTTTGACGATTCTTGTGGAACACAAAGAAACTCTGTCTGGAGATCTGCGGTATCTGGAGATTGCTGCCAGATGTACCCGAATAGAAGAATATGCAAGCCCTGATTTTGCGAGGAGCAGGAGATGTGGAAGTATCTGTCCCGGAGTAGAGGACAAAGGATGTATATCTTGTGTTGCACACCATATACAAAAACGTTTCCATTTGAGTTTATAGGTTTTGTTGGTAGTGTCCGCTCTAGCTTTCGCCAAGATGTCTCTACACTCCGGGGAAATGTTGAGATTCAAGTATTCATTGTATTTAGGAGCCAAGCTGACAAATGAAGAGATGACGGATCTGGGTGTCTGACTTGTCCCTTGTGCATCGTTAAAAGAGTTGGGCTCTGTCTGAGTCGTAGATGTGGTCGTTCGGAGAGCATGAGGAGCTCCGTATACCAGACTTGTCTGGGCCATTTGGGAGCTATGAGCAGAAGGCGACACCCCTCCGCCTTCAGTTTGTTGATGACTCTCGGAATGAGCGGGATCGGAGGAAAAGCGTAGGCATAAACTCCGGACCATCTCATCGAAAACGCATTCCCCACGAATCTTTTTGGGGAAGCCAACTTGCGTAGAACTGGCATTTCTTGTTCTCGAGAGTGGCAAATAGATCTAAGTTCGGTTTGCCCCATAATAGAAAAAGGCTGTTGAGAGTTTTCTGGTCTAGTTCCCACTGGTGATAAGGAATCACTGTCCTGCTCAGGGTGTCTGCTAGAATATTGGTTTGTCCGGGCACATGCTCCGCCTTGAATGAAATATTGTGCTTTATGGCCCATGTCCAAATTTGTTGGGCTAGCTGCGAAAGTTGTAGGGATCTTGTGCCTCCTTGCTTGTTTAGATAAAACATGCTGGTTGTATTGTCTGTCCTGATTAAGACGCTTGAACTCTGTATCTTTGGTAAGAAAGCTTTCAGAGCTAAGTGTATTGCCTTGAGTTCCAGATAATTGATGTGGAGCTGACGTTCTTTCTGATTCCAGATTCCGCTGATTTGCAGGTCCTGGCAATGTGCCCCCCATCCTGCAAGAGAGGCATCCGTTGTTACTATGTAACTTGGTGTTTGGAGAAGAAAAGACAGTCCGTTTGACAAATTGGTTAGATTCGGCCACCACCTCATGATGTTCTTCATTGGAGGCGTTATGCGAATCTTGTCTTCGAAGGAACCGTTGACCTGGGTCCATTGTATGTCTAATTGTTCTTGCAGGGGCCGCATATGGAGCCTGCAATCTGGGACTAGCGGAATGCATGAAGATATCATTCCGAGCAATGATTTGTAGATGCAGACTGAAACGAACCTTCTTCTGGAGAGCCTTTGTGCCAAGGAGGTTAACTTTTGTTTCCGCTCGTGAGATGGGTAGGCTTTGTTGCGGACTGTGTCCAGAATTGCCCCCAAGAAATTCAATTCCTGTTTGGGGTAGAGTTGAGATTTCTGATAATTGACTACGAACCCTAGGTTGTGTAGCAATTGAAGGCAATGGAAAATATGATTTTTCACTTGCGATTTTGAGGGTGCCTTTATAAGCCAGTCGTCCAGGTAAGGGAAGACCTGGATCTCTGAGTGGCGGAGATGTGCTGCTACCGGAGCTAACATTTTTGTGAAGATTCTGGGGGCTGATTTGAGGCCGAATGGCAGAACTCGGAATTGAAGGTGCATACTTCCCACTCTGAACCTTAGGAATTTGCAATGGTTGCGATATATGGGGATATGAAAATAGGCATCCTGGAGGTCTAGGGATGCCATCCGATCTCCGGGATTTAACAGACGCAGGACATCCTGTAGAGTTACCATCCTGAACGATTGCTTCTTCAGAAACTTGTTCAGGGCTCTCAAGTCCAGAATGGGGCGCCAGTCTCCTGAGGGTTTCTTTACAAGGTAAAAACGGGAGTAGAATCCTCTGTTCTTTTGAAATAAAGGGACTGGTTCCACTGCTCCTTTTCTCAGCATTATTCTTACTTCCCTGAGGAGTTGGTTCAACCTCGGAGGCGGTGGGCCCGATGGAGGAACAGTTGGTGGTGTTTGAGTGAATTCCAGAGTATGGCCTCTGGCCACTACATCGAGTACCCATCTGTCCGATGTTATAGCCTTCCAGTTGGGGAAATAGGAAGTGATGCGACCTCCGACCCTCGATGTTGGTTGGTGGGGAAGCGTTGAGATGATCAGCAGGTCATTGTTTCCTGCCTGTATCTCTTCCCCGGGCAGCTCCTCTTCCTCTAGCTGGGTGTTTGTAAGCTGCGGCCGGAGGCAATCGATAATGCTGCTGTTGCTGATGGTATTGCTGTTGTGATCCTGTGGAGGAAGATGGATATTGTGACCTGTATTGCTGGTATCCACCTCGAAAGGAGTAATTACCTCTAGCCCTTGCTCCACGAAAAGGTTGCTTTTTATATTGCAGGGTACCTAGGGATTTTGCCGTATCGGTATCCGTCTTGATAGCCTGCAACATGTCGTCCACGTGTTTGCCAAACAAACTCTCTCCATCGAAAGGCATGTCAAGAACACGAGTCTGGACTTCTGGTCTGAAAGAAGTCGCCTTTAGCCATCCTTGTCTGCGCAGGACTGCTGCACCAGCTAATTGTCTAAAGCCAGTGAGAGAAATGTCTATTGCGCTGTCTATTATTTCTGCGGAGACCCTTTCTCCCTCCTGCAAGACCTTTTTTGCTTCCACCTTGACGTCTTCTGGCAGTAAATCTAAAAAAGCAGACATGTCTGCCCACATCTGGCGATCGTACCTTCCCAAGATGGCGAGGGAATTAGCCGCCTTAACGGTGACTGCGGCCACAGAGGAGAATTTCTTGCCAATATTGTCTAATCTCCTTCCTTCTTTATCTGGGGGAGACGCAATAGGTGTGGAGGGGTTTTTGGAACGTCGCTGAGCCGCCTGTGGTATCACAGAGTCAGGTTTCGGCTGTGAGACTAGACAGGCCGGAGAATCATCTGGGGCCTTATATTTTTTCTCTAGTCTTGGCATTTGTGAAGGCACTGTTGCTGGGTTTTTCATTGCCTTCAAACCCTCCTGCCATAAGAAATCGCCAATGGGTATGGCTCTTACAGATCTTTTTGATGGCTCTTTAAAGTCGTACAAAAAACATTCGGTTTCATGAGAAACAATTGCAAGGCCAAAACGTTTCGCCGCTCGCTCTATCAGATTATGGAAACCTCCTATGTCCTCTGGAGGAGAATCTACTGGACCTGCTGGCAATGGAGATGGTGTGGGGACGAGGTAATCATCCCATTCACTAGTCGCCGAATCTCTTAGCTCACCCTCTTCCCTTTCGTCGTCCGATGAGGGGCAAGTTTCCTGGGTTTGGCTAATTACAGGTATAGTAGCCTGTGGCGTTACGGAAAGGCTAGTAGTATGAGCTTGCCGAGGTGTCTGGTAGCTCTCAGGTCTAGGTGGCGTGGACTGAGTTGATGGTGGAAACCTTTTATAGTAGTCTTTCAACATAAATTGAAGATCTGTCACTAATGTGCTAGGCATAGCAAGGGGCGATGGTTGTTGTGTCTGTGGATAAGATGTTGAGGCATAACTAGGCTGATACTGTTGATCCTCTTCTTCGTCAAACTCTTGGCATTTTACATTGAGTTGTGACGGGCTACTAGCTGCCCCAAACATTCCGTCGTTCTGCGAGTATGTGTCGTCGTCCTCATCCTCTAAAAGATGTTGTGGTGGGTATGGCAACACTTTACTTGGTGAGGTATGCATTGGAAGAATATCAGACGCCTTGTCCCCTATATTAATAATTGAAAGGGGTAAGAATCTGGTGGAGTCGTCCTGATGGTATGAGGAATGGTGAGGCGAAGTATCCAGGTAGGTGGATGGTTTGTATACTGTTAATGCTGTAGATGATACGATCGTCGATGGTTCACTCGTCGGCGGTTCCCTCGTCGACGGTTCTCTTTTGGCCCGTTCTCTCGTCGACGGTTCCTTCGTCGGCGGCGTCTTTACTAACGGGTCCTTTGTCAACGAATGCTCCGTCGATGGTCTCTTTGTCGACGGGTACTTTATCGACGACGGTCGTGTAGGTGCCGTCGTCGGCAGTACCTTATTGAACCTCATTGAGAGGTGCTTCGTAGATGGGAGTGCCCTGGTTGATTGGTGAACCCAGGAGGCCTCCGCTGTCGACGATGTGGTTGCCGACGAAGCTTTCTTAACATTTTTTGCCGTAATTATCGTCGTCGATGACAACGGCGACGACGTCATAATCATCGGTGAGGCTGGCGTTGTGAACGTCGACGATACCGTAGTCGCTGTTACCGTCGACACAGTTCACCGAAAAGAGTTGTTCTGGCTCTTTTTGTGTTGACAGAGACAGAGATGGCTTTTTTGAGGTACTTTTCTGGTGTAAAGGCGTAGTAGGTTCTGAATGAACCTTTTTTGGCCCATGTTTAAATGTCTCTGAATGAAAAACATCCTTTTTCGTCCCAGTAGAGACTTGTCTTGTCTTCTTGAGCACCTTCCTTGGTGGTTCACCCGACCCTCTGCTTCTCTCACCTGTTCTTTTCTGAGGGCGAGAAGTTTGTGATGATGCCTCACTGTCATCTGAGGAAGGATGCTCTAAGGCTTTCTGTTTTTGTAGCCATAAGAGAAGTCTACCCTCCCGGTCTTTAAGGGTTTTTTGACTAAAGGTGCGACAGATTTTGCAGTCTCTCACCTTGTGGTCTGGATGAAGGCAATAAATACACTTCTTGTGGGGGTCATCAACATGCAGTCTCTTCTTCCCACAGGTGTCACAATCTCTGAACAGACCCTTTTTTGCCTTTTCAGACATGGTAGAGCTGTAGCAAGTTTCCTGAGAGAAAAAACTAATCTTCAGTCAGAAAATAGGAAAAAACTGAGCAGAGCTCAGGGAGACTCCCTTCACACGACGTGCGGTAGAAAATCTGAGGGAATTCAGCCTCTGTTGGGACTGTTTGGGAGGGGCTGAATCCTGATTGGTTGAGACTGAAGTTTGGGTCTTTTTACAAAACAAAGTGGATAGACTGTAAAATACCTTATGAGGCCTACTGGGGCCTACTGGTTTTACTTTTACTGACTTACTGCTTTATGTATTTAAACTTACCGTGAGGCTCCTACCTCGACGACGGGGATGATTCAAGCATGTGAATCTATGAAAGATCCAATACTGGAGAACTTTGCACCTAACCTTCAGCAAGTGAAGGTTAGACATATAGGTGACTTTTAAGTTACTTGAGTGCAGTGAAAATGGCTGTGAAATAACGTGTGCAGTATTTCACTCAGGCTGCAGTCCTGTGTAAAGGTTTGTCTGAGCTCCCTATCGGTGGCAAAAGAAATGCTGCAGCCCATCGCGATATCCTGGAACCCCCATACCCTGGGTACCTAGATACCGTATACTAGGGAATTATAAGGGTGTTCCAGTGTGCCAACTGACGTTGGTAAAAGTGGTCACTTGCCTATAGCAACAAATTTAAAGGCAGAGAGAGAATAAGCACTGAGGTTCTGGTTAGCAGAGCCTCATTGACACAGTTCCTACACGGGTATACACATTCAGGCCACAAACTATGAGCACTGGGGTCCTAGATAGTAGGATCCCAGTGAGACAGGCAAAAACAAACTGACATACATGTAAAAATGGGGGTAATATGCCAGGCAAGATGATACTTTCCTACAACTACACTTAAGAGACTATGGGGGTAATTTTGACCCTGTCGGTCCGAGACCGCCAGGGTTAAAAATGACCGAAGCACTGCCAACAGGCTGGCGGTGCTTCCTGCCCTATTACGACCGCGGCGGAAGCGCTGCGGTCGCACCGCCGGGGCCGGCGGTTTCCCGCCGTTTTAGCCCCGGCGGTGATAATCCTCCAGGGCAGCGCTGCAAGAAGCGCTGCCCTGGGGATTATGACACCCCTACCGCCAGCCTGTTTCTGGCGGTGAAACAGGCTGGCGGTTTGCACCGCCAGGAAGAGGCTGGCGATAAGGGGTGTCCTGGGGCCCCCTAACAGGGTCCCGGCCAGCTTTTCACTGTCTGCATAGCAGACAGTGAAAAGCGCGACGGGTGCAACTGCACCCGTCGCACTGCCGCAACACCGCCGGCTCCATTAGGAGCCGGCTTCTATGTTGCGGCCTCATCCCCGCTGGGCCGGCGGGCACAAACTTGGTTTGCGCCCGCCAGCCCAGCAGGAATGTCATAATGGGGGCCGCGTGAGTGCGGCCGCATTGGCGGCCGCACGCCGGTTACCACCTGGCGGGCGGCGGTAGGCGCCCGCCAAGGTCGTAATGACCCCCTATGTAAAGAAGGGCTCTGAGATACTGCATGAGGGTGGAACTATTCAAATGCTTATGACTATCAAAGCAGATCCCCTATGAGAAAATAGCTTGTAAGACTATGTTTAGATGGAATCCTTAATGTCTAATGATGGTGTTTGTTAATGATGGCTCTACTGAAGTACCACTGTGGGTCCATAATACATTTGTATACTCTATTATCTACCTCCATTTAGACTCACCACACAAAGCATAATCCCAAAATAACAATCTCAACTATAAGACTGTTGTACTGAACATTCTTGTAAGGCATTTCAACATCTCTCCCACAGAACATTTCCTTTCTGTAGACATTTAGTACATCAGGACTCCTAATATACTTTATATATTACACATCCTACACCATGGCTAGTCTCCTATGGCCCCTTAATACTGGTCACCTTCTAACAGAGGATCTTCTCTTGCTATAGACAGCCACTCATCAGAAGTATGATCATTCCCAACATCAGAGTTCGTGTAGGGCAAGGTGCAGACCCATCTGGAAAAAGAAATACAGTTTGTTAAAATAGATTTGCTGAAATAGGTGTGACAAGTCAGATCCATGGCCTCACATACTCAATACATTATGAATTGAGGAAGACTTCCTCAAGTAGGAATAATTACCTGTAATCCCAGTTCTCATCCAGCAGAACCATTATTATAGTCATAAGCAATGTACTGTCCTGCCTTCATGTGAGTTCACTGGATAGTTATAGTTATGATCGTTTTTCCAAAGGAAAGGCCTTTTTTGTGTTGCTAATAACTTTGGTCTACTTTGAAGAATTTCCACAAAGCTTTTAAAAAAAGTGCTACTTTTTGACAAGTTTGTGCCAGGAAAGTTTCATGGTATCTGGCATGAGGGGAGCTGAGAAAAAGGGGGAGCCCAAAATGCGTTACTGCATTCACTATTCCATAAGAACTTTAGGCACCGCTACAGCTCAAACTGTTGAACGGTTTTACACCAAATTTGCTAGAACACTAGTTCTTGATCCAAAAGAACAAGTTACTTACCTTCGGTAACGCCTTTCCTGGTGGATACACTAGCTACTTGTGGATTCCTCACCTAATGAATTCTCCCAATGCGTCAGCATTCGACGGAAATCTTCTTCCCAGCTCTGCACGTCGACGAGCACGTCACAACTGCCCGACTCCCACGCAATGCCGTCTGACATCAACGAGGCAATAAGAGGTCCTCGCTGACTTACTGACGTACGTTTTCACAATTTTTTACGTGCCTTCAAGGCGAACAAGTGACTACCGACAATACATACTCAACATGAGTAAATCAGTCAAATATAAAACATAACCTTTAATCAAATATAAACATCAAAATATCAAATATATTTATAAAAGTATATATATATATATATATATATATATATATATATATATACATATATATATATATGTGTACACATATAAAACACATATATGTACATGTATCTACATATACCATCAAACATAAATATGTAGGAGGCTGGCCTGGCTTATAGTGGGTACCTTGTGGTACTTACACCTTGTGCCAGGTACAGTTATCCCTTATTAGTAGATTAGAGGTGTTCTAGCAGCTTAGGCTGATAGAGGTAGCTATAGCAGAGCAGCTTAGGCTGAACTAGGAGACATACAAAGCTCTTACTATACCACTTATATCAAATAGCACTATATCACAAGAAAATACAACACTCAGAGTTACTAATAATAAACGTACTTTATTTTTTATGACAATATGCCACAAGTATCTCAGAGGATATACTCCCTTAGGAGTTAAGTAATATACACAAAATATACACACACAACCAAATTCAGGTAGGTAAACAGTTAGAAAAGTAGTGTAAACACTGTAGAACACAATATAATGCAATAGGGAAAAATAGGCTTAGGGGCAACACAAACCATATACTTCAAAAATGGAATGCGAACCACGAATGGACCCCAGGCCTAGTGTAGTGTGTAGAGGGTCACTGGGAGTGTAAGAAAACACTAAGGGTGTCCAAGACACCCCACCCCAAGACCCTGAAAAGTAGGAGTAAAGTTACCCTACCTCCCCAGAAAGACAGTAAAGGCGACATAGGGGATTCTGCAAGGACTACAACTGACTGCAAAGCACTGAAGACGGATTCCTGGACCTGAGGACCTGTAAAGGAAGGGGACCAAGTCCAAGAGTCACGCAAGTGTCCAGGGGGGGCAGGAGCCCACTAAACCCCGGATGAAGCTGCAAAAGGGCTGCCTCCGGGTGGAAGACGCCGAAGATTCTGCAACAACAGAAGGTGCCAGGAACTTCTCCTTTGGTCAATAGATGTCCCACGGCGTGCTGGAGGATGCAGAGTTATTTTCACGCAGAAAGACCGCAAACAAGCCTTGCTAGCTGCAAGAGCCGTGGTTGAAGGTTATGGGTGCTGCCAGGGTCCAGGAAGGACCAGGAGGTCGCCCCTTGGAGGAGGAGACAGAGGGGGCGCTCAGCAACATGGAGAGCCCACGCAGAAGCAGGCAGCACCCACAGAAGCACCTGAACAGGCGTTCAGAAGATCTGAGCACAACGGTCACATCAGCACAACAAAAGGGAGTCCCACTAATTCGAAGTCCAACTCAGCGAGTTGGGCAATGCAGGACGGAGTGCTGGGGACCTGGGCTAGGCTGTGCACAAAGGAAGTCTTGCAAAAGTGCACAGAAGCCCTGGCAGCTGCAGTTCACGCAGTACACAGGATTACTGTCTGGCGTGGGGAGGCAAGGACTTACCTCCACCAAATTTGGACAGAAGGGCCACTGGACTGTCGGGGACACTGGGATCCAACTCCTGTTTTGGTTTGACACATGCTTTATTCGATCAGTCAATCATCAAAGCGAAAATACAATAATAATAAATAAGGATACATGAAAATATGATCACAAGATTACAACGCATATTCTATAGGAAGGTCGGGGCAAGACATCAAGGAGCTACCTCTAATACATGGTTTGACGAGTCCTGCCATATGGCCAAGAAAGGACTAAAAGGTGCCCTTTTGAACGGACCCCACGGGGAAATATTACTAGCCAGACGCTTATACAAAGAATCCATCACTCGAGCAAAAAAAACCTGGGAAGATAAAACTTGGCAGAGTTTAGTGGATGCTACTCAATCTAACAACAATAAATTGTTTTGGGAACTGTTAGGCAAACGAGAGAAAGAGGGTAGGATTGGTGTGAGAAGCCATATACAGCCAGAAAAATGGGTTGACCATTTCTCTGGCTTATGCAGAGAAATTGAAACTCCTACAACCTTAATTACAGGGGAAGCAGGCCAAGACCTTCCATCTACCCCTGATGAGAATTGTGGCCCAGCCCCTCTTGTAGGGGGAACACAGGGTTTTAAGAGCTATATCTGTTTTACCACCAAAGAAACAGCCAATGCTATTGGTTCCTTAAAACTTGGGAAAGCCCCAGGCCCAGACAAAATTCCAGGGGATCTCTACTCGTCAGAACCATTAGTCTGGACTTGGTATATCAATACACTCTCTAATAAAATTGCCGAAGGGGGGCAGATCCCCATGACATGGAAGGGAGCAGAAATTATCCCCATCCATAAAAAGGGTGACGCCAACCTTCCGACAAATTATAGACCAATCAGTTTAATTGACAACATCCAAAAAATATTTGCCAAACAACTCCTAGGTAGATTAACCAATTGGGCCAAAGACCAGAATATTCTTTCCCCTCTCCAAGCTGGTTTTCGCCCAAAGACCAGTACAGTGGACCAGGTTTTTAGACTGGCCATTCTGTACTGGAAGTACACAGCTCTTGCCAAACAACCATTATACATTGCCTTTGTCGACCTGAGATCAGCATTTGACTTGGTCCCGAGGGAAAAGTTGTGGGAAGTGTTACAAAAAATAGGGACTCCGGCCAATTTAATCCAACTTCTAAAGCGGCTGCATGAGGATACATATGCGCAGGTGAGATGGGGGAACCTAGGCGAATTAACGGACAAAATCCCCATAAATAGGGGTGTTCGCCAGGGTTGTGTATTGGCACCATTTTTATTTTCTATTTTTATTAACGAGGTTGTACAGGTTTTAATGACGTGCCAGAATGATGCCCCCACCCTATGCGCTCAAAAAGTTCCAATCCTTCTCTTTGCCGATGACTCTCTCCTTATTTCTAAATCCCCCATGGGCCTTCAAACTCTTATCAACAGATTTAACTCCTTCTGTTGTGACTACGGCCTAGAGCTAAACCATAAAAAGACCAAGCTAATGGCATTCCGCTCAGGAGTGCGGAAGAAATGCACTATCCACCTAGAAGGGAACCTCCTGGATAAAGTACCCTCCATCGATTACCTGGGTGTAAGGATTGCTGACAATTTAAATTGGGGAGAACAGATTAATAAAAGTGAGGGTCGTTTGCAGCATGGTGCGGCTTCAATCCTGCGCTTTTACAGGGGCACGACAGCAAAAACCGTCTCCCCGGCAATTAAGATCTACATCGCCAGAGCACATGGCGCTGCCGCATACGGAGCAGAGGTTTGGGGTTTTTCTGACTGTAACAGGCTCACTATTAGTGAGAATAGTTTTGCGAGGTCTCTGTGTGCTTGTCCTCCTAGTACTCCACTGCTACCTCTGTTCTTAGACTTAGGCCTGAGACGCATAGCCGATCTGATCATCCTAAGACCATTATTATATTGGATACGACTATGGACCAACCCCGAACTAGACGTTTATAAGTCCTCACTCCACGACCTGCTTATGTGCCCCAATTCAACTTCTATTCCCTGGGTCAAACATGTATCCAGTTGGTTCAACAAACTCGGCCTAAGCCACTTTTGGGAGGAACCCCATAAATTAGAAAAGGCTCATTCTATTGCGCTAAAACGCATATATTGGTCCCATGTATATAACGATCATATTACTCATAGAACTCATGGCACTTTAACAAATCATTTTACAGATTTTAAATGGTATCCACAATTTGAACCCTATCTAGACAATATACCTGACATTCTTGGCAAAAGCTTATATGCCAGATTCCGTTTCGGGTCGCTGCCATTGAAGACATTGATGTGCAGATGGGGTACAAAAACAGATACAAGTACATGCCCAGCCTGTGACGCAAAACCAGAAACGATTGAGCATTTCATGTTTTTTTGCCCTGCTTATTCTCTTCCCAGGTCTAAGTGGATCTGTCATATCTGCCGCGATATGGGGATAAGAGATTGTGCCTCTGCTTTGCGGATTTTAAAAAGTCATCATTCCACGGTTTTAATACTTGCTGTCAGTAAATATTTATTAGTAGCATGGCGAATACGAAATTCCATTGCAAAGACTGTGTCTTAATTAGAGCCTTACTTTTATTCTTTATTCTCTTACTCTTACAAGGATTATAGGAAAGGGGCTGAAATCGTATTATGTGTATTATGTGTCCTGAGAATTCTTTTAATTATAGTATGCTCAGTAACCTATGTTCCAACTCCTGTGTTCCAGGGACCACGCTCGTCCAGATGAGCGGGGACCCAGACGACCGGTGATGCAGAGGTTTCGTGCCTCCCTTGGCAGGGGAAAGATTCCGTCGACCCACGGGAGATTTCTTCTTGGCTTTCAGTGCAGGGTGAAGGCAGGCAGCCCTCAAAGCATACACCACCAGGAAACAGTCGCGAAAGCCGGCAGGATGAGGAGCTACAATATTGCTGGTAGTCGTCTTGCTACTTTGTTGCGGTTTTGCAGGTGTCCTGGGGCAGTCAGCGGTCGATTCTTGGCAGAAGTCGAAGAGGGAGATGCGGAGGAACACTGGTAAGCTCTTGCATTCGTTATCTGATGAGATACCCACAGGAGAGACCCTAAATGGCCCACAGAGGAGGACTGGCTACAGAGAAAGGTAAGCACCTATCAAGAGGGGTCTCTGACGTCACCTGCTGGCACTGGCCACTCAGAGGTGTCCATTGTGCCCTCACACCTCTGCATGGCAGAGGTCTGGGACACACTGGAGGAGCTCTGGGCACCACCCCTGGGAGGTGCTGGTCAGGGGAGTGGTCACTCCCCTTTCCTTTGTCCAGTTTCGCGCCAGAGCAGGGCTGGGGGGATCCCTGAACCAGTGTAAACTGGCTTATGCAAGGAGGGCACCATCTGTGCCCTTCAAAGCATTTCCAGAGGCAAGGAGAGGCTACTCCTCTCAGGCCCTTCACACCTATTTCCAAAGGGAGAGGGTGTAACACCCTCTCTCGGAGGAAATCCTTTGTTCTGCCTTCCTGGGACTGGGCTGCCCAGGCCCCAGGGGGGCAGAAACCTGTCTGAAGGTTGGCAGCAGCGGTAGCTGCAGAGAAAACCCCAGAAAGTTAGTTTGGCAGTACCCGGGCTCTGTGCTGGAGACCCAGGGATGCATGGAATTGTCCCCCCAATACCAGAATGGTATTGGGGTGACAATTCCATGATCCTAGACATGTTACATGGCCATGTACGGAGTTACCATGCCCTCAAACTAAGTAATTTTGCACCTAACCATCACTCAGTGAAGGTTAGACGTATAGGTGACTTATAAGTTACTTAAGTACAGTGTAAAATGGCTGTGAAATAACGTGGACGTTATTTCACTCAGGCTGCAGTGGCAGTCCTGTGTAAGAATTGTCTGAGCTCCCTATGGGTGGCAAAAGAAATGCTGCAGCCCATAGGGATATACTGGAACCCCACTACCCTGGATACCTAGGTACCATATACTAGGGAATTATAAGGATGTTCCAGTGTGCCAATCAGAATTGGTAAAATTAGTCACTCGCCTGCAGTGACAATTCAAAAGGCAGAGAGAGCATAAACACTGAGGTTCTGGTTAGCAGAGCCTCAGTGATACAGTTAGGCACCACACAGGGAACACATACAGGGCACACTTTATGAGCACTGGGGTCCTGGCTCGCAGGATCCCAGTGACACAGGCAAAAACAAACATTCATACAGTAAAAATGGGGGTAACATGCCAGGCAAGATGGTACTTTCCTACAATATACATACACACCCTAGGATATCTTGGTAAGACCAACCAGGCAACGAGGAGGCGGTTGGGACCGTGAGGAATCCACAGGTAGCTTGTGTATCCACCAGAAAAGGTGTTACTGAAGGTAAGTAACTTGTTCTTCTGATGGATACAACTACCTGTGGATTCCTCACCCAATGAATAGAGTCCCAAAGCAGTACTGCACTCGGTGGCGGGTGCCTGAATGGTCACACCAAGAAATCCTGCCGCACAGACCGTGCAAAATGGCCATCCCTCCTAACCTCTGAATCCAAGCAATAATGATTCACAAAACTATGAAGGGAAGCCCAAGTTGGGGCCTTACAAATAACAAATAACAGCCACAGAAACACCTCTAGCCAAAGCCGGAGAGGCTGACTTAGCCCTGGTGGAATGGGCTCTAATTCCAACCGGAGGAACCTTCTTTGCCGAGGAACAACAAATTTTAATGCAAAGAATGACCCACCTGGATAGTGTTCTTTTGTGGACCGCCTTGCCTTTCCTCTTCCCCAAGTAGCCGATGAAGAGCTGATATTCCACTCGGAACTCTCTTGTTCTGTCAACGTAGAAGCTTAAAGCTCTTTTAGGGTCAAGCCGATGGAGTCTCTCCTCTTTTGATGGATGGGGAGGAGGATAAAAGGATGAGAGCGTAATAGACTGCCCTAAATTGAAGGGTGTAACAACCTTCGGTAGGAAAGCCGCCCTGGTCCTCAGCACCACTATGTCTGCATGGAAGGAAGTGAAAGGGGGTTTAACGCTAAGCACTTGAAGTTCACTCACTCACCTAGCTGATGTGATGGTTAAAAGAAAACAGTTTTTAACACTAAAAACCTTAAGGGGCATGAATGTAAAGGCTCAAACGGTGAACCAATCAAGAAAGTGAGTACTAAATTTAGATCCCATTGAGGCATAATAAAAGGAGAGGGAGGGAACTTATTAGTAAGACCTTTTAAAAACCTTACAACTATAGGGGATTTAAACAAAGAGGGTTAATCAGGAAGGCACAAAAAGGCCGACAGCACCCACAAATAGCCCTTAACAGTTGCAACTGCACAATCACTCTGCGCCAAGGACAACGCAAATAATAAAATATCCGACAAATGGGCCCATAAAGGATCAATTTGCTTCTCTCCGTGCCAGGCTACAAATTTTGCCCATCTACTAGCATAGATTGATTTGGTGGAGTGTCGCCTGGCCGATAAAATAACGTCCACCACTTCCAGTGGGAGAGAAAAGGAACTCAGATTGCCCCGTTCAATCTCCAGGCATGCAGATGCAGACTCTGGAGATGGGGGTGTAGAACCTGCTCCTGCGACTGCAAGAGGAGGTCTGCCCTGTGAGGGAGACGGAGCAGAGGGCACAGTGACAGTTGGAGAAGATCCGAGTACCACACTCTTTGTGGCCAATCCGGAGCTAATAAAATGACTTGTGCCCAGTCTTGGCGAATCTTCCTCAGAACCCGTGGAATCAAGGGTATGGGGGGAAACGCGTAAAGCAATTGGCTGTGCCAGGGCATCTGAAACGCATCCCCCAACGCCCCTTGCACCGGATACTGAAGGCTGCAGAACAACGGGCAGTGCACGTTCTCCCGAGTGGCTAAGAGGTCTACCTGAGGAAATCCCCACATCCGGAAGATGCAAAGGATCAGATCCGGATGGAGACTCCACTCGTGATCAACTGAGAAGTGTCGACTGAGACTGTCCGCACGTACATTTTGAACTCCGGCCATATGGTTTGTGTAAGGAAATGTCTCCCTGTTGCAGTTACCCCCCACTTTTTGCCTGATACTGATGCTGACTTGACTGAGAAGTGTGCTGGGACCCTGCTAACCAGGCCCCAGCATCAGTGTTCTTTCCCTAAACTGTACCTTTGTCTCCACAATTGGCACAACCCTGGCACTCAGGTAAGTCCCCTGTAACTGGTACCCCTGGTACCAAGGGCCCTGATGCCAGGGAAGGTCTCTAAGGGCTGCAGCATTTCTTATGACACCTTGGGGACCCCTCACTCAGCACATGCACACTTCCTCGCAGCTTGTGTATGCTGGTGGGGAGAAAATTACTAAGACGACATGGCACTTCCCTCAGAGTGCCATGCAAACCTCACACTGCCTGTGGCATAGGTAGGTCACCCCTCTAGCAGGCCTTACAGCCCTAAGGCAGGGTGCACTATACCACAGGTGAGGGCATATGTGCATGAGCACTATGCCCCTACAGTGTCTAAGCAAAACCTTAGACATCGTAAGTGCAGGGTAGCCATAAGAGAATAATGAATGGGAGTTTGTCAAACACGAACTCCACAGTTCCATAATGGCTACACTGAAATCTAGGAAGTTTGGTATTAAACTTCTCTGCACAATAAGTGTACAATTTATTGGAACGTACACCCAGAGAGCATCTTAGAGATGCCCCCTGTAGGAGGCTGTCCTGGCTTATAGTAGGTACCTTGTGGTACTTACACCTTGTGCCAGGTCCAGTTTTCCCTTATTAATAGAATAGAGGTGTTCTAGCAGCTTAGGCTGATAGAGGTAGCTATAGCAGAGCAGCTTAGGCTGAACTAGGAGACATGCAAAGCTCCTACTATACCACTTGTATCACATAGCACTATATCATAAGAAAACACAATACTCAGAGTTACTAAAAAATAAAGGTACTTTATTTTAGTGACAATATGCCAAAAGTATCTCAGAGGATACCCTCCCTTAGGAGGTAAGTAATATACACAAATTATATGCACACAAACCCCAAACAGGTAAGTAACAGTTAGAAAAGTAGTGCAAACAATGTAGAATCACAATAGAATGCAATAGGGAGAAATAGGCCTAGGGGCAACACAAACCATATACTCCAAAAGTTGAATGCGAACCACAAATGGACCTCAGGCCTAGTGTAGTGTGTAGAGGGTCGCTGGGAGTGTAAGAAAACACTAAGGATGTCCAAGATACATCACCCCAAGACCCTGAAAAGTAGGAGTAAAGTCACCCTACTACTCCAGAAAGACAGTAAGGTCGAGATAGGGGATTCTACAAGGACAACAACTGACTGCAAAACATTGCAACAAAAAAGCCTATTTCCCCTACTTTTCCTCGCCTGACAGACCAGGAAAACTCTTCCAGCTTTGGCTGAGTCTTCTGGCCTGTGGGCTGGGAGGGGGGAGAAAGGGGGGTGGGGTTTGTGTAAGGAAATGGCTCCCTGTTGCAGTTACTCCCCACTTTTTGCCTGATACTGATGCTGACTTGACTGAGAAGTGTGCTGGGACCCTGCTAACCAGGCCCCAGCACCAGTATTCTCTTACCTAAAATGTACCATTGTTTCCACAATTGGCACACCCCTGGCACACAGATAAGTCTCTTGTAAAAGGTACAAGTGGTACCAAAGGCCCTGTGACCAGGGAAGGTCCCTACGGACTGCAGCATATGTTGTGCCACCCTAAGGGACCACTTACCTAACACATGCACACTGCCATTGTAGATTGTGTGTGTTGGTGGGGAGAAAAAGGCAAAGTCGACATGGCATCCCCCTCAGGATGCCATGCCCACAAAATACTGCCTGTGGCATAGGTAAGTCACCTCTCTAGCAGGCCTTACAGCCCTAAGGCAGGATGCACTATACCACAGGTGGGGGCATAGCTGCATGAGCAATATACCGCTACAGTGTCTAAGTCTATTCTTAGATATTGTAAGTACAGTGTGGCCATATTAAGTATATGGTCTGGGAGCTTGTCAAAAACGAACTCCACGGCTCCATAATGGCTTCACTGAATACTGGGAAGTTTGGTATTAAACTTCTCAGAATAATAAACCCACACTGATGCCAGTGTTGGATTTATTTAAAAAATGCACACAGAGGGCATCTTAGAGATGCTCCCTGTATTTTACCCAATCCTTCAGTGCAGGACTGACTGGTGTGTGCCAGCCTGCTGCTGAGAGCGAGTTTCTGACCCCCTGGGGTGAGAGCCTTTGTGCAGTCTGTGGTCAGAAACAAAGCCTGCACTGGGTGGAGGTGCTTAACACCTCCCCCCCTGCATGAACTGTAACACCTAGCAGTGAGCCTCAAAGGCTCAGGCTTCGTGTTAAAATGCCCCAGGTGAAGGAAAGTACCATCTTGCCGAAAATGAGTTACTTACCTGTAACTGTAGTTCTCCAGTATTGGAATCTTTCATAGATTCACATGCTTGAATCATTCCCCGTCGTCGAGCTGGGAGTCCCCGGTATAATTTATACAAGTAATATCAAGATATATTAACAAAGAAAAAAAGGCCCCAGGTGTCTTCAATTTAACAGTCTATCAGAGTCATTTTGTGAAAAGGACCAAACTTGAGCATCCACCAATCAGGCAACAGCACCCTCCAGAACCCTCCTGAGAGAAGCTCCAGCACCTCAGATTTTCCAAGCACAAGTGCGTACAATATAGGAAACAGAGAGAGAGAAAGAGGTGAAGTGAGCTTCTCCGGGGAGGCGGGTGGGTCGCATGTGAATCTATGAAAGATTCCAATACTGGAGAACTACAGTTACAGGTAAGTAACTTATTTTCTTACTCCAGTATTGGAACTTTCATAGATTCACATGCTTGAATCAGAATAGAGAGCAGTAGTTATGCACATTGCAATATGATAACATATTTGATGGAAAACAGTTCAATACACAAAACCTCATTATATCCCTGCATATAAATATATATATATATATATATATATGCAACTATAAAGGTATGCAACTATATATATATGACCATATCTATATATATATATATATATATATATATATACATACATATACCCATATATATATATATACATACATAAACATTTACACATATTTAAAGAATTGCCAAGAGACAGAGCAAAATAAATTATTCCAAGACACTTATGTAACATGAATACCATCATTAAAAAACGACCACTTATGTGTTTGTTAGAATGTTCTTTTACCCTTGTATACCTTCCTCTTTTTGTTTTATTTTTGCAAATATAGGAGATATAAACAATGTGCATACCTGTTCTAGGATGGAGGGATGTAGAAGAGATGGCTCACCTTCACCTGAAGAGATTCCTGAGAACCGCTTGGCCCACTGCTACCTCTCCCTGAGAAAGGCAGTAGTGTTTTGTGAATGTATGACAGCTCTTCCATGTTGCTGCCCTACATATGTCTTGTAGTGAAACTCCGGAGAACAGTGCCGCTGACGATGAAACTGCTCTCGTAGAGTGAGCATGCACAGGTGAGTGCAGAGGTTTGCCTGCTGCTTGATGGCAGAAGCGAATGGCTGAGGCGATCCATCTGGAAATACTCTGCTTGGAGAGTGGATTACCTTTCCTAGGAGCACTGTATGATACGAATAGTTGATTAGAGCGTTGAAAAGATTTAGGGGGTCATTCTGACCCTGGCGGTCGGTGTTAAAGCGGCGGCCAACCCGCCAACAGGCAGGCGGTCAAAAAAATGGAATTCTGACCCTGGCGGGAACCGCCAACACAGCCCGCCACCTTAACACTTCGCCCGCCACGGCGGGACACACAAACAGCGCGGCGGTCACCGCCAACAGGCAGGCGGCAGACAATGTACCGCCCACACTATCACAACTCACCAATCTGCCACCTTTTCAGGGGCGGGAGCCCCGCCGATAAAAACACGGCGGAAACCGACTACGAACGGGAAAACGCTCACCTATACACACTCCACGAGGACGGAGAACAGCATGGAACCCGAATTAAACATCCTACCAGCTATTGTCTACCTGCTCATCTACCACGAGTACGAACGCCGGCGCAGACGACAACGGTGAGTCCTGCACCTACGACACAGGGGAGGGGGGAGGAGGAAAGCTTACGGGCACCCACATATGCGACACCCCCACCCCCCCCCCCAACTATCTACACACCAATGCAGAGCACCAAGTCACAGTGACACCACCCAAACCCCCCGGAATTATGCAAATACATAATTAAAGTGAGAAACAAAATTTATGTATAAAAGAGGTTCATTGAAGTCATGGTAAAATAGCAATAAGAATTGTAAAAAATCAAGAAAGAACATTGCGAAACCGATAAACATAGGCAATAAGTCCTGCACAGTCACTTAAATTTCCACTGTCCGTGGGCCAAAGTGTATCAACACATGGGCAAAGCCCACACAGGAGACCTGAGTCCGTTGGAGAGACCACTGCTGGGGCATCAGATGACAAAACTACAGGCACCTTAGGGGGAACGGAAGGGGGGGCACCTCAGCCACATGAGTCCACGACGCCAGATCCACGAAGGGTCCACCATGGCCACTGTGCTATCCTGGGGAGTGCAAAGCCACAGTCTCACAAGTCTCTACAGTGGGTGGTCGGCCCACTGTGCCATCCTGGGGAGTGCAAAGCCACAGTCTCACAAGTCTCTACAGTGGGTGGTCTGCCCACTGTGCCATCCTGGGGAGTGCAGAGACACAGGCCATCAGGTGGATTACAGACTCCACAGGTAATGGAGGAGGCAGGGTGCCCGAGTGCAGCGTGAACACTAGCTCGACACAGAACCGGCACTGTCAATGGGCCAGCGGTGCTTGACAGGAAGGGCCCAGCGGAGCGGTGCTTGAGACGGCGGGGCCCAGCGGAGCGGTGCTTGAGAAGGTGGGGCACAGCGGAGCGGTGCTTGACAGGAAGGGCCCAGCGGAGCGGTGCTTGAGAAGGCGGGGCCCAGCGGAGCGGTGCTTGAGAAGACGGGGCCCAGCGGAGCGGTGCTTGACAGGAAGGGCCCAGCGGAGCGGTGCTTGAGAAGGCGGGGCCCAGCGGAGCGGTGCTTGACAGGAAGGGCCCAGCGGAGCAGTGCTTGAGACGGCGGGGCCCAGCGGAGCGGTGCTTGAGAAGGCGGGGCCCAGCAGAGCGGTGCTTGACAGGAAGGGCCCAGCGGAGCGGTGCTTGAGACGGCGGGGCCCAGCGGAGCGGTGCTTGAGAAGGCGGGGCCCAGCGGAGCGGTGCTTGACATTAAGGGCCCAGCGGAGCGGTGCTTGAGATGGCGGGGCCCAGCGGAGCGGTGCTTGAGAAGGCGGGGCCCAGCGGAGCGGTGCTTGACAGGAAGGGCCCAGCAGAGCGGTGCTTGACAGGAAGGGCCCAGCGGAGCGGTGCTTGAGACGGCGGGGCCCTCTTCAGCGGTGCCTTTCTTCACGGCGGTGCCCTCTTCAGCGGTGCCTGTCCAGTCATTCAAGGGAGCCAGACCTGGCCAGGACTCCCTGCTTAGTCGCCCTCCGACCGTGCAGTTGCTGGACCCTTCTGTGACGGAGTCCTGGGCCCGTGGGTGTCCTCCCTCACACCCGGGATGGGGCTTGTGGGGCCCTCCTGGTCCGTGCCCCTGCTGGCTGACTTCTCCGCCCTGCTGCCCTTGCCCTCCTTCGATAAGGCTCTCTGGGCCTTGCCTCCCCTGGATGTTGTGGCAGGTGACGGCCCAGGACTGTGCTCCTTGGGGGCAGCCGTGTTAGTCCTCTCGCGGCGGCCCTTGTTTTTACGGGTCCTCTTTCCAGGGGGGGGGGGGCTGGCTGTCCCCTTGCTGCTGGCCGATGTGTCAGTGCTGGGAAAGGGTGGACTCCAAAACTCGTGCACAATGGTGACACTTGAAGCAGGGCTGGTGGTGGCTGAGGTGCTCTTGGGACTCTTAGCAGATGGAGGGGGTGGGTCAGGTGGGGCAAAGAGGTTATGTGTGGAGAGGTAAAGTTTTTTAGGACCAATGTAAAGGGTAGGTGTAGTGGTTATGGGAGTGGAGGAAGAGGATGTGGTTGTAAGAGAGTCAGGTGTGCTGTCTTTGGGTGCAGGTGCTTGTGACGTAGGCTGTGGTGAGGTGGTTGGCTGTTGGGTGGGTGGCTGCCTGCGTTTGTGTGTCTTGGAAGAGGGGGTGACAGACACAGTGGGAGAGGACACAGGGGACGTGTAAATGGCAGTGGGGGTGGTGACTGCACGTGTGCGGACTGTACTGGAGGGTGTGCTGGTGATGGAAGTACTGGCTGATGGTGGTGTGCATGCAGGTGTGAGTGGAGACGTCACAAGGAGGGAGGAGGGAGACGAGGAGGAGGGGGACACAGAGGTGGTAGTGACTGTTGGCATGTCTGCATCTGGGTGTTGTTTGGGTGAATGCTTGTGTGATCTGTGGTGCTTATGTCTGGATGACCTGCCCTTGGGTGTTGAGGTGTGTGCAGGCTGGTCTGATGGTGTGGATGGGATAGGCTGAGGAACAGGAGACAGAGACAGGGTGGAGGCAGTTAGAAGAGGGAGGCTGGAAACGGACAATAGCTGCCGTCAGTGCTGAGGCCAGAGCATTGAACGATCGTTGATGGGCAGCCTGACCCGAATGAATGCCCTCCAGGTATGCATTGCTCCGATGCACCTCCCTCTCTACCCCCTGGATGGCATTCAAAAGGGTAGACTGCCCAACAATGATGGTCTGTAGGAGGTCAATGACCTCCTCACTGAGGGCAGCAGGGGTAACAGGGGCAGGGCCTGAGGTGCCTGGGGCGAAGGAGATGCCCGCCTTCTTGGGCGAGCGGGCACGGAGCGAAGGCTGAGGGTCTGCTGGGAGGGCGGAGCTGGTGCGCTGGGTGGCGGCTGTACCTGTAGAGGCGGGGGGCCCGGATGTTGCCGCCACCGCTAGGGAGCTCCCTTCCGAGGACGTGTCGGTGTCGCTGGTGCCACCACGGGTCCCCGTTGTGGTGCTCCCCTCGCCCTCCGTATCACTGGTGACCTCGGTGTCTGTACCATGGCCCACCGGGGCCTTGTGAGTAGCAGCTCCCTCGTGCTCCGATGCCAATTCTCCTCCGCCTGATGATGCTAATGCACACATGCACAAGAAGATAAAGAAAAAGGGTGGGGGGAGAAATAAAAACAGGTTGAGTGCATGCATTGTCAACACCGTTGGCGGAGAGGACAGACACAGGAGCCTCATGCACTACGCCGCGCAATCGGGGTACACTACTCAGTACTTGTGACTAGGCCAAAAGGTCTATGGACAACAAATGCGCACATGGGTGATGCTGGACCTTCGACTGCTGTACTTCACACCCTACAGAGGTGGGGGGCGGGGGCACAGGGCCATGCCTAAAGGAGGGGACTACACTACAGAAAGCGCCCTGGCCTAATGTCACCCACAGCCCTCCTCCCCCACCCAGACGCCTCCACTGCGTGTAAAAATAGCAGAATGTGCTGGTACTCACCCACTTGTGTCTGCTGTGATGTCCTCACGCGCCCATCCAAATCGGGGTAGGCCACCGCCAGGATCAGGGGGGTCAAGGTACGACTGGCACCCCTCCTACGTTGGGAGGCCATCCCCAGCAGTGACTCGGCGGTCTTCCTGGTCCCGCGGCGGATGTCCTCCCACCTCTTTCGGCAGTGGGTGCCCCGTCTGTTGTGGACCCCCAGGGCCCGGACTTCCTTGGCGATGGCACGCCAAATGTCGACTTTCTGATGGGCGCTGACCTATTTGACATGTACAGGGTGGGAAAGGAATTTTCATCATTTTTCTGCATGTTAGATGTGATTGCCCCCTCCTCCCCAACCCTGCCATGTGGCACATGCTCTCATCTGTCGTGCCTTGCACTCCTCATTCGCTCCCCACCCCACCATCTTACATCCACCATACACAACCCAGGCATAGCCCATCCAACCTGCACCCAGTGTACTTACCTGTTGGTCTGGAGGACCGTAGAGTAGCGCATACTGGGGCAGGACCCCATCCACAAGTTTCTCCAACTCTTCTGAAGTGAAGGCAGGGGCCCTTTCCCCAGTCGCAGCAGCCATTGTCTCTTCCAGACCGAGGTCACAGCAGCACGTGCAGTATAGGTCCTCTCCTGTGGATGGTCAGGTCTCGAGTGGTTAAGCAGATAGAAAATGGCGGTCACGCCCGCGGCGGTGCGTACATCGGCGGTGCGTACCGCGCCCGCCGTCGCACATCCTCATTGGCTCCTGAAACCCATAGGGATCAATGTTAACCAATGCGCCTTCGCACTGCAGTCTTCGACCGCCTACCGCCACGGTGTGCCACGCCAGCGCGTTGATCTCATATCCCACTGTCACACTTCTCAGGTCAGGCAGCCGCCATTACAAGGGCCCACATGGCTTAATTGCTACTCCGTCACACAGGCCTAGGCCTTGCATTGCCACTCATACAAGCCTTTCAATGCATAGCGATTCGTGTACTGTGCAAGCTGGGTGAACGTACCTGTGGGTTGCTTGACTCTGTGCTCCATGTTGTCCTTCCTAGGCACCGTCCGCTGGGACTTGCGAGGAGAAGGATGAATCCTCCCGTGTACCGACCGCTGGTGGACCTGTCGACAATGGAAGAACGACATATTATACTTCGATACCGACTTGACCGAGCCACTATACATGAACTGTGTGGCCAGCTGGAGCCTGACCTGATGTCCCCCATCTGCCAACCCACAGGGATTCCCCCTCTGGTGCAGGTTCTGTCAGTACTCCATTTTTTGGCAAGTGGGTCCTTTCAGACAACAGTGGCCATGTCATCAGGGATGTCTCAGCCTATGTTTTCTAAGGTTTTGTCCAGAGTGTTGTCTGCCCTGATGAAATACATGCGGAGATACATTATTTTCCCTGAGGAGGGTGATTTGGCCACTGTGAAGGGAGATTTCTATGCCCTTGGACATATCCCCAACATCATTGGTGCCATTGATGGGACCCATATGGCTTTAGTACCCCCAAAAGACGATGAGCAGGTGTACAGAAATCGAAAAAGTTACCATTCGATGAATGTCCAGGTGGTCTGTTTGGCTGACCAGTACATCTCGCATGTAAATGCCAAGTTCCCTGGATCAGTGCATGACGCGTATGTCATGCTAAATAGCAGCATCCCTTATGTGATGGAACAGCTACAGAGACACCGTGTGTGGCTAATAGGTGACTCTGGTTACCCCAACCTGCCTTGGCTATTGACCCCTGTGAGGAATCCCCGGACCAGGGCAGAGGAATGCTACAATGAGGCACATGGGCGACCTAGGAGGATTATAGGACGGACCTTCGGGGTCCTGAAGGCCAGGTTTAGGTGCCTGCATATGACAGGTGGATCCCTAATGTACTCACCAAAGAAGGTGTGCCATATCATCGTGGCCTGCTGTATGCTTCACAATCTTGCATTGCGACGCCAGGTGCCTTTCCTGCAGGAGGATGGTCCAGATGGTGGTGTTGTAGCAGCTGTGGAGCCTGTGGAGAGTGAAGAGGAGGAAGACGACGATGACGACACGGACAACAGGGACACAGTTATACAACAGTATTTTCAGTAGCACACAGGTAAGAATCACCCACGCCTTTTTACATTTACTTCTGCCCTCCTGCATCTCTACTTTCTGTGTTTCCCCCCAGTTCATTTAAACAGATTTTTGACTTTCCCTTCCCTTTTCAGAGCTGTATGACCCACAGCGTGACTGCTGCTTTGTTTGCCCATGGACTAATGCTTATAGACATTGGTATGTTGTAATCACATTGTGACTGAACATTATTGCACCGTTATGTGTAATACATTTGTAAAGAATACAAGCAGACTCCTGATTTTTGAAGTGCAATTGGTGATTTATTTTAAGTGCTGCATATGGGTCCATGATAGTAAAACGGTGCTGGGTGGGGGTGGAGTAATGTCCATGGCAGAGTCCAGTTCTCAGTCGCACAGGTGCATTGTCTATATGCATGTGGAAGGATGGAGCAGGGGCAGTTCAAGGTTGGACAGGGTGACAATGTGGGACAGTGGGATGACATCAGGGGGTATTGTTTGCTGGCGGGGGTCTTGGCATCCTACTCTGTCTTCTTGTGAGATCTCAGGTTCCGCTTGCAGGGTGGTTGATCTTCAGCAGGAGGTGGGGTTCTGGTGGCCAGTCGTTGTGTGGGGGCCTCCTGTCCACTAGCGCCGGCGGACGTGGTAGGCTGTTCGTGGTCCGGGCTAGTGACAGGGGCCCTTTGGGGTGCCACATGGTCCCGCAATGAGGTGACTATCTGGTTGAGGGCCAGGACGATGGTCCCCATTGCGGTACCTATGATCCTGAGTTCGTCTCTGAACCCCATGTACTGTTCCTCCTGCTGTGCCTGGATCTCCTGGAACCTGGCCAGTACTGTCGCCATCGTCTCCTGGGAGTGGTGGTATGCTCCCATGATGGTGGTGAGGGCCTCTTGGAGAGTGGGTTCCCTGGGCCGGTCCACCCCCTCTCGCACTGCAGCCTTCCCAGTTCCCCTGTTTCCCCGGGCCTCTGTCCCCTGGACGGTGTGCCCACTACCACTGCCCCCAGGTCCCTGTTGTTGTTGGGGTGGTGGGTCAGCCTGGGTGCCCTGTAGTGGCGGACACACCGCTGATTGACGCGTCCTGGAGACAGAGGCATGGGCCCGCTGGGTGGGAGCTGTGCTGGTATTCCCAGAGGGGGTTGGGTCTGCTGTGGCCTGTGTCTGTGTGTGGGGAACCGACTGTCCAGAGGTCCCCGATGGTCCGGGCTGGTCATCAGGTTCTAGGTCGACAGAGCTGCTGTCATCACTGGGGGCCTGTTCTGGGGGCGGGATGGACAAATCTGGACCCTCCTGGCCGGTGTGTTGGCGTTCGGGCCCTTCAGGGGTAAAAGAGTATGGTTATTGCTTCTGTGTGTGCCATGGCGTGCGATTTGGGGGTGCCCTTGTCCCCCAGTGCTGGCATTCCCTTGTGGGAGGAGTTGTGAGGGTGGTTTGGGGGGGGGGATGGGTATGTGCAGTGGTCATGCTTAGGTGATGGGTGTCCATGGTTTGTGTTGGCATTCAGGGATTGGTGTTGTGTTGGGTGGGTTGTGCTGGTGAGACATTGGCAGGGAGGATGTGTGCTGGTGGGTTGGGGGTGAGGGTGGGGGTGGGGGTTGGCATGCTGGTGGTTGGGGGGGGTAGGGTAGTTGAGATTAGACTTACCAGAGTCCATTCCTCCGCCTACTCCAGCGAGGCCCGCAGGATGCAGGATGTTCAAGACCTCTTGCTCCCATGCTGTGAATTCGGGTGGAGTGGGTGGGGGTCCGCCGCCAGTCTTCTGCACAGCGATGTTGTGTCTTGACACCATCGACCGCACCTTCCCCCGTAGGTCGTTCCAGCGCTTTCAGATGTCTTCCCGGTTTCTGGGATGCTGTCCCACAGCGTTGACCCTGTCGACGATCCTTTGCCATAGCTCCGCCTTCCTGGCTATTGTGGTGTGCTGCACCTGTGTGCCGAATAGCTGGGGCTCTACCCTAATTATTTCCTCCACCATGACCCTGAGTTCTTGGTCCGAGAACCTGGGGTGTCTTGGGGGTGCCATGGGGTGGTGTGGGTTGGTGTTTGTGGTGATGAGTGTGGTGTGTGTGGTGGTGTGTGGTGTTTTGTGCATGGATGTAGTGTGGGTGATGATGTTGTGTTCCTGTGTGTGTTGGGGTTTTCGATAGCTGTGCTCTCTCTTTCTCTCTCTCGCCTTTTCTCCGAATTTCTAGTTGTCGGGGTTTGTGGGTGATGTGGGTGTGTGTTTTATAGTTGATTGGATGTGTGGGGGTGTTGTTTGTATGTGTATCAGGTGTGTGTATTTCAAATTGTCCAATGTGGCTGTGTTTTGGAGCTGTGTGTATTTTGACCGCGGCGGTGTGTACCGCCAATGGAATACCGCGTTTGACAGACCGCTGCGTGGATTCGTGGGTCGTAATGGCATGGGCGTGTTTGTGTTGGCGTGACGGTGGAGGTTTGGTCATCTCCAGTTTATCGCTGACCGCTGATGAGGCGGCCTTCCATGGATGTCGGGTTTTTGGCGGCTTGGCAGTTGTGGATCAGAATGACCGTGGCGGTTTGCCGCAGCGGTAGAATGGTGGTCTTCTGACCGGCGGTAAGAGCCTTTTACCGCCGAGGTCAGAATGACCCCCTTAGTCCTGTCCAAATAAAATTGAACACATCTTTTAACGTCTAAGGAGTGTAATGCCTTCTTAGCCGGAGTAGATGGATGAGGAAAAAAAGATTTGAAGACGTTGATGTGAAAGTCTGAAGGAACCTTTGGAATAAAATGCGGGTTAGTGCGCATCAGCAGTCTGTCGTGTTTAAGCTGTAGGAATGGCTCTTAGATGGAAAGAGCTTGCACCTTGCTGACTCGCCTACCTGATGTGAGAGCTACCAATAAGGCAACCTTCCGTGACAGGAACTTGAGAGAAGCACGATGGATCGGCTCAAACAGATGCTTCATCAGTTGCGCTAAGACAATATTCAGGTTCCACGACGGAGGTGGTGGTCTGAAAGGAGGGAAAACTCTGAAAAGCCCCTTCAAGAATCTCTTAATCAGCCGAGAATAGTAGAGTGAGGGTGTGGCATCTGAACGTCTGTATGCCGCTATAGCTGCTAGGTGGACTTTAATGGACGAGTGTGCTAGGCCAGATTGAGCTAGCTGCAACAGATACGGTAATATTTCCTCTGGTGGTGAGACTAAACGGTCAATCTGTTGTTGATGACACCAGACACAGAATCTTTTCAATTTACAATAATACGTTTTGTTGGTGCTATCCGCTCTGGCTTTTGACAAAATATCCCTACAGTCCTGCAGGATATTCAAATGTGCAAACTCTCTGTGGTGAGGAGCCAGGCTGATAAACGCATTGACTTCAGATCAGGGTGACAAACCTGGCCCTTGTTCATTGTTAGCAATTGAGGGAACGGCTCCAGCGTAATGCGAGGCTTGACTGATAGAAGGAGAAGTTCTGCGAACCAATGTTGGCGCGGCCAGTACGGAGCTATCAGTATCAGAGTGCACGGTTCTGTTTTCATGTTCATGAGGACCCGTGGGATCAACGGACTTGGAGGAAAGGCGTAAGCAAAGATGTCTGACCAGACTATCGACAACGCATTCCCCCAAGATCCCTTTTGGTGATGCCAACTTGCGAAGAAGAAAATAAGTTACTTACCTGTAACTGTGGTTCTCCAGTATTGGTATCTTTCATAGATTCACATGCTTGAATCATTCCCCGTCGTCAAAGTGGGAGTCCCACGGTACATAGAAAGCAATAAAGAGATACAAATCTTTTTTTTTTATTCATTGTAGTCATTAGGAAAAAACACATTCACTTTTACAACTATCAGCCTCATTAGAAAAGGCCCAAACTTCAGCCAATCAGGCGAGACCACCACTTTAGAATCCTCAGCACAGAGGCTCAGATTTCTCCACACTAGTGATTACAAGAAAGAAAAATAAAAGAGGTGAGCCCTCATGGGGAGGAGGGTGGATCGCATGTGAATCTATGAAAGATACCAATATTGGAGAACCACAGTTACAGGTAAGTAACTTATTTTCTTCTCCAGCATTGGGGTATCTTTCATAGATTCACATGCTTGAATCAGAGTAGTCAGCAGTAAGAAAGATGGTTGAGTTCTGAAACACCAGAAGCATGCCTGCTCACAATTCATCCTATATGGACTCATATAGGTAGTTAAATATGCTCATTAACATTCTAAAAGATTATATATAAATATATATATATCAATAGTAATCATCTATATATATATCTATATGTATACACACATATATATATATATATATATATATACATAGACATATCTACGTGAAAAATATCAGTCTGGCAATACATAGAGGATGGAGGGTAAAGAGATTATTGGCTCACCTTATGCAAATAAATTACGTAACACTGCTTGTCCTACCACGGCATCCATCCTGTCAGTAGCTTCTAGGCAGTAGTGCTGGGTAAAGGTGTGGGCACGTGTCCACGTTGCCGCTCTGCAGATCTGGTTCAGAGGGACTCCTGCGAATAGAGCTGCCGAAGTTGATACCGCTCTAGTGGAGTGCGCTCTGACATTGGACGATAACGGCTTCCCTGCTAACTGGTGGCAGAGTTGTATGATAGAAGAGATCCAGCGTGCTATGGTCTGCTTAGTAACGGCCTTGCCTTTATTGATCCGCCCATAGCTAATAAACAATTGTTCTGATTCACGAAAACTGCTAGTCCTTTGTATGTAGAATTTTAAACATTGTTTAATGTCTAGAGAATGTAAAGCCCGCTCTGCTGGAGTTCGCGGATTTGGAAATAATTTTCTCAAAACCACCGGCTCATTTAAATGAAAAGTCAATGGAACCTTGGGGATACATTTTGGATTAGTTCTTAGAATGACCACCTCTGATTTGAATTGCAGAAAAGGTGGTGAAACTGTGAAAGCCTGGATATCGCTAACCCTCTTTGCAGAAGTGAGGGCCAGAAGGAGGGCTGTTTTCAAATAAATATATTTCAGGTCTGCCTTATGAATGGGCTCAAACGGATGCTTCATCAATTGGGAGAGCACAATATTTAAATGCCATGGAGGTGGAGGATGGTGAATCGGCGGGAACATCCTGAACAATCCTTTTAGAAATTGCTTTATTATCCTGGATGACCATAAAGATGGTGAGTGTGATGTTCGTCGGAAACAGGATATAGCAGCGAGGTGGACCCTGATAGACAAATGGGAAAGGCCTGATTTCGCTAAATGCAACAGATATGGAAGGATCTGTTCTGGAGAAGACTTCAGAGGGTGAACGTTAGAAGTTGAACACCATATGTAGAACCTCTTCCACTTCAGCTTATACGTCCTGTTTGTAGATTGAGCTCTGGCACAGGCAAGTACCTCCCTGCAGTCTGAAGGGATATCTAGGCCGTCAAATTCATTGAATTCAGGAGCCAGGCTGATAATCGAAGAGAAGTCAGGTTGGGATGACAGATTTGCCCCTGATTCGTTGTTAACAAGTCTGTCATTGTTCTCAGCCGTATGTGAGGCTGCTCCGACAGCAATAGAAGTTCTGTGAACCAAAACTGGCGTGGCCATTTGGGAGCAATCAATAGAAGCTGGCATGGTTCCCTCTTCATTTTCTGCAGAAGTCTCGGGATGAGTGGAAGCGGGGGAAAAGCGTTTGCATAAATCCCTGACCATTTGATCAAAAACGCATTCCCCTTTGATCCTTTTTGCGGTCGCTAGCTTGCGAAGTGTTGGCATTTTTTGTTGTCTCTGGTCGCAAACAGATCCAGACTGGGCTTGCCCCAACGACGAAAAAGGTGGTCGAGAACTGTCTGATTGAGTTCACATTCGTGACAGCTGGTTTGAGTCCTGCTTAAGGTATCTGCCCAGGTGTTGGAGATCCCCGGGAGATATTCGGCTCTGATCGATATGTGATGCTGAATCCCCCAATGCCACAGCTTCTGAGCTTCTAGAGACAATGCCTGCGATCTTGTACCCCCCTGCTTGTTGAGGTAATGCATGACTGTGGTGTTGTCTGTTCTTATCAACACTGAGGAACCCCTGATGTTGGTGATGAAGGTCTTGAGTGCCAAGGAAACTGCTCTTAACTCCAATACGTTTATATGAAGAATCGACTCTTGAGTGGACCATTTCCCTCTCACAGGTCTTGTAAATGTGCGCCCCATCCCTCTAAGGATGCATCTGTTGTTATAATGTGCACTGGTTTGTCTTTCAGGAATGAGAGAACTTCCGAGATGAGGGGGGTATCCTTCCACCATTTGAGAGCTTGTCTCGCTGATGGGGTTATTAGAACTACATCGTCAAACGATCCTTCTATTTGTTTCCATTGATTGTCTAATTGCTGCTGAAGTGTTCTCATGTGCAGACGACAGTTTTCTATCAATAGAATGCAAGAAGAAAGCATCCCCAGAAAAGACTTGTAAGTCCGAACAGAAGCGGACCTTCTTCTGCTGAGATGTGTTGCTAGATCTTGTAGTCTCTTCTGTCTGTCGTGCGAAGCAAAGGCTCTCGCTTGGACTGTGTCCAAGACGGCTCCTAAAAAGATAATGTTCTGGGAAGGCTCTAGATGAGACTTGGGGTAATTGACTGTTAAGCCTAGTGTCTCGAAGAGAGATAAACATGTCCTTGTGTCCCTGGCAGCTTTTGTCGTTGTTAGTGCTTTTATTAGCTAGTCGTCTAAGTACGGAAACACCTGAATCCCTAGTTGCCTGAGGTAGGCTGCAACTGGTGCCAAGACCTTGGTGAACACTCTTGGGGCCGATCTGAGGCCAAAGGGCAACACTCTGAACTGATAATGAGTGCCTGCAACCCTGAACCGTAAGAATTTCCGATGACTGGGGTGAATGGGAATGTGGAAATATGCGTCCTGGAGATCTAAGGACGTCATGAAATCCCCCTGGTTGAGTAGGCATAGGACATCTAGAAGGAAGATCATGCGAAATGATTGCTTCTTGAGGAATTTGCTGAGAGAACAAAAATCTAAAATAGGTCTCCAGTCTCCTGTCTTTTTCCGTATAAGGAAGAAGCGGGAGTAAAAACCTGTTCCCCTCTGGTTTTTCGGTACGATCTCTATTGCTCCCTTCTCCATTAAGATAGCAATCTGCGCTAGAAGTTTGTTGAGATGGGCAGGCGGGGGACCCCTTGGTGATACATGAGGGGGGGGCTGATTGAATTCGAGCGTATGTCCTCTGTTGACAATATCGAGCACCCATTTGTCTGAAGTAATCTGGGACCACTGGTGGAGGAACTTGGAAATTCTGCCCCCTATTAGAGTGTTGGTATAGGGGTTGGGTGCAGGCAACTGATGAAGGTCAGTGTTTCCTTGCTTCCTCTTTGGCTTTATAAGCCGACTTTACTCTCGCAGGTTGTCTGAAATGTGTGGATGATGGCTGTCGGTAAGTATGCGGCTGTTGCTGGCCAATGGTGGAACGAAACTGACCCTGGTAAGAAGAGTATTGTCGGTATTGGTGTGCGCCGCCTCTATAAGAATAGATTCCTCTCCCTCTCGCTCCCCGAAAGGGCTGTCTTCTATATTGTAATGCTCCCAGAGATCTGGCTGTCTCGGTGTCTGTCTTAATAGATTGCAAAGCATCATCTACATGCTTGCCGAACAAGAGCTCACCATCATAGGGCATGTCCAGTATCTTCAATTGCACCTCTGGTCTAAACGATGTAGCTTTCAGCCACCCCTGACGCCTGAGTACGGCTGCTCCGGCTAACTGGCGGAAACCTGTAGATGAGACGTCTATGGCGCAGTCTATAATCTCAGCCGATATCTTCTTCCCCTCCTGTAATATTATGCGCGGTTACACTCTACTATCTTCCGGTAATAGCTATATAAACTGCGACATATCAGACCACACCTGATGGTCGTACCTTCCCAGGATTGCCAGGGAATTTGCTGCTCTGACTGTAGTGGCCGCCATCGTTGAGAACTTTTTGCTAATCTAATCCAACCGTTGTCCCTCCTTATCCGGGGGGGGCAGTCAAAGATGAAGACGGATTTCTGGACCTTCTCTGAGCTGCCTGTGATATAACCGAGTCTGGCTTAGGGTGACTAACCAAACATGCTGGAGAATTGTCTGGTGCTTTGTATTTCTTTTCAAGTCTTGGTAACACTGCTGGTATAGAAGATGGAGTCTGCATGACTTTAAGCCCCTCTTCCCACATGAAGTCAACAATGGGTATTGCTCTTACTGACTTCCTAGTATCCTCTTTGAAGTCATATAGGAAACAGTCTGACTGCTTTGATATTATTGGCAGTTGAAATCTTTTTGCAGCTCTTTCCATCACACTGTGAAAACCACCAATGTCCTGCGGTGGAGAGTCCACTGGTGGTGGCGTAGAAGGAGATGGTGTTTGAATCTGATATTCATCCCATTCTGAAATGATTGAGTCAGTGTCCTGAATTTCACCTTCTTCCTGCTCATCCTCTGACGAAGGTGGATCAATATCCTGTCCAGATGAAGGACCTGGGAGATGTTCCGTAGAATCCGATGGCCGAACAGGAGTGGATATCGGCGTATGCGGAGGTTGTACCGGGGTAGAGAAGCCAGGTGAAGGAAATCTAAAATAATAGTCCTGCATCATCTGCTGCAGATTGGCTATCAAAGAAACAGGCATCTGGACCGTCTGCTCCTGTTGCTCTTGAGGTTGTATGTGACTCTGCTGCTGCTGACCTAAATAAAGCTGGTCACTTTCCTCTTCATCCTCCTCCTGTCATTTAATACGTAGTTCTGAGGGGCTACGTGCCACCAGGAAAAAACTTCATCTGAATATACATCATCTTCCTCCTCCTCATCAGCAAAGAGATGCTGTGGAGGTACTGGTGTGACTTTACTAGGTGATGTATGAGACGGTAGTAGGAGAGAAGATTTACTTTTTATCGGCAGAATCCTCTGCGGTAAGTAAGGAGATGCTCCATAAAGCTTGGTAGATTCAGGAAATTGAGCCGTCGACAGAGTCGTCATCGACGGTACGTTCATCGATGGTGTTCTCGCCGACGTTGTAGGCGTCGACGGAGCCGTCGATAGCGGTGCCGTCATCGATGGAGTTGCCGTCGACGGGGCTGCCATCGACGGAGGTTTCGTCGACTGGTGTGTCGTTGACGGAGTAGTCGCCTCTGAGGGCAAATTTGATTGCCGCGCCGTCGATGCTTCCGTCGGTGGGATCGTCGACGAAGAGCTCTGGAGCTTACCCGTCGATGAGTGCGGCGACGATAGAGACTTCACCCTCTTACCCGACGACGGTCTCTTTGTGATCTTTTAGGTGTGAGCAGGTGAGGGACCATATTTTAAGCTCACTGACGTTATAGTTGTAGATGATAGCGGAGATGAAGTAACAATCATTGGTGACGACGGAGCTGTAAATGTGGCCGTCACTGTTGTTGTGGATGAAGGAAGGCCTGCCGTCGACGATGCGCTCGTCGACGGTGCCGTCGACGGTGTGAACATCCTGGGCGGTGGTAGGGAACTTGAAGATCTTTTGAGCTTCTTTGAGGTGGTAGCAGGAGTAGATGGCTCTGAACATACCTTACCACCACGTTCCCTGGATGTTGATGCGTGTTCCTCAGGTCTGTCCTTAAACGCATGCAGCTTATTAGCTGACTTACTGCTCTTAGGGGAGAAGCTCTCCACAGACCTTTTCCTCTTCTTTGAGGCCACTGAAGTGTCGCTGTCCTTCTCCTCACAGAAAGCTTCTCTGGATTTTCGTTTCTGAAGCCAAAGTAGGAGCCTGGCTTCTCTGTCTCTGAGAGTCTTGTTACAATCTTTGACCTTATGTTCTGGATGTATATGCAGTCCTTGTGAGGGTCCTCACAATGAAGCCTTAACTTTCCACAGGTACCACAAGGTCTAAAGAACAAGTTGCTTACCTTCGGTAACGCTTTTTTCGGTGGATACACTGACTACCTGTGGATTCCTCACCTTATGAATTCGATCCTTGCGCCAGCATCCGACGGAAAGTCTTCTTCCTATCTGTCTACGTTGACGAGGACGTCATAATGGCACGGCTACGCGTGACTTCGTCTGACGTCAACGTGCCAATAACGTCAGTTTCACCTCACTTTTTTCGTGCCCTTAAAGCAAATAGGAGTAAACCGACCATGAAAATTGATAAATAATATAGAAAGATATACACACACAAAAACCTTGACCATTTAAACAATCCATTCTTATTGAGAGCTGAAATACATAAATATACAAAATAAATAGAGAAATAACACTATATACATATAAATATATACATAAATATGCGCTTTCATATATATAAATTTAAAAATATAATAATAAATATTTAATCTAAGTACTGCAAGATAAGAGTGTAACCAGGCAGGCAACGGGGAGGCGGGAGGGACCGTGAGGAATCCACAGGTAGTCAGTGTATCCACCAGAAAAAGCGTTACCGAAGGTAAGTAACTTGTTCTTCTGATGGATACAACTACCTGTGGATTCCTCACCTTATGAATAGAGTCCCAAGCAGTACCGCACTCAGTGGTGGGTGCCCACCTGATTACACTAAGAAATCTTGCAATACCGAGCGAGCAAAGTGACCGTCCCTCCTCATCTCAGAGTCTAAACAGTAATGTTTCACGAAAGTATGGAGGGACGCCCAAGTTGCAGCTTTACATATGTCTATCAATGGAACTCCCCTCGCCAAAGTCGAGGATGCGGATTTAGCCCTAGTAGAGTGGGCCCTGATACCTTCAGGAGGGACCTTTTTTGCCAAAGAGTAACAGATCTTGATACACAAGATGACCCACCTGGAGAGTGTCCTTTTCTGTACAGCTCTGCCCTTTTGCTGACCAGCATATCCAACAAACAGTTGCTCATCCAAACGAAAGTCTTTAGTTCTTTCGAGATAAAAACTCAGGGCCCTCCTAGGGTCCAACCGATGGAGTCTCTCTTCTTCTTCAAACGGGTGGGGAGGAGGGTAAAAAGCAGGAAGAGTGATATTCTGCCCCAAATGAAAAGGGGTGACAATTTTCAGCAGAAAAGCAGCCCTGGTCTTTAGAACCACTTTATCAGGGAAAAACATAGTGACGGGGGCTTAACGGAGAGTGCCTGAAGCTCTCCAATCCTCCTAGCAGAAGTAATTGCGATCAAGAAAACAGTCTTGAAGGCTAAGGGCCGTATTTATACTCCGTTTGCGCCGAATTTGCGTCGTTTTTTCGACGCAAATTCGACGCTAAACTAACGCCAACTAACGCCATATTTATACTATGGCGTTAGAGGCGAATAGCGCCAAAGTTCCCGGAATGTGCGTCATTTTTTAGCGTGAACCTCTTCCTTGCGTTAATGATATGCAAGGGAGGCGTTCCCGTCTAAAAAATGACTCCCAGGCCTTTACGTGGTATTTATACTCCCGGGCAAAAGAGACGCCCGGGAGTGGGCGTGGCTAAAAACGGCGCATTTGCGCCGCTTTTTAACGCCTGGGTCAGGCATGGCGTTAAGGGACAAGTGGGCTCAAAATGAGCCCAGAGTGCCCTCCCCTGCCCCCAGGGACCCCCCCTGCCACCCTTGCCCACCCCAGGAGGACACCCAAGGCTGGAGGGACCCACCCCAGGGACATTCAGGTAAGTATTTTTTTTTTTTTTTTTAATAATTTTTTTTGGCATAGGGGGGCCTGATTTGTGCCCCCCTACATGCCACTATGCCCAATGACCATGCCCAGGGGACAGAAGTCCCCTGGGCATGGCCATTGGGCAAGGGGGCATGACTCCTATCTTTACAATGATAGGAGTCATGTTGATGGGGGATGGGCGTCGAAAATAAATGGCGCAAGTCGGGTTACGACGATTTTTTCGACGTAACCTGACTTGCCCCATTTTAAGACGCCCATGCGCCATTTTCCCCCTACGCCGGCGCTGCCTGGTGTACGTGGTTTTTCTCGCGCACACCAGGCAGCGCCGGTCTGCTTGCGCCGGCTAACGCCATTCAATAAATACGGCGCCCGCATGGCGCTTCAGAATGGCGTTAGCCGGCGCAAAACTTTTTGACGCTAAACTGCGTTAGCGCAGTTTAGCGTCAAAAAGTATAAATATGGGCCTAAATATCTTAATGGACAAGAATGCATGGGCTCGAAAGGCTAACCCATTAAGAATGTTAAAACAAGATTTAAGTCCCACTGAGGCATGTGAAAAGGAGTAGGAGGAAAGCTATTCACCAAACCCTTAAGGAACCTATGTACAATGGGAGACTTGAATAAAGACGGCTGATCCGGAAGGCAAAGAAACGCCGACAGAGCTGCCAAATAACCCTTAGCTGTAGCTATAGCACAGCCTTTCTTCGCCAAACTAAGAGCAAACAAAAGTACATCTGAAAGGTGGGCTTTTAAGGGATCTTTTTGGCTCTCTCTACACCACAACACAAATGTTGCCCACCTTCTGGCATAAATAGACTTAGTGGAGTGTCGCCTGGATGATAGAATAACATCCACTACATCCGGTGAGAGAGAAAAAGAACTCAGGTTGCCCCGTTCAATCTCCAGGCATGAAGGTGCAGGCTCTGGAGGTGGGGGTGTAGAACCTGCCCCTGCGATTGAGAGAGGAGATCTGCCCTGAGCGGGAGACGGAGCGGAGGGCACTGAGAGAGTTGAAGTAGGTCTGTATACCATACCCTTCTCAGCCAGTCTGGTGCTACCAATATGACTTGGGCCCGGTCTTGACGAACCTTCCTCAAAACCCGAGGAATCAAGGGTATGGGGGGAAACGCGCGTTCCAGGACATCTGAAACGCGTCCCCCAAAGCCCCTTGCATCGGATACTGGAGGCTGCCGAACAACGGGCAATGCGCGTTCTCCCGAGTGGCAAATAAATCCACCTGAGGAGTATCCCACATCTCGAAGATGTTGAGGACTAGATCCGGATGGAGACGCCACTCGTGATCTAATGAGAAGTGACGTCTGAGAACGTCCGCACGTACATTCAACACTCCGGCCAAATGGTTTGCCATCAAGCAAATCTGATGGTCCTGAGCCCAGGACCAGATTCGTAGGGCTTCTCAGCAAAGAAGATACAACCCCACTTCTCCCTGCTTGTTAATATATACCACATCGCGGTAGTGTTGTCCGTCAGGATCTGAACTGACTGACCGCGAAGAGAAGGGAGGAAGACCTTGAGCGCCAAACGTACAGCCCGCAATTCCAACAGATTGATATGCAACATCTGTTCCGCTGGAGACCAACGACTCTTGATCTCCAGGACCCCCAGATGAGCTCCCCACCCGAGAGTGGAAGCATCCAATATCACTGTGGCCACCGGAGGTGGCAGTGAAAACGGTTTTCCTTGGGAAAGGTTACCGTCCACTGTCCACCAATGAAGATCCGCTACAGCGTCCCTGGAGATCTTTATTGAATCCCTGAGATCCCCCTTGTGCTGGAACCACTGTCTGCGGAGACACCACTGAAGAGCCCTCATATGCCAGCGAGCATGAGTGACCAACAGAATGCAAGAAGCAAACAGACCTAGCAGGCGTAAGACTTTGAGGACTGGAACTGCCGCTCCTCTTTGAAACAAAGGAATCAGCGCCTGAATGTCCCGTACCCGCTGAGGCGGGGGGTAGGCCTGAAACCTTGTCGTGTCCAATACTGCCCCTATGAACAGGAGGCGTTGAGAGGGCTCCAGGTGAGATTTGGGTATGTTCACCGAAAAACCCAGATCGAACAACAACTGCGTTGTCATTCGTAGATGAGACAACACAATCTCTGGAGACTTGGCTTTGATCAACCAATCGTCCAGGTAGGGAAAAACCGCTACCTCCCTCTTTCTGAGATGTGCTGCAACAACTGCCATCACCTTTGTGAAGACCCGGGGTGCTGAAGTAAGACCAAACGGGAGAACCGCAAACTGGTAATGTTGCGATCAGACCACAAAACGGAGATACTTCCTGTGCGACTTGATTATGGGAACATGAAAGTACGCGTCCTGCAAGTCGACAGACACCATCCAGTCTCCTTCGTTCAACACCAATAGCACCTGCGCTAGGGTCAGCATTTTGAATTTTTCCTGCTTCAGGAACAAATTCAAAATCCTCAAGTCTAGGATCGGCCTTAGACGACCGTCCACTTTGGGAATCAGGAAATATCTTGAATAACACCCCTGACCCCTTTCCTGCAATGGTACCAACTCTATAGCGCCCTTTGCCAACATGACTACAACCTCCTGTTGCAACAACAGATGTTCTTCTGAACAAAAGGAGGGACGGGGAGGGATGGGAGGCGGAAACTCCTGAAAGGGGAGAGCATAGCCCTTTTCTACAATTCCTAGCACCCACGAGTCTGTTGTAATTGACCTCCATTGCTGCAGGAAAAGACTCAATCTCCCCCCTACAGGAGAAGTGTGACTGATAAACTGGGGAAAACTAGGGCTGCTTCTGCTGTTGTCCACCAGAGGAGGATGAAGAAGAAGAGACCTGCTGGGCTGGACCTCTAGCCCTACCCCTACCTCGCCCTCTGAAGGCACGATAGGGCGGGTTGGCAGGTTGTTGGGCATAAGATTGAGACCTACGAAAGGCAGAACCTCTAGCAAACCCTTGAAACCCACGAAAAGGCCTGTACAATGTAGCAGAAGGGACCTGCAAACCCAGGGACTTAGCTGTAGCCCGACAGTCCTTAAACCGTTCAAGGGCAGAGTCTGCCTTGTCCCCAAACAGCTTTTCCCCATCAAATGGAAGGTCCATTAAAGTGGATTGTACATCTGACGAGAAGCCCGAAGACCTTAGCCAGGCATGCCTTCTCGTAGCCACCGATGTTCCCATGGCCCTGGCAATAGAATACGTAGTATCCAAGCCAGTTTGAATAATCTGCTGTGCAGCAGCTTGCGCATCCAAGAACAGGGCCCAAAAAGATTTTTGCACTTCCTGTGGCAGATCTTTCGCCATCTCCTTAGCAGAGTCCATTAGGGCATGAATGTATCTGCCTAGCACACAGGTGGAATTGGTAGCTTTCAGGGGGCAGACTTTGCAGAACATGATGCCTGAACCACCAAACTCTCCGGAGTCGGGTGACGAGATAGAAAAACTGGATCTTCTGGGGCACTTCTATGCCTTCTCGCTACTGCCCTGTCCACCGCAGGAGATGTCACCGGCTTTTTCCATAGATCCATAATAGGCTCAGTCAAAGCCTCATTAAAAGGCAACAAAGGGTCAGCACTGGAGGAAGAAGGATGAAGAACCTCTGCGAGTAGGTTAGTCTTAACTTCTGCCGTGGACAAAGGCAAATCCAGATAATCAGCTGCCTTCCTCACCACAGCATGGAAAGAAGCGGCCTCCTCAGTAAACTCCCCCGGAGAAGCAATGTCCCACTCCGGGGAAGTATCCAAACCACTTGCAGTAGCAAGTCCCTGGAAATCATCAGAAGGCTCTATCTCACCTTCCTCAAGCCTTCTGTATTCCTCTTCCTCCAGAAGCCTCAACGCCTTCCTTTGAGATCTTAAATGCGTCTCCAGAGCCGGCGTCGACAAGGACTCCATCGACGCCAATGATCTCAGACCTTGAACCGGTTCCGGAAGGCTCCCGGATTCAACCGGCGCCGGCCCGAAGTCGGCAGATGACCTCTTCGACGCGAATGTACAGAAGGAGATGGAGCCGGTCTGGATGAGGCCACCAATGACGCCGGATGGCACGGAGAAGGAGTCGGATGAGAAGCCGACGGATCCACGGTCCCAGACGAAGGACTCCTGCCAGGGGAAATCCCCGGCGCCGGACCACTAGGCTCTGTAGGGCAGAAGGGCATGAATGGAGCAGCCCTGTACGACACCGGCGAGCCCAAATTGAATGCTAATGGCCCCGTGCGACCCGCCGGTGCACCAGCAGGGGCCATGGATTGAAAAACAGCATACATTGCATTAAAAAATGCAGCCGGATCCGTCCCTGGAGTCGGGAAAGCCGGGTACTGCTGTGTAGATGTCTGGGGAACATCAGGATCCCTCGGTGCCGGTGAGAAGCGAGGACTACCATGAGTGACCTCATAGACTGAAGGCGCCGGTGACAACCCCGGACTCTCCAGCTGAGACCTCGAACGACTCCTCGATCGGATACGCTCCGAACGGAGCCGAGAGTCATGACAGCGCCGAGAGTCATGATGACGCCGCTTCTTATGTTTTTTGGGAGAAACATGGGAAGAAACATTCTTGTGTTCCTTCTTCTTTGCCTTGGCCAAGAAGAGCTTCGCTTTGCGTTCCTTCAGAGCTTTCGGATTCATACTCTGGCACGAAGAACAACCTTCCACATCATGTTCGGAGCTTAAACACCAAATACAATCTGAATGGGGGTCGGTCACTGACATCCGACCCCCGCATTCCCTACACGGCTTAAACCCGGACTTCTTCGGAGGCGACATTGTAACTTCAAGAGATCGCTACAGTTACCAACGGGCCAGGAAGAAAAAACCGTTGGAGTCAAATTCATAAGGTGAGGAATCCACAGGTAGTTGTATCCATCAGAACAAACCTTTTCTTGCTGTAGACATGATGGAAGAAGTACTACAGCAAAGTTAAGAGTGAAAGCTGAACAATATCTCTTGAAGAGAAAATAAACTGACCAGAGCTCAGGGAGACTCCCTTACACACGACGTGCGGTAGAAAATCTGAGAGACTGAGCCTCTGTGCTGAGGATTCTAAAGGGGTGGTCTCGCCTGATTGGCTGAAGTTTGGGCCTTTTCTAATGAGGCTGATAGTTGTTAAAGTGAATGTGTATTTTCCTAATGACTACAATGAAAAAAAAAAAAAAGATTTGTATCTCTTTATTGCTTTCTATGTACCGTGGGACTCCCACTTCGACGACGGGGAATGATTCAAGCATGTGAATCTATGAAAGATAACCCAATACTGGAGAACCGGCATTTGGCGCTGTTTTTGTTCACAAACAGGTCTAATGTTGTTGTCCCCCACAGGGAAAAAATATGATTGACTACCGTCTGGTCTAGCTCCCACTCGTGGCAGTCCGATTTCTGCCTGCTGAGTGCATCTGCTGCCTTGTTGTTTATTCCAGACAAGTGTACCGCTGATAGTGTGATGCCTTGCTGCGAGGCCCAGTTCCAGATTGCTTGGGCTTCTCTGGAGAGAGTGAGAGATCTTGTGCCTCCTTGTTTGTTGAGGTAATGCATCGTAGTGGTGTTGTCCGTCCTTATTACCACTTGCGATCCTGAGATCTTGGGAAGAAACGCCTGTAAGGCCAGGTGCAATGCTCTGAGTTCCAGCCAATTGATATGCATTGATGACAGATGCAGTGGCCATTTGCCACTTATTTGCAGATCCTGTAAAACAGCTCCCCAGCCTTCCAGTGATGCATCCGTCGTTAAGGTCCACGGAGATGGCTGCTGTAGAAACTAAAGGCCGATTGATATATGATGCTTTTGAGACCACCATCTCAGAGCTCTGAGCATTATCGGAGTTATTTGTATCTGATCCTCGAAAGTGCCTGATACTTGAAGCCATTGACAATTTAGTTGCTCTTGTAAGGGGCGCATCTTTAAACGACATAGAGGAACCAGAGGTATGCATGAAGACATCATGCCCAACAGAGACTTGAACAGACGGACAGTAACCTTTCTTCTTTTTTGTATGGAATTTGCTAGAGCCCGTATCCTTTGTTGCCTCTCTGACGTGGGACAAGCCATAGTGGATTCTGTGTCCAGTCTTGCTCCTAGGGAGGTAATATTGCGTGCTGGTAGAGGCTTGGATTTCTCCCAGTTGATGGTGAACCCGAGGTTGGTTAGTAAGGAAACGCACTTTTTTGTTGACTTGTGCTCTCCTGCGTAGGTCTTTGCTTTATCAACCAATCGTCTAAGTATGGAAAAACTTTGTGCTTTCTCCTTCTGAGAAAGGCTGCGACGGGTGCTAGACACTTGGTAAATATTCTGGGAGCTGATTTCAGTCCGAGAGGAAGGACACAGTATTGAAAATAGCTGCCGGCTACGGTGAATCTCAAGTATTTTCTGTGGGCAGGGTGGATGAGTATGTGTAAGTATGCGTCTTTCAGGTCTAGTGAAGACATGAAATCTCCCTGATTGAGGCGCAGGAGGACGTCTTGCAGGCTGATCATATGGAACGATTGCTTTTTTAAGTAGACATTTAGGTGGTCATTCTGACCCTGGCGGTCTTTGACCGCCAGGGCGGAGGACCGCGGGAGCACCGCCGACAGGCCGGCGGTGCTCCAATGGGGATTCCGACCGCGGCGGTAAAGCCGCGGTCGGACCGGCACCACTGGCGGGGTCCCGCCAGTGTACCGCCGCCCCATTGAATCCTCCGCGGCGGCGCAGCTTGCTTCACCGCCGCGGGGATTCCGACCCCCCCTACCGCCATCCAGATCCCGGCGGTCGGACCGCCGGGATCCGGATGGCGGTAGGGGGGGTCGCGGGCCCCTGGGGGCCCCTGCAGTGCCCATGCCACTGGCATGGGCATTGCAGGGGCCCCCGTAAGAGGGCCCCTACAAGTATTTCACTGTCTGCTGCGCAGACAGTGAAATACGCGACGGGTGCAACTGCACCCGTCGCACAGCTTCCACTCCGCCGGCTCGATTCCGAGCCGGCTTCATCGTGGAAGCCTCTTTCCCGCTGGGCTGGCGGGCGGTCTGAAGGCGACCGCCCGCCAGCCCAGCGGGAAAGTCAGAATTACCGCCGCGGTCTTTCGACCGCGGAACGGTAATCTGACGGCGGGACTTTGGCGGGCGGCCTCCGCCGCCCGCCAAGGTCAGAATGAGGGCCTTAGTTCCCTTAAATCGAGGATCAGCCTCCAATCCTTCCACTTTTTCCGAATGAGGAAGAACCTGGAGTAAAATCCTGTTCCTCTTTGGGCTCGAGGTACCTTCTCTATAGCTCCTTTAAGAAGCATTTTGTCGATCTCCTTTTTGAGTTGTTGAGGGTACCTTGAAGGAATCCTGCGGGGGGGCTGGAGGGAGGTATCTGGATAAATTCTAAAGTATGGCCCTGTTTCACTAATTGTAGGACCCACTTGTCTGAAGTAATGGTTTGCCATTTTTTTGAGGAATAGCGATATCCTCCCGCCCAGAATGAAAGGAGGAGAACTGGACGTAGCCGGAGCCTCGATCATCAGGTTCTACGAGCTGAATCTTTGGCCGGGCGTGCTGAGCGTCCACGGCCGCCAGGTCTACTATAGGCCGGTTGCGGCGGCTGCCTTTGTGAGTAGTATTGACGATATTGCTGGGAAGAGGAAGGATAGGCAGAATACCTGTGTTGCTGATATCCTCCCCTGTATGAGGGTTGGCCATGCCCTTTAGATCAAAAGGAAGATTTTCGATATTTCAGGGTCCCTAGTGACCTTGCCGTGTCCGTGTCCGATTTGATGGATTGTACGGCGTCATCAATGTGTTTCCCAAATAACGCCTGGCCATCGAAAGGTAAGTCCAAGATTTTATTTTGCACTTCTGGACGGAAAGAGGTGGCTTTAAGCCAACCTTGCCTTCTTAGCACCGCTGCCCCAGCGAGTTGTTGAAAAGCAGTGGTTGCTATATCCATTACACAGTCTATAAGCTCTGTAGACGTGCGTTGACCCTCCTGTATCATTTTATTTGCCTCTGATCTTGCATCTTCTGGCAACTGGCAAAAATAAGGTGCAATGTCTGCCCAAAGCTGCCTGTCGAACCTAGCCAGAATTGCCAAAGAGTTGGCAGCTCTAACTACTAGGCTAGCCATAGAAGAAAACCTTTTACCTATGTTATCTAGCCGTCTACCCTCTTTGTCTGGAGGTGCGGAAATCGGGGCAGAAGGATTCTTAGATCTTCTTTGTACCGCCTGAGCTACCACTGAATCCGGAGGAGGGTGTCCCATTAAGCATGTTGGTGCATCATCAGGTGCTTTGTATTTCTTATCCAGACGAAGCAGTACTGCCGTAACTGTAGCCGGATTATTCATGACCCTAAGGCCCTCTTCCCACAGGAATCGGGATAGAGCGCATGGATTTCTGAAAAGGCTCCTTAAAGTCATAAAGAAAACAGTCGGTTTGTTTGGTAGGCATTGGTAAAGCAAAACGTTTGGCTGCTCTCTCTAGAAGATTCTGAAACCCTCCAATGTCTTCTGGTGGGGATTCTACCTTCGATTGAGAAGGAGAAGGAGGAGCAGGGATGATGTACTTGTCCCACTCTTAGTGAGTGTCCAGGAGCTCCCCTTCTTCCTGATCTCCTTCTGAGATGTCAGTGTCATGAGGAAGTGTCATATCCGGAGTGGCCACATTCGTGAGATGTAAGGACGTTGGCCTCTGGTGTGGAGTGGAAACGCCAGAGATGGGCGATGGGGGAGGTTGTTCTCCTTGAGGGGGAAACTTCCTGTTATAATCAACCAACATCGCTCTGAGGTCCGTTAATAGGGAGGAAGGAATAAATGCTCCCTGTTGGTATTTCTGCTGTTCTGAATAAAGTTGGGGGTCATAGGCCTCTTCATAGTCCTCCTCTTCCTGGTACTTTACGTTCAGTTGGGATGGACTGTGTGCTGTTCCAAATGTCCCCTCATCATCTGAGTCTTCGTCTCCCTCCAAAAGATGTACTGGAACAAGGGAGGACACCTTACTAGGTGATGTATGAGTTGGCGTCAGCTTTTCCACACTTTTCAGATGTTTTTCTCTCGTCGACGGTGCCGTCGACGATGTCGTCGATGACGTATAAATAGACTTCGACGTGGACGGTGTCGTAGACGCTGGACGCACAGCGATTTTAATAGAAGCAAGTCTCGCCGACGAGTCTACCGTCGATGAAGTTGTTGATGACGGTAGGGCTGACACCGACATCAGCGCCGTCGACAATTACGATGTATAGACGGTTGTCGACGCTGATGTCGTTGCTGCAGTTCTCGTCGACGGTGGGGTACCTGTCCTCGTCGACGATGTCGTCGGCGGAGCTGTCGACGGTGGAAAACCAGAAGTAGATGTCGTCGCCGGAAAAGCACTCACCGACGGTACCGTCGACAATGAATCCGTCGACGATGCTTTTTTCCCAATTACAGAGGATGGCTTCTTGAAAGGTACAGATGGTGGTACCGAGGAAGACTTCCTGTGCCTCTCTGAACTGGAAGAATGGCCTTTCCCCTCCTTTCTGGAAACTTTCTTTGGGGAAGAAGATGGGCTGCAGCCCTTATAAGACCCTGAAGTAGTCTTTTGAGGGCTTTTCTTTAGAGTTGTGAGGGAGATCTGGAGCCTGATCTCGCCCTCTTTGATGATCTCTTGGAGGTTGATGATTCATCACTCTCAGAGTCAGAAACTGGGTCTTTCCTATTTTTTTGTTTCTGCAGCCATATCAATAATCTGCCTTCCCTGTCTTTTAAAGTTTTAGAAGAAAAAGTACGGCAAATCTTACAGTCTTTAGCTGAATGATCTGGGTACAGGCAGTAAATGCAGTCTTGGTGAGGATCTTCAGAATGAAGCCTTTTCTTTCCACAAGTCTTGCAGTCTCTGAAGAGACCCTTCTTCTACTTGTCAGACATAGTTGAAAAATAGCTGACAAATCAAGTTAGATAAATTTCTCTGAGAGAATAATGTTGAAAAAAGGTGTGCAGTAAGAGCAGAGCTCTGAGGAGACTCCCTAGCACGACATGCGGTAGAAAATCTGAGGTGCTGGAGCTTCTCTCAGGAGGGTTCTGGAGGGTGCTGTCGCCTGATTGGTGGATGCTCAAGTTTGGTCCTTTTCATAAAATGACACTGATAGACTATTAAACTGAAGAGGCCTGGGGCCTTTTTTTCTTTGTTAATATGTCTTGATATTACTTGTATAAATTATACCGGGGACTCCCATCTCGACAACGGGGAATGATTCAAGCATGTGAATCTATGAAAGTTCCAATACTGGAGTTAAGTAATGTTACCCCCATATTTCACTATATTTATGTTGATTTAGCCCTTGTGTCACTGGGATCCTGCCAGGCAGGACCCCAGTGTTCATAGTATGTGCCCTGTATGTGTTCCCTGTGTGGTGTCTAACTGTATCACTGAGGCTCTGCTATCCACAACCTCAGTGTTTATGCTCTCTCTGCTTTCTAAATTTGTCACTGCAGGCAAGTGACTAAATTTACCAATTCACATTGGCACACTGGTACACCCATATAATTCTCTTGTATATGGTACTGAGGTACACAAAGTATTGGGGTTCCAGGAGATCCCTATGGGCTGCAGCATTTATTTTGCCACCCACAGTGTCCTCAGACAATTGTTACACAGGCTTGCCGCTGCAGCCTGAGTGAAATAACGTCCACGTTATCTCACAGCCATTTTTCACTGCACATAAGTAACTTATAAGTCACCTATATGTCTAATCTTCACTTAGTGAAGGTTGGTGCCAAGTTACTTAGTGTGTGGACACCCTGGCACCAGCCAAGGTGCCCCCACATCGTTCAGGGCAAATTCCCCGGACTTTGTGAGTGCGGGGACACCATTACACGCGTGCACTATACATAGGTCACATTCTATGTATAGCGTCACAATGGTAACTCTGAACATGGCCATGTAACATGTCTAAGATCATGAAATTGTCACCCCAATACCATTCTGGTATTGGGGGGACAATTCGATGATCCCCCGGGTCTCTAGCACAGAACCTGGGTACTACAAACTGCCTTTCCGGGGTTTCCATTGCAGCTGCTGCCAACCCCTCAGACAGGATTCTGCCCTCCTGGGGTCCAGGCAGCCCTGGCCCAGGAAGGCAGAACACAGGATTTCCTCTGAGAGAGGGTGTTACACCCTCTCCCTTTGGAAATAGTTGTCTAGGGCTGGGGAGGAGTAGCCTCCCCAGCCTCTGGAAATGCTTTGATGGGCACAGATGGTGCCCATCTCTGCATAAGCCAGTCTACACCGGTTCAGGTATCCCCCAGCCCTGCTCTGACAGCGAAACTGGACAAAGGAAAGGGGAGTGACAACTCCCCTGACCAGTACCTCCCAAGGGAGGTGCCCAGAGCTCCTCCAGTGTGTCCCAGACCTCTGTCATCTTGGATTCAGAGGTGTTGGGGGCACACCGGACCGCTCTGAGTGGCCAGTGCCAGCATGTGACGTCAGAGACCCCCTCTGATAGGCTCTTACCTCTCTTGGTAGCCAATCCTCCTTTCTTGGTAGCCAAACCTCCTTTTCTGGCTATTTAGGGTCTCTCCTCTGGAGAATTCTTCAGATAACGAATGCAAGAGCTCACCAGAGTTCCTCTGCATCTCCCTCTTCGACTTCTACCAAGGATCGACCGCTGACTGCTCCAGGACGCCTGCAAAACCACAACAAAGTAGCAAGACGACTATCAGCAACATTGTAGCATCTCATCCTGCCGGCTTTCTCGACTGTTTCCTGGTGGTGCATGCTCTGGGGTCACCTGCCTTCACCCTGCACCAGAAGCCAAGAAGAAATCTCCCGTGGGTCGACTGACTCTTCCCCATGCTACCGCAGGCACCAAAAGACTGCATCAAAGGTGCTCTGGGTCCCCTCTCATCCTGACGAGCCTGGTCCCTGGAACACAGGAACTCTATCCAAGTGACTCCCACAGTCCAGTGATCCTTCAGTCCAAGTTTGGTGGAGGTAAGTCCTTGCATCCCCACGCTAGACTGCAAACCTGTGTACTGCGTGATTTGCAGCTGCTCCGGCTCCTGTGCACTCTTCCAGGATTTCCTTCGTGCACAGCCTAGCCTGGGTCCCCAGCACTCCGTCCTGCAGTGCTCAACCCTCTAAGTTGGCCACCGACGTCGTGGGACCCTCCTTTGTAACTCTGCATGGACTCTGGTTCACAAATCTTCCAAGTGTGTGTTCGGGTACTTCTGCGGGTGCTGCCTGCTTCTGTGGGGGCTCTCTGAGTTGCTGAGCGACCCCTCTGTCTCCTCCTCCAAGGGACGACATCCTGGTCCTTCCTGGTCCCCAGCAGCACCCAAAAACCTCTACCACGACCCTTGCATCTAGCAAGGCTTGTTTGTGGTATTTCTGCATGGGAACGCTTCTGCAACCTTCATCGCGACGTGGGACATCTTCAATCCAAATAAAGGTTCCTAGTCCTCTTCGTTGTTGCACAACTCCAAGCTTCTTCCACCCGGAGGCAGCTTCCTTGCACCTTCATCCGGGGTTTTCTGGGCTCCTGCCCCCCCGGACACTATTGCGACTCTTGGACTTGGTCCCCTTGCCTTGCAGGTCCTCAGGTCCAGGAATCCACCTTCAGTGCCCTGCTGGTGTTAGTTTTTCTTGCAAAATCCCCCTATCACGACTATTGTGCTCTTTTGGGGTAATAGGTGTACTTTACTCCTACTGTTCAGGGTCGTGGGGTGGGGTATCTTGGACACCCTGACTGTTTTCTTACAGTCCCAGCGACCCTCTACAAGCTCCCATAGGTCTGGGGTCCATTTGTGATTCGTATTCCACTTTTGGAGTATATGGTTTGTGTTGCCCCTAGACCTATGTTTGCCTATTGCAACCTTTTGTAATTCTACACTGTTTGCATTACTTTTCTGACTCTTACTTACCTGTTTTGGGTTTGTGTACATATAACATGTGTATATTGCTCACCTTCTTACTGAGGGTACTCACTGAGATACTTGTGGCATATTGTCATAAAAATAAAGTACCTTTATTTTTAGTAACTCTGAGTATTGTGTTTTCTTATGATATTGTGCATATAATATACGTGGTATAGTAGGAGCTTTGCATGTCTCCTAGTTCAGCCTAAGCTTTGCCATAGCTACCTTCTATCAGCTTAAGCAGCTAGAAACACCTCTATTTACTAATAAGGGATAAATGGACCTGGCACAGGGTGTAAGTACCACAAGGTACCCACTATAAGCCAGGCCAGCCTCCTACATTGGTGGTGCAGCGGTGGGATAAGTACTTGCAACTGCTTTACCACTTTGTCATTTTGTACTTTTCATAAGAGAATCATTTACCAAACAATTCAGTGTATGTACACTTAAGCCAAAAAGTTTGCTTTTCTATGCTAAAACCTTTTACAAATTTCTGAAAAGTTTCTTAAAACTTCTAAAAGTTTTCTAAAAGTTAGAAAAAGTATTTATTCTCTGTGCTTTCAACAGTCCTAAAACTTTTTCTCTCTTCTCACTATCCTTAAACCTTATCTATCATGTCAGTTGTAGATTACACTCTCAAAACTGTTAATGCAACTTATGAGAGTTTGAACTACAAGAGTTTAAGGGGTCTCTGCCTGGATAGAGGTTTATGTATAGGAAAGAACCCTACAAAAGAGTTTCTCTTTAATATGCTTGTTGTGGATGACCAGAACCAGTCTGGCACAACAAATGAGAGATTAGAAAAGGGAGACGCTTCCCACTATGATTCAGAGGATCCCCCTGAAGAAGCTGGGGAGGGTTCTGACAAGGGTCTGCCCCTAGCAGGGCACCTAGTGATGCTGGCAGTGAGAAAGGTTCCCATAACAGTAGGGTATCCTTTTGCCCTAGAGGCCAGGTTACCAGGGTCCAGACAGTTAGGGACAGGTCCCACCCTGAAGTTTCCAATTTGTCATCTGTGTCAAAGCATTCCCAACCCACCCACCCTGAGGATAACTTGTTAGAAAGGGAACTCAAAAAGTTGAGGGTTGAAGAGACCAGACTGAAGCTTAAACAGCAGCAGCTGGCCTTAGATAGGGAATCCCTAGACATAGAGAAGGAAAGACAGAGGTTGGGGTTAGTTCCCCATGGTGGCAGCAGCAGTATTCCTGATGGCAATCCTGTTAGAGAGCAGGATTACAGGAATCTGCACAAGATAGTCCCCCCTTACAAGGAGGGGGATGACATTAATAAGTGGTGTGCTGCACTAGGTCTGGGGTCCATTCGTGATTCGCATTCCACTTTTGGAGTATATGGTTTGTGTTGCCCCTAGACCTATGTTTGCCTATTGCAACCTATTGTAATTCTACACTGTTTGCATTACTTTTCTGACTCTTACTTACCTGTTGTGGGTTTGTGTACATATAAATTGTGTATATTACTCACCTTCTTACTGAGGGTACTCACTGAGATACTTGTGGCATATTGTCATAAAAATAAAGTACCTTTATTTTTAGTAACTCTGAGTATTGTGTTTTCTTATGATATTGTGCTTAAGATATAAGTGGTATAGTAGGAGTTTTGCATGTCTCCTAGTTCAGCCTAAACTTTGCCATAGCTACCTTCTATCAGCCTAAGCTGCTAGAAACACCTCTATTTACTAATAAGGAATAAATGGACCTAGCACAGGGTGTAAGTACCACAAGGTACCAACTATAAGCCAGGCCAGCCTCCTACATTGGTGGTGCAGCGGTGGGATAATTACTTGCAACTGCTTTACCACTTTGTCATTTTGTACTTTTCATAAGAGAATCATCTACCAAACAGTTCAGTGTATGTACACTTAAGCCAAAAAGTTTGCTTTTCTATCCTAAAACTTTTTACAAAGTTCTGAAAAGTTTCTTAAAACTTCAAAAAGTTTTCTAAAAGTTAGAAAAAGTAATTATTCTCTGTGCTTTCAACAGTCCTAAAACTTTTTCTCTCTTCTCACTATCCTTAAACCTTATCTATCATGTCAGTTGTAGATTACACTCTCAAAACTGTTAATGCAACCTATTAGAGTTTGAACTACAAGAGTTTAAGGGGTCTCTGCCTGGATAGAGGTTTATGTATAGGAAAGAACCCTACAAAAGAGTTTCTCTTTAATATACTTGTTGTGGATGACCAGAACTAGTCTGGCCCATCAAATGAGAGATTAGAAAAGTGAGACGCTTCCCACTCCGTTTCAGAGGATCTCCCTGAAGAAGCTGGGGAGGGTTCTGACAAGGGTCTGCCCCAAGCAGGGCACCTAGTGATGCTGGCAGTGAGAAAGGTTCCCATAACAGCAGGGCATCCTTTTGCCCTAGAGGCCAGGTTACCAGGGTCCAGAGAGTTAGGGACAGGTCCCACTCTGAAGTTTCCAATTTGTCATCTGTGTCAAAGCATTCCCAACCCACCCACCCTAAGGATAACTTGTTAGAAAGGGAACTCAAAAAGTTGAGGGTTGAAGAGACCAGACTGAAGCTTAAACAGCAGCAGCTGGCCTTAGATAGGGAATCCCTAGACATAGAGAAGGAAAGACAGAAGTTGGGGTTAGTTCCCCATGGTGGCAGCAGCAGTATTCCTGATAGCAATCCTGTTAGAGAGCAAGATTCCAGGAATCTGCACAAGATAGTCCCCCCTTACAAGGAGGGGGATGACATTAATAAGTGGTTTGCTGCACTAGGTCTGGGGTCCATTCGTGATTCACATTCCACTTTTGGAGTATATCGTTTGTGTTGCCCCTAGACCTATGTTTGCCTATTGCAACCTATTGTAATTCTACACTGTTTGCATTACTTTTCTGACTCTTACTTACCTGTTTTGGGTTTGTGTACATATAACTTGTGTATATTACTTACCTTCTTACTGAGGGTACTCACTGAGATACTTGTGGCATATTGTCATAAAAATAAAGTACCTTTATTTTTAGTAATTCTTGAGTATTGTGTTTTCTTATGATATTGTCCATATGATATAAGTGGTATAGTAGGAGCTTTTCATGTCTCCTAGTTCAGCCTAAGCTGCTTTGCCATAGCTACCTTCTATCAGCCTAAGCTGCTAGAAACACCTCTATTCTACTAATAAGGGATAACTGGACCTGGCACAGAGTGTAAGTACCACAGGGTACCCACTATAAGCCAGGCCAGCCTCCTATACCAGGGCACTCCAGCTAATGGAGATGCCCACCCCCTGGACACAGCTCCCACTTTTGGCGGCAAGTCCAGGGGAGATAATGAGAAAAACAAGGAGGAGTCACCCACTAGTCAGGACAGCCCCTAAGGTATCCTGAGCTGAGGTGACCCCTGCCTTTTGAAATCCTCCATCTTAGTTTTGGAGGATTCCCCCAATAGGATTAGGGATGTGCCCCCCTCCTCACAGGGAGGAGGCACAAAGAGGGTGTAGCCACCCTCAAGGACAGTAGCCATTGGCTACTGCCCTGCCAGACCTAAACACACTCCTAAATTTAGTATTTAGGGGCACCCCTGAACCCAGGAAATCAGATTCCTGCAACCTGAAGAAAGAAGAAGGACTGCTGACCTACAAGCCTGCAGGGAAGGAGGAAGACAACAACTGATTTGGCCCCAGCCCTACCGTCCTGCCTCTAACTTTGATAACCTGCTCCAGCGACGCATCCAACAGGGACCAGCGACCTCTGAAGCCTCAGAGGACTGCCCTGGACTACAGGACCAAGAAACTCCCATGAACAGCAGCCCTGTTCAAAACCAGCTACTTCTTTGCAACAAAGAAGCAACTTCCAAGGACTTCACGTTTCCCGCCAGAAGCGTGAGACTCTATACTCTGCACCCGACGCCACTGGCTCGACCTGCAGAAAACCAACACCTCAGGGAGGACTCCCCGGCGACTGCGACCCCGTGAGTAACCAGAGATGACCCCCCTGAGCTCCCACAGCAACGCCTGCAGAGAGAATCCAGAGACTCCCCCTGACTGCGAGTGCCTGTAACAAAGGACCCGACGCCTGGAACCAACACTGCACCCGCAGCCCCCAGGACCTGAAGGAACCGAACTTTGACGCAGGAGTGACCCTCAGGCGACCCTCTGCCTTGCTCAGGTGGTGGCTGTCCCGAGAAGCCCCCCCTGTGCCAGCCTGCACCGCTAGAGTGACCCCCAGGTCCCTCCATTGAAACCTATACAAAACCTGACGCCTGCTTTGCGCACTGCACCCGGCCGCCCCTGTGCCGCTGAGGGTGTGTTTTTGTGCCTACTTGTGTCTCCCCCCAGTGCTCTACAAAATCCCCCTGGTCTGCTCCCAGAGGACACAGGTACTTACCTGCCGGCAGACTGGTACCAGAGCACCCAAGTTCTCCATAGGCACCTATGTGTTTTGGGCACCTCTTTGACCTCTGCACCTGACCGGCCCTGAGCTGCTGGTGTGGTAACTTTGGGGTTGCCTTGAACCCCCAACGGTGGGCTGCCTGTGCCCCAAACTTGAGACTTGTGTAGTGTAGGGGTGGGGTCAGTGGTACAGAGGACTCGGACTCGGATTTAGGCCCTATAAGGGCGTAAACGCCATTTATTTATTATAGTAAGGTGATTGTAGAAATAACGGCTTTACTTCTTTATAGTTTCTCTTTGATGTTTCTCTGTTGTTGGTTTGGGTTGACTTGTATGTCTCTTTAATGTTCTTTCTTTCTCTTTTAGGTGGCGAACTCCAGGTAACTTCTTCTTGGTTCCCGTGGGCTCTCGGAGAAACAAGAGGATATGTCTAGGTAAGTGGGACGGTAGTTTGTTATCTCTATTATCTGTTAGTAAAAAGGGAGGGGGTGTGTGAGGGAAGGAACTATAGGAGATAGTGTCGGCGGGGATAAAAGAAGAGAAGAGAGGGTGGAGTGGACTATTACTGTGGCTATTGTATACTGGTGATAGGGTGGGAAAGGTGATCCGTGATGACCCAATCCCTGATACCCAAAACGACCCTCCCTGTTCCCTTCCTGCCCTCCCCGGTCTCCTATTCCTTCCTTTCACCACCCCTGGCCCCTTTACTGACGGTGCCCCTTTAATATGGCCCGTACCTTGTTCAGCCACGACCCTCCTGGGTCGTGGCAGGATTTCTCTCCTCCTCGCGGTTTCTTCTCAGCTCCACTTCTTGGGCTGGGGTTCCTTTCCTTGACACTCCGTTCGGTCACCGTGGCCTCTGGTTCCCGTGGTTCCTCCGTCTTCCTCTCTCCACAAGCCTCCTCGCGTTGCTCCTCGGCGTCCTCTCTTGTCTCGCCGTTCTTTTCTCCTCCCGCTGCGGCAATCCGGAAGTCCGGTGCCGGGCGAGAGCCCCGCCCCCACGCGTCTCCTTGAAGACGCGGGTCGGGAACGGAGGAGGTGCGTGGCTGGCGCCATGACCTCGCGTCGGTAAGCGAGGTGGAGGACATCCGCCTACATACCCCATCCCTTGAACGGGACTGGTATAGGACCGTAGAATCCGGGCAGCGAGAGAGAAAGTCAGCGGGACATTGGCTAGACCCAGGGATGTGACGGACCTGAAAGGTAAAGGGCTGGAGTTCAAGGAACCAGCGCAACACCCGGGAATTAGTATCCTTATGGGAGGCTAACCAAGTCAATGGGGCATGGTCAGTAAAGAGGATGAAGGGCCGGCCCAAAAGATAATACTGGAGACACTCAATTGCCCACTTTATGGCAAAACATTCCTTCTCAATAGTGGGATGGTGTGTTTCCCTAGGTAACAACTTACGACTAATATAGACAATGGGGTGATCATAACCCTTATCGTCCGGCTGCGCTAGGACTGCTCCTAAGCCGACGTTGGAAGCGTCGGTAAAAAGGTGAAATGGCCTAGAAAAATCAGGACACCTCAATACTGGCTCGGTTGAGAGGGCATCTTTGAGTAATTGGAAGCCTTGAAGTTGAGAAGGGGTAAAAGAAGGAAGGATGGTAGGATATTGTTTTTTTAGCAAATCTGTGAGGGGGCAGTAATGGTAGAATATTGCAGAATGAATCTACGATAATACCCCACTAACCCCAAGAAAGAACAAAGTTCCTTTTTGGTTCTGGGGAGAGGTATCCGTCTAATTGTATCTACTTTATCTTTCTGAGGACGCAATACCCCCATCCCGATGACATACCCAAGATATGCTATTTGGGTTTGCCCTAGGACACACTTTGTAGGACTGGCGGTGAGCCCTGCTCTTGCTAAAGTAGAGAACACTTTTTCTAGGTGTTGGAGATGTTCCGCCCAGGTTGTACTAAAAATGACGATGTTGTCAAGATAGGCGGCAGTGAACTCTTGGAAGGGCCGTAGGAGGCGGTCCATCAAGCGTTGGAATGTAGCGGGTGCACTGTGGAGTCCAAAGGGGAGGACGGTGAAATGATATAAACCAGAAGGGGTTGCGAACGCTGTCTTTTCTTTGTCTTGTGGGGCTAAGGGAATCTGCCAATATCCCTTTGTTAGATCAATAGTGGGCATAAAATGTGCATGTCCTATTTTCTCTAGGACTTCGTCTCCTCGGGGAATAGGATAGGTATCGAACAGTGATATCTCATTGAGCTTTCTGAATTAGATACAAAACCGGACAGAGCCATCCGGTTTCGGAACCAAGACGACAGGGGAACACCACGGACTCGTGGACGGTTCAATGACGCCTAAAGATAACATCTTTGTTATCTCCCCCCCTATAAGAGTCTTTCTTGCTTCGGGAATTCGGTAAGGCCGTAGGCGTACGGTTTGGCCCTCGGGTGTCCGAATATGATGTTGGACCATAGATGTTCGTCCGGGAAGTTCCGAAAAGAATTCGGAATAGTTTTGGATTAACTCGAGTAATTGACTTTTCTCTGTATTCGGTAGGGAGTCATTGATACAAGGGTTTCTTTGTTTTTCTGGTTGGAGGGTGGGACATAATTCTAGCCCTAATGAATTGGTTGGTGTTACTAGGTATCCCATAGCTGGAGGATCACTATTGGTCTCAGGATTCTCCCATTTCTTTAACAGATTAATGTGGTAAATTTGAGTCCGTTTAGGATGCTCCTGTAGTTCAATCAAGTAAGTAACCGGGGTGACTGCTTTTATTACTCGATACGGCCCCTGCCATTTTGCAAGTAACTTATGTTCAGAGGTGGGTCGCATGATTAATCCCTAGTCGTTGGGTTGAAGAACCAGCAGTTTGGTGCCCTGATCATAATAATTTATTTGAGTTTCTTGTGCTTTTTCTAAATGTTGTCTTACATCCTCCCAGACCGTCTGGAGGTGCGTTTTTAAATTGTGGATATACTCTAGGAGGGGTCTCTCATCATTGTTCTCTTCTTCCCACAATTCTGCCGCCATGTCTAGTAAATTACGGGGCTGTCTCCCGAATACCAATTCAAACGGACTATGTCCAGTAGAGGATTGCTCATGTGTCCGTATTGCATATAGCACTAGGGGTAGTTTCTGATCCCAGTCTTTTCCCGAACCGCTTACTATTTTCCGCAAGAGAGTTTTAATGGTGCGGTTATACCTCTCCACTAAACCATCTGTTTGTGGATGATATACCGCTGTCTTTATTTGGTAATGCCTAGGGTCTTACATATCTGTTTCATGAGCCCCGATATGAAGGGTGTCCCTTGATCGGTAAGGATCTCTTCGGGGAAACCAATCAGTGAAAAAAATGTTATCATGGCTTTTGCAACGCCTTTGGTAGTTGTGCTAGTAAGAGGGATGGCCTCAGGATATCTGCTGGCATAATCAACCAGAACGAGGATATGGGTGTGGTCCTTGGTAGATGGTAAAAGGGGTCCGATTAAATCCATGCCTACTCTTTTGAAGGGAGTATCTATGATGGGTAGCGGATGTAACGGGGCTCTCCTAGTGGCTCCTGGTTCTACTAATTGACATTTTGGGCATTGGGTACAGTACTTTCGGATCTGGGCATAGACTCCCGGCCAGTAAAAACGTCTCAATAAGTATTCCTCTGTTTTCTCTCGGCCACAATGGCCTCCTCCCGGTTGGTTATGAGCGAGGAATAATACCAGAGTCCGGTAGGGCTCAGGGACCACTAATTGTCTCTTCTCGCCATTTACCGAAGTGGAACCCCTATATAGTAGGTCCTTATTTACTATAAAGTGGGGACCTACCTCTCCGGTAGAGTCATTACTGGCACTTCTCCAAGCGTGCTCGAGGGTGGGATCCTCGCGTTGGCTTACTCTAAACGACACTGGGGCGCTGGTTATGTTAGCCACTGGTTTCTCTTGTCTTTGATTAGCAGCATATTTTTGTTTTTCGGCCCTTTTCTCTTTTCGGGTCAATTTCTTCCGTTCGGGGGGGCTACAAATGGGGGTATTCTGAAATGGAGCGTCTACCCACCAGCTATCGATAGGGTTGGACTTTCGTGTTTGGTCTAAAATGTCATAAAATCACGGATAATCAGTCCCAATGACACACTCTTCTATCAAATTATCCATGAGACCCATCTGGAGGAAGTCATGATACGTGTCCCACTCCACTTCTACCAACTCAAGGGGATACTGAGCTCGGTCCCCATGGATGCAACATATCGTCACCCAGTGATCTGCAGTGGAATTTATGGGCTTGACTAAATCTCGACGTATCACCGATTGACTACACCCGGAGTCAATCAAGGCCATGACCAATTGTCCATTTATTTGCAGGGGGTGTTTGAAAGACGTATCGCCTTTTCCTATGCACAGTACTCTCCCTCGAGTAACCCCTATCTCCATCGGCTCCACACCCTCATGTTTCTTGGGACACCCCTGAGCTATGTGGCCCCACTCCCCACAATTGAAACACTGAGGTTGTTGCATAGGGTTTCGCTCTGTACTCCGGGAGGTTCCAAGTTCCTCAAGGGTTCGTCTAGTTGTATATTGAGGAGGAGTTATGGGCATTTTACTCAGGGGTCTAGGAGTTTGGCTTTTAACATCCACTGACCGATGATAGGCGCAGGCCAGGTCGACGGCTAGTTCAGTATCGATTTTAGGGTGCTGTCTTATCCAGTTCCGGGTGCTCGCAGGAAGGGAGTCTAGATATTGCTCTAAAATGATGGCCTTAATGACGTCTTCGTGGTTAGTCCCTAAGGGCCCCAACCACTTCAGTCCTAAGTCCTTCACCCGGTAGTAAAAGGTACATGGATCTTCATTCTGACCCCATTTAGCTTTACGAAACTTCATCCTATAATATTCTGTATCATGCCCCACTCTTTTAAGAATGCTCTTCTTAATATCGGAATACGGGGTGGTGCCACCGGGATTTGCAGCCTGATAGGCGGATTGGAGGGTGCCTGTTAAGAGGGGAGCGATGTATTGGCCCCATCGGTTTTCAGGCCATTGAGCTGATGAGGCCACTCTTTTGAAATTCGTAAAAAAGGAGTCAGGATCCTCACCCTCTTGATATTTTTGTAATACTGAGCTAGGCACGTTTGGGTGTACTTTGCTGGCCGCAATTGTACCAGTCAATTTTTGAAGAGCGGTCTCATTAACTAATTGATTATTGGCCATTATAGTCGCCTGACTTTTCCGGGCAGCTTGAAGGGCCTCTCTGTCCTCTTTGGCCTCCCTTTGTTGGGCCTCCCAAACTAATTGGAGGTGGCGTTGACCCTCCGCCAATTGTTTTATCATGTCCTCCAAGGTAGGTTTCTCCTCCATGCTCACAACACCCCTATACGGTCCAAAAAAATAAATTAAAAAAAGGGGTTATCAATATACCCTTATCCCACTCCTGACACCACTGTAGGGGTGGGTTCAGTGGTACAGAGGACTCGGACTCGGATTTAGGCCCTATAAGGGCGTAAACGCCATTTATTTATTATAGTAAGGTGATTGTAGAAATAACGGCTTTACTTCTTTATAGTTTCTCTTTGATGTTTCTCTGTTGTTGGTTTGGGTTGACTTGTGTGTCTCTTTAATGTTCTTTCTTTCTCTTTTAGGTGGCGAACTCCAGGTAACTTCTTCTTGGTTCCCGTGGGCTCTCGGAGAAACAAGAGGATATGTCTAGGCAAGTGGGACGGTGTAGGAAAGTACCATCTTGCCTGGCATGTTACCCCCATTTTTCACTGTATATATGTTGTTTTAGTTGTATGTGTCACTGGGACCCTGCCAGCCAGGGCCCCAGTGCTCATAAGTGTGCCCTGAATGTGTTACCTGTGTTATGACTAACTGTCTCACTGAGGCTCTGCTATCCAGAACCTCAGTGGTTATGCTCTCTCATTTCTTTCCAAATTGTCACTAACAGGCTAGTGACAAATTTCACCAATTCACATTGGCATATTGGAACGCCCTTATAATTCCCTAGTATATGGTACTGAGGTACCCAGGGTATTGGGGTTCCAGGAGATCCCTATGGGCTGCAGCATTTCTTTTGCCACCCATAGGGAGCTCTGACAATTCTTACACAGGCCTGCCACTGCAGCCTGAGTGAAATAATGCACACATTATTTCACAGCCATTTTCACTGCACTTAAGTAACTTATAAGTCACCTATATGTGTAACCTTTACCTGGTAAAGGTTAGGTGCAAAGTTACTTAGTGTGTGGGCACCCTTGCACTAGCCAAGGTGCCCCCACATAGTTCAGGGCAAATTCCCCGGACTTTGTGAGTGCGGGGACACCATTACACGCGTGCACTACACATAGGTCACTACCTATGTGTAGCTTTACAATGGTAACTCCGAATATGGCCATGTAACATGTCTAAGATCATGGAATTGCCCCCTCTATGCCATCCTGGCATTGTTGGCACAATCCCATGATCCCACGGGTCTCTAGCACAGACCCGGGTACTGCCAAACTGCCTGTTCAGGAGTTTCACTGCAGCTGCTGCTGCTGCCAACCCCTCAGGCAGGTTTCTGCCCTCCTGGGGTCCAGCCAGGCTTGGCCCAGGTAGGCAGAACAAAGGACTTCCTCAGAGAGAGGGTGTTACACACTCTCCCTTTAGAAAAAGGTGTTAAGGCAGGGGAGGAGTAGCTTCCCCCAGCCTCTGGAAATGCTTTCATGGGCACAGATGGTTCCCATTTCTGCATAAGCCAGTCTACACCGGTTCAGTGACCCCTCAGCCCTGCTCTGGCGCGAAACTGGACAAAGGAAAGGGGAGTGACCACTCCCCTGACCTGCACCTCCCCTGGGAGGTGCCGAGAACTCCTCCAGTGTGCTCCAGACCTCTGCCATCTTGGAAACAGAGGTGCTGCTGGCACACTGGACTGCTCTGAGTGGCCAGGGCCAGCAGGCGACGTCAGAGACTCCTTCTGATAGGCTCGTTCAGGTGTTGCTAGCCTATCCTCTCTCCTAAGTAGCCAAACCCTCTTTTTTGGCTATTTAGGGTCTCTGCTTTGGGGAATTCCTTAGATAACGAATGCAAGAGCTCATCAGAGTTCCTCTGCATCTCTCTCTTCACCTTCTGCCAAGGAATCGACTGCTGACCACGCTGGAAGCTTGCAAAACTGCAACAAAGTAGCAAAGACGACTACTGCAACTCTGTAACGCTGATCCTGCCGCCTTCTCAACTGTTTTCCTGGTGGTGCATGCTGTGGGGGTAGTCTGCCTCCTCTCTGCACTAGAAGCTCCGAAGAAATCTCCCGTGGGCCGACGGAATCGTCCCCCTGCAACCGCAGGCACCAAAGAACTGCATCACCGGTCCCCTGGGTCTCCTCTCAGCACGACGAGCGAGGTCCCTTGAATCCAGCAACTCTGTCCAAGTGACTCCCACAGTCCAGTGACTCTTCAGTCCAAGTTTGGTGGAGGTAAGTCCTTGCCTCCCCACGCCAGACTGCATTGCTGGGAACCGTGTCTTTTGCAGCTACTCCGGCCTCTGTGCACTTCTGGCGGAAATCCTTTGTGCACAGCCAAGCCTGGGTCCACTGCACTGTAACCTGCATTGCACGACCTCCTGAGTTGTCCTCTGGCGGCGTGGGACTCTCTTGTGCAACTTCGGGTGAGCACTGTTTTACTCCACTTCGTAGTGCCTGTTCCGGCACTTCTCCGGGTGCTGCTTGCTTCTGAGAGTGCTCCTTGTCCTGCTCGGCGCCCCCTCTGTCCCCTGACGCAATTGGCGACATCCTGGTCCCTCCTGGGCCACAGCAGCATCCAAAAACCCTAACCGCACGATTTGCAGCTAGCAAGGCTTGTTTGCGGTCTTTCTTAAGGAAAACACTTCTGCACGACTCTTCACGACGTGGGACATCCATCCTCCAAAGGGGAAGTTTCTAGCCCTTGTCGTTCCTGCAGAATCCTCAGCTTCTACTGCCTAGTAGCAGCTTCTTTGCACCCACAGCTGGCATTTCCTGGGCATCTGCCCACTCTCGACTTGATCGTGACTCTTGGACTTGGTCCCCTTGTTCCACAGGTACTCTAGTCTGGAAATCCATTGTTGTTGCATTGCTCGTGTTGGTCTTTCCTGCAGAATTCCCCTATCACGACTTCTGTGCTCTTTGGGATACTTTAGTGCACTTTGCACTCACTTTTCAGGGTCTTGGGGTGGGCTATTTTTCTAACCCTCACTATTTTCTTACAGTCCCAGCGACCCTCTACAAGGTCACATAGGTTTGGGGTCCATTCGTGGTTCGCATTCCACTTTTGGAGTATATTGTTTGTGTTGCCCCTATCCCTATGTGTCCCCATTGCATCCTATTGTAACTATACATTGTTTGCACTGTTTTCTAAGACTATACTGCATATTTTTAGCATTGTGTACATATATCTTGTGTATATTTGCTATCCTCATACTGAGGGTACTCACTGAGATACTTTGGCATATTGTCATAAAAATAAAATACCTTTATTTTTAGTATATCTGTGTATTGTGTTTTCTTATGATATTGTGCAAGTGACACTAGTGGTACTGTAGGAGCTTCACTCGTCTCCTAGTTCAGCCTAAGCTGCTCTGCTAAGCTACCATTATCTATCAGCCTAAGCTGCTAGACACCCTATACACTAATAAGGGATACCTGGGCCTGGTGCTCACTACAAGCCAGTCCAGCCTCCTACAGACAGTAGTTTGTTATCTCTTTTATCTGTTAGTAAAAAGGGAGGGGGTGTGTGAGGGAAGGAACTATAGGAGATAGTGTCGGCGGGGTTAAAAGAAGAGAAGAGAGGGTGGAGTGGACTATTACTGTGGCTATTGTATACTAGTGATAGGGTGGGAAAGGTGATCCGTGATGTCCCAATCCCTGATACCCAAAACGACCCTCCCTGTTTCCTTCCTGCCCTCCCCGGTCTCCTATTCCTTCCTTCCACCACCCCTGGCCCCTTTACTGACGGTGCCCCTTTAATATGGCCCGTACCTTGTTCAGCCACGACCCTCCTGGGTCGTGGCAAGATTTCTCTCCTCCTCGCGGTTTCTTCTCAGCTCCACCTCTTGGGCTGGGGTTCCTTTCCTCGACACTCCGTTTGGTCACTGTGGCCTCTGGTTCCCGTGGTTCCTCCGTCTTCCTCTCTCCACCAGCCTCCTCGCGTTGTTCCTCGGCGTCCTCTCTTGTCTCGGCGTTCTTTTCTCCTCCCGCTGCGGCAATCCGGAAGTCCAGTGCCGGGCGAGAGCTCCGCCCCCACGCGTCTCCTTGACGACGCGGGTCGGGAACAGAGCAGGTGCGCGGCCGGTGCCATGACCTCGCGTCAGTAGGCGAGGTGGAGGACACCCGCCTACATGTAGGAAGTTGGCTCTGTATGTACTATTTCAAAGTAAGAAATAGCATGCACAGAGTCCAAGGGTTCCCCTTAGAGGTAAGATAGTGGCAAAAAGAGATAATTCTAATGTTCTATTTTGTGGGAGTGTGGTCGAGCAGTAGGCTTATCAGAGGGTAGTGTTAAGCATTTGTTGTACATACACACAGGCAATGAATGAGGAACACACACTCAAAGACAATTCCAGGCCAATAGTTATTTGTATAGAAAAATATATTTTCTTAGTTTATTGTAAGAACCACATGTTCAAGATTTACACACAATACTTTAAATGAAAGGTATTTCACTCAGGTATCTTAGGAACTTTGAATCAACACAATATCATGTACAGTTTTAGCAAAAATGGCAATAAGCTATTTTAAAACTAGACCCAGTGCAATTTTCAACAGTTCCTGGGGGAGGTAAGTGTTTGTTAGGTTTGCAGGTAAGTAAACCACCTACAGGGTTCAAAGTTGGGTCCAAGGTAGCCCACCGCTGGGGGTTCAGAGCAACCCCAAAGTTACCACACCAGCAGCTCAGGGCCGGTCAGGTGCAGAGGTCAAAGTGGTGCCCAAAACGCATATGCTTCAATGGAGAAGGGGGTGCCCCGGTTCCAGTCTGCCAGCAGGTAGGTACCCACGTCTTCAGAGGGCAGACCAGGGGGGTTTTGTAGGGCACCTGGAGGGACACAAGTCAGCATAAAAAGTACACCCTCAGCGGCACGGAGGCGGCCGGGTGCACAGTGCAAACAGGCGTTGGGTTTGCAATGGAGGTCAATGGGAGACCCAGGGGTCTCTTCAGCGAATCAGGCATGCAAGGGGGGGGGCTCCTCAGGGTAGCCACCACCTGGGAAAGGGAGAGGGCCACCTGGGGGTCGCTTCTGCACTGGTGGTCAGATCCTTCAGGTCCTGGGGGTGCGGGTGCAATTTCTTTACCAGGTGTCGGGTTCCTTGAAGCAGGCAGTCGCAGTCAGGGGGAGCCTCTAGATTGCCTCTGCAGGCTTTGCTGTGGGGGCTCAACTCTGGCTACTCACTGGCTCGCAGTCGCCGGGGAGTCCTCCCTGTAGTGTTGTTTCTCCGCAGGTCGAGCCGGGGGCGTCAGGTGCAGAGTGGAAACTCTCACGCTTCCGGCGGGAAACGGGGAGTCCTTTAAAAGTTGTTTCTTTGTTGCAAGTTTCAGTCTTTGTGGAACAGGGCCGCTGTCCTCGGAGTTCTTGGTCCTTTTAGATGCAGGGTAGTCCTTTGAGGCTTCAGAGGTCGCTGGACCCTGGGGGATACGTCGCTGTTGCAGTTTTTCTCGAAGTGGGGAGACAGGCCGGTAGGGCTGGGGCCAAAGAAGTTGGTGTCTCCGTCTTCTCTGCAGGGCTTCAGGTCAGCAGTCCTTCTTCGTCTTCAGGTTGCAGGAATCTATCTTCCTCGGTTCTGGCAGCCACTAAATACTCAATTTAGGGGGGTGTTTAGGTCTGGGGGGTTAGTAGCCAATGGCTACTAGCCCTGAGGGTGGCTACACCCTCTTTGTGCCTCCTCCCTCAGGGGAGGGGGCATATCTGCAAGATGGAGGATTTCTAAAAGCCAGAGTCACCTCAGCTCAGGGCACCCTAAGGTTGTCCTGACTGGCCAGTGACTCCTCCTTGTTTTTCTCATTATCTCCTCCGGCCTTGCCGCCAAAAGTGGGGCCGTGGCCGGAGGGGGCGGGCATCTCCACGAGCTAGGATGCCCTGTGGCACTGTAACAAAGGGGGTGAGCCTTTGAGACTCACTGGCAGGTATTACAGTTCCTGCAGGGAGAGGTGAGAAGCACCTCCACCCAGTACAGGCTTTGTTCCTGGCCACAGAGTAACAAAGGCACTCTCCCCATGTGGCCAGCAACATGTCTGGTGTGTGGCAGGCTGGCAAAACTAGTCAGCCCACACTGGAAGTCGGGTAGGTTTTCAGGGGGCATCTCTAAGATGCCCTCTGGGGTGTATTTCACAATAAAATGTACACTGGCATCAGTGTGCATTTATTGTGCTGAGAAGTTTGATACCAATCTTCCCAGTTTTCAGTGTAGCCATTATGGTGCTGTGGAGTTCGTGTATGACAGACTCCCAGACCATATACTCTGATGGCTACCCTGCACTTACAATGTCTAAGGTTTTGCTTAGACACTGTAGGGGCATAGTGCTCATGCACCTATGCCCTCACCTGTGGTATAGTGCACCCTGCCATAGGGCGGTAAGGCCTGCTAGAGGGGTGACTTATCTATGCCATATGCAGTGTGGCTTGGCTTGGCAACCTGAGGGGAGTGCCATGTCGACTTAGTCATTTTCTCCCCATCAGCACACACAAGCTGGCAAGCAGTGTTCATGTGCTGAGTGAAGGGTCCCCAGGGTGGCATAAGACATGCTGCAGCCCTTAGAGACCTTCCCTGGCATCAGGGCCCTTGGTACCAGGGGTACCAGTTACAAGGGACTTACCTGGATGCCAGGGTGTGCCAATTGTGGAGACAAAGGTACAGTTTTAAGGAAAGAACACTGGTGCTGGGGCCTGGTTAGTAGGCCTCAGCACACTTTCAAATCATAACTTGGCATCAGCAAAGGCAAAAAGTCAGAGGGTAACCATGCCAAGGAAGCATTTCCTTACACTTTGACAGAGCCGATGTCCTCGGGAGGTTCTTGGTCCTTTAGGTGCAGGTCAGTCCTCTGAGTCCTCAGAGGACTCTGGTCCAGCTGGATGCGTTGCTGTGCAGGTTCTTTGAGTCTGAAGACAGGCCGGTAGGGCTGGGTCCAAGTCAGTTGTCCTCTCCGTCATCTCTGCAGGGCTTTTAGGTCAGCAGTCCTTCTTCTTTCTTCAGGTTGCAGGAATCTGATTTCCTGGGTTCAAGGTCTCCCCTAAATACTCAATTTAGGGGGGTGTTTAAGTCTGGGGGCAGTAGCAAATGGATACTGTCCTGGTGGTTGGCTACACCCTCTTTGTGCCTCCTCCCTGAGGGGTGCACATCCCTATTCCTATTGGGGGAATCCTCCAAAACAAAGATGGAGGATTTCTTAAGGCAGAGGTCACCTCAGCTCAGCTCAGGACACCTTAGGGGCTGTCCTGACTGGTGGATGACTCCTCCTTGTTTTTCTCATTGTCTTCTCCGGACTTCCACCAAAAGTGGGGGCTGTGCCCGAGGGGCGGGCACCTCCACTAGCTGGGATGCCCTGGGGCGCTGTAACAACAGGCATGAGCCTTTGATGCTCACCGCCAGTTGTTACAGTTCCTGCAGGGGGAGGTGAGAAGCACCTCCAAATAGTGCATGCTTTGTTCCTGACCACAGAGTGACAAAGGCACTCACCCCATGTGGCCAGAAACCCGTCTGGTTGTGGCAGGCTGGCGGGAACTGGTCAGCCTAACACTGGTGTTTGGGCTGGTATACAGGGGGCATCTCTAAGATGCCCTAAGTGTGCATTTTTCAATAAATCCCACCCTGGCATCATTGTGGATTTATTGTGCTGAGAAGTTGATACCAAACCTCCCAGATTTCAATGTAGCCATTATGGAACTGTGGATTCGTGTTTGAAAAACTCCCAGACCATATACTCTTTATTGCACTTACAATGTCTAAGGTTTGGCTTAGACACTGTAGGGGCATAGTGCTCATGCAACTATGCCCTCACCTGTGGTATAATGCACCCTGCCTTATGGCTGTAAGGCCTACTAGAGGGGTGACTTAGCTATGCCACAGGTAGTGGGTGGAGGGCGTGGCACTCTGAGGGGAGTGCCATATCGACTTAGTTGTTTTCTCCCCACCAGCACACACAAGCTGTGAAGCAGTGTGCATGTGCTGAGTGAGGGGTCCCCAGGGTGGCATAATACATGCTGCAGTCCTTGGGACCTTGTTATAAGGGACTTATCTGTGTGCCAGGGCTGTGCCAATTGTGGGAACAAAGGTACAGTTTAGGGAAAGAACAATGGCGCTGGGGCCTGGTTAGCAGGATCCCAGCACACTTTCAATCATAACTAGCACCACCAAAAGGCAAAAGGTTAGGGGGTAACCATGCCAAGGGAGGCATTTCCCTGCACAACCCCGCCCCAAATGAAAGAGGATGAAACTAACCTTTTCCAAGAGAGGCTTCATTCTCTAAGTGGAAGAACCTGTAAAGGCCATCAGCATTGGCATGGGCAGTCCCAGGTCTGTGTTCCACTACAAAGTCTATTCCGTGTAGGGATATGGACCACCTCAACAGTTAGGGTTGTCTCCTTTCATTTGTATCAGCCATCTGAGAGGCCTGTGGTCAGTTTGAACTGTGAAGTGAGTACCAAACAGGTATGGTCTCAACTTGTTCAGGGACCAAATCACAGCAAAGGCTTCCATCTCAATGGCGCTCTAACGCTGCACACTGGGAAGTAATCTCCTGCTAATAAAAGCAATAGGCTGGTTAAGGCCACCATCACTGGTTTGGGATAGAACTGCTCCTATCCCATGCATAGAGGCATCAGTCTGCACAATTAACTGCTTTGAATAATCTGGAGGTTTCAAAACTATTGCTGAACACATAGCTTCTTTCAGGGTGTCAAAGGCCTTTTGACAGTCCAGGGTCCAGTTAACTTTGCTGGGCATTTTCCTGGAGGTAAGTTCTGTGAGGGGTGTCACCATGGATCCATATCCCTTCACAAACCTCCTATAGTACCCAGTCAAGCCAAGGAATGCCCTGACTTGAGTCTGGGTTTTTGGAACTTTCCAGTCCAGAATAATCTGGATCTTGGGTTGGAGTGGCTGAACTTGGCCTCCACCTACAAGGTATCCCAAGTACCCTGCCCTAGCTGACATTCAGATGCCTTGTTAGAGAGGCCTGCTGCTTGCAGGGCCTGCAAAACCTTCTTCAGGTGGACCAAGTGATCCTGCCAGTTGGAGCTAAAGACAGCGATATCATCTAGATATGCCTCACTTAAGGACTCCGGGGCAGCAAGGACTTGATTCACCAACCTTTGGAAGGTGGCAGGGGCATTCTTTAAGCCAAAGGGCATCACAGTAAACTGGTAGTGCCCATCAGATGTAGAGAATGCTGTTTTCTCTTTTCCCCAGATGCCATTTATATTTGCCAGTACCCTGCTGTCAAGTCAAAGGTACTTAAGTATTTGGCTGCACCTCTTTATCTGTGAGCTCATCTGCCCTTGGGATGGGGTGAGCATCTGTCTTGGTGAGAGAGCTGAGCACTCTGTAGTTCACACAAAACCTCATCTCTTTCTTGCCATCTTTGGTGTGAGGTTTGGGGACCAAGACCACTGGGCTAGCCCAGGGACTGTGAGTGCTCAATCACTCCCAAACCCAGCTTCTTGTGGACTTCCACTTTGATGCTTTCTTTGACTTGGTCAGACTGTCTGGCTATTTCATTCTTGACAGGCATACAGTCTCCTGTGTACACCTCATGGATACACAGGTGTGTCTGACCAGGGGTCAAGGAAAAGAGCTCAGCAACTGCTAGAGAACTTGCCTGCAGTCAGCCTGCTGTTGGCCAGAGAGGGTGTCTGAATAGATCACTCCATCTACTGAGCCATTTTTAGGGTCAGTGGAGGGGAGAACAGGGGGAGATTCACTCTCAGCTTCCTGGTCCTCATCTGTAACCATTAGCATGTTCACATCTGCCCTGTCATGAAAGAGTTTGAGGCGGTTCACATGGATCACCCTTTTGGGGGTCCTGCTAGTGCCTAGGTCTACCATGTAGGTGACCTGACTCTTTTTCTCTAGCACTGGGTAAGGGCCACCCCATTTGTCCTGAAGTGCCCTGGTAGCCACAGGCTCCAGAACCCAGACTTTCTGCCCTGGCTGAAACTCAACCATGGCAACCTTTTGGTCATACCACATCTTCTGGAGTTGTTGGCTGGCCTCAGGGTTTTTGCTTGCCTTTTCCATGTACTCTGCCATCCTCGAACATAGGCCTAGTACATAGTCCACCACATCTTGTTTAGACTCATGGAAAGGTCTCCCCCAGCATTCTTTTACTAGTGCCAGTGGTCCCCTAACAGGATGCCCAAACAGAAGCTCAAAGGAGGAAAACCCTACTCCCTTCTTTGGCACCTCTCTGTAGGTGAAAAGCAGGCATGTCAAGAGGACATCCCATCTTCTTTTGAGTTTTTCCGGGAGCCCCATGGTCATGCCCTTCAATGTCTTTTTAAGTTGGTTTGTGGATGGTATGGTGTGGTGAATTTATAAGTTACCCCACACTCATTCCACATGTGCTTTAGGTAAGCTGACATGAAGATGGTGCCTCTGTCAGAAACCACCCCCTTAGGAAATCCCACTCTGGTAAAAATATCAAGGAGTATTTTTACTACTGCAGGGGCAGTAGTGACCTAAGGGGAATTTTCTCGGGGTACCTGAGCTCTACCTCAGTCCATGCTGAGGACTCCAGACCATTTCCTAGCAAATATTCTACTGGAGTTGCAGAGGAGACTACCACCTGTTTCAGGCCAGTGACCGGACCGCTCCCCATTCTAAGTTACCACTGCCATGGGATGGACTTTAGTTTGCTTGTCAGCATTAGTGACTGGATATGTCTGTCCATCCAGGTACTGTCCTGGGGAAACCAGTGTGTCTGTCACCATTGTGATACTGGCACCTGTATCCTTCCGGGCTTCTACTCTACTCCCACTGATTAAGAGCTGCTGCCTGTATTTTTGCATGTCAAGCGACCAGGCAGCAAGTGTGGCTAAATTCACCCCATCCTCAGAGACTAATGTAGCTTCAGTGTGAACCCTGATTTCCTCTGGGCACACTGTTGATCCCACCTGGAGACTTGCTATTCCAGTGCTAACTGGAGTAGTACTTATTGTGGGACTTTTCTTGAGGCAGGCCTTGTCTCCAGTTTGGTGTCCATGCTGACTACAGATTCAACACCAGGCCTTTTTTGGATCAAAGTTTTTACCTTTATACCCATTTGAGGATTGTGAAAAGGTTTGAGGCCCACCCTACTGAGGAGGGGTTTGGGGCCCTGTTGAAGACTCTTTACTTCTTCCCTTGGATGTCTCAACAATCTTCCTCTGGGGAAGCTTTGTGACCCCTTTCTTTGGTCACCCCTGTGGAAGTCTTAGTCACCCTAGTCTTGACCCAATGGTCTGCCTTCTTTCCCAATTCTTGGGGAGAATGTGGACCTAAGTCTACCAGATGTTGATGCAGTTTGTCATTGAAACACTTACTTAACAGATATCCTTTCATAAACAAGTTATACAGCCCATCATAATCATTTACACCACTGACAGTTATGCAACCATTTAGTGTTTTGACTGAGAAGTCAACAAAATCAACACAGGTATGGCTCGAGGATTTGTGAGCCCCCCTGAATCCAATCCTATACCCCTCAGTTGAGAATCCAAAGCCCTCGATCAGGGTAGCCTTCTTGAGGTCATAAGATTCTGCATCTTTACCAGAGATTGTGAGGAGTCTATCCTTACAATTTCCAGTGAACATTTCCCAAAGGAGAGCACCCAAGGGAGATCTGTTTAATTTTCTGGTTGCTGCGAACTGTGAACCATTTTGGTGATATCATCACCATCATCACCATCTTCATATTTTTTTACAATCCCTTTGGGGATTTTTAGGATGTCAGTATTCTCTCTGACCCTAGTTATGTTGCTGCCACCATTGATGGGAGCTAAACCCATCTCTTGCCTTTACCTTTCTATGGCTAGGAGCCGCTTCTCCAAAGTCAATCTTTTGGCCATCCTGGCTAACAGGAGGTCATCTTCATTGAGGCTACCATCAATGCTTCCAGAGTTACTGGTCTCCCCTGTGGAAGAACCAATCTCTCTGACTATAATTTGTGGAGTCAGGGTTTGAGGAACCCTGTTCTACCTGCTTAGGACAGGAGGGGGAATTCATCCTCCTGTTCACTAACTTCCCCATCTGAAGGATTATCCTCAGAGGGGTGGTCCCTTGTGAACTCTGCCAAAAGCTCGTGGAGCTTTACTTTGGTAGGGTTGGACCCAATTTGTATCTTTTTAATTTTACAGAGAGACCTTAACTCTGACATCCCTAGATGCAGGAAGGGGGTGAGGTTGAGTTCCATCACCATCTCATCTGTATTAGACATTATCACTCTAAAAGTTGGGATTACATCTTAAGAATCTAAATACTACTTCTAGAACTTAGATCCAAACTTTTACAAAAAATGTTAACTCCAAAAGAAATGCTACCAGGGGCTTACACAAGGCCCTAGCAGGAGTTTTACAAATTTAGAAAAAGTTGCATAAATCTGTTTCTAATGAAAATTTTTGGAATTTAGTTGTGTGATCAGGTATTGGCTGAGTAGTCCAGCAAATGCAATGTCTTAGACCCCAACACTGATTCACCAATGTAGGAAATTGGCTCTGTATATACTATCTCAAAGTGAGAGATAGTGTGCACAGAGTCCAAGGGTTCCCCTTAGAGGTTGATAGTGGCAAAATTAGATAATACTAATGCTCTATTTTGTGGTAGTGTGGTCGAGCAGTAGGCTTATCAGAGGGTAGTGTTAAGCATTTGTTGTACACACACAGGCAATAATTGAGAACACACACTCAAAGACTTAACTACAGGCCAATAGGTTTCTATATAGAAAAAGGTATAGGCCCTCATTACAACATTGACGGGCGGCGGAGGCCGCCCGTCAATGTTGCGCGTCAGGAATACCGCTCCGCGGTCCAGAGACCGCGGAGGGTATTCCAAGTTTTCCCCTGGGCTGGCGGGCGGCCGCCGAAAGGCCGCCCGCCAGCCCAGGGGAAAACGACCTTCCCACCATGAAGCCGGCTCGTAATCGAGCCGGCGGAGTGGGAAGTTGCGACGGGTGCTACTGCACCCGTCGCGTATTTCACTGTCTGCTAAGCAGACAGTGAAATACAAGCGGGGCCCTCTTACGGGGGCCCCTGCAGTGCCCATGCCATTGGCATGGGCACTGCAGGGGCCCCCAGGGGCCCGCGACACCCCCTACCGCCATCCTGTTCCTGGCGGGCGAACCGCCAGGAACAGGATGGCGGTAGGGGGTGTCAGAATCCCCTCGGCAGCGCAGCAAGCTGCGCCGCCTTGGAGGATTCTATGGGGCAGCGGGAAACTGGCGGGAGACCGCCGGTTTCCCTCTTCTGACCGCGGCCAAAGCGCTGAGGTCAGAATGCCCTGCGGGGCACCGCCGGGCTGTCGGCGGTGCTCCCGCCAACCGCGAGCCTGGCGGTCATAGACCGCCAGGCTCGTAATGAGGGCCATAGTTTCTTACCTGTAACTCCAGTGCTCTCGTAGGGGTATTTCCATGATAGTCAAAAGCGTAGAATAATTCCCCGCCCGCCTGTGGGGACCCCGGAGCACTTTTTCCAATATCACTTCTTAAGTGTCCCTGTTCGCCTTACTTCAGAAAGGCATGCCAAGACACTTGAGAATGTTCCCATGCAGTCTCTAGGAAGGGCTACAGTGTTCAAGCTTCTTCATTCAGATTGTCCTTGAAGTAAAATCTGTAAAATGCTTGACAAATAAAAGCCATTTTTCAGACAAACTACTTCCAAAAACTTCTTTTATTTCCCAAAAACCTCTAAGAAGGAGTGCAGAACAGTGTAGCCCATAGGCTGCCATTAGTAATGATGAAAAAAGATACTGTGCCTTTAAGAACAGCCAGCCCTCCAGTATCCCATCATGCCTAGAGAGAGGGTGTTACCTCAGTTCTTTTTGCAGGTAGTTACTGGCTGACAATAGGAATAAACGTAATGAAGACATCTAACTGCTCCCCCGGGGAGGAGGGAGGGTTGCTTATGACTATCATGGAAATACCCCTACGAGAGAACTGGAGTTACAGGTAAGAAACTATACCTTCTCTCGTAGGGGATTTCCATGTATAGTCATAAGCGTAGAATAGAATACCAAGCCCATCCCAAAACCAGCGGAGGAGCAGATAGAGTAAGCAGTGAATATGTTCTCAAGCAAAAAGGTATCTAAGAGAAGCCTGGCCTACTTGAGCATCTGCCCTAGCGTCCGAGTCTAGACAATAATGTTTAGTAAAGGTGTGAACTGATCTCCAAGTCACAGCTTTACAAATTTCTGCTAATGGAACATTCCGCAATAGAGCAGTGGTAGCCGCTTTTCCTCTGGTGGAATGGGCTTTAGGCTTACCCTGTAAGGTTTTCTTAGCTAGTTGATAACACAATAAAATACAAGAGACTATGCATCTCGCTATTGATTGCGTGGAGGTGGCTAAGCCAGTACGTACAGATCCGTAATTAACAAACAGTTGTGTAGTTTTCCGTAAAGGATTGGTCTTATATAGATAAAATTTCAATACTCTCTTAACATCTAGAGAATGGAGAGCCCTCTCGGGGGCCGAAGGGTTTAGAAAGAACGTGGGCAAGGAACTCGACTGGTTAATGTGGAAGTCGGATATGACCTTAGGTAGAAATTTTGGATGTATTCATAAGACTACTTTGGAAGAATGAAATATTATGTAAGGCTCGTGTGCACAGAGGGCCTGGATTTCGCTGACCCTACGTGTTGAGGTGATCGCTACTAAAAAGGCTGTATTCCAAGTGAGATGTTGGAGGGATGCCTTGTGTATCGGTTCAAATGGGTGCTGCATTAAACGTGAAAGGACCACATTAAGTTCCCATGGTGGTGAAGGGTGTCTAATTGGAGGAAAGACCTTCTTTAACCCCTCTAGAAAATCTTTTATCACTGGGATTCTGAAGAAAGAGGTTTGCGAAGGAGTCTTTCTATAAGCAGTTAAGGCTGCCAAATGTACTTTTATGGAAGAAAGCTGCAGGCCCGATTGTGCCAGATGCAACAAGTAAGGGAGAATCACGTCTTCTCTGAGTACTTCGAACGAGTAGACAGGCTCTTTGCCTCCTTTAAAATGTCCATACAATCCTGTGGCAGGTTTAGGTGACCATACTGGACTAGCTCAGGAGCCATGCCGCCAAATTCAATTATGAGAGATTGGGATGCCTCATTTATCCGCCGAACTTCGTCAGGAGGTCCGGTCTGCAGGGTAGCCTGAGATGGGGCTGGAGTGATCTCTGAAGCAGATCTGGGAACCACCACTGTCTCGGCCACTCTGGTGCAATGAGGATCATTGTGGCTGATGTCATCTACAGTTTGAGGAGGACTGCTGGGATCAGCGGAATCGGTGGAAAGGCGTACAGAAATTTGTTGGACCAGTCTATCCACAGAGCATTGCCCAGCGATTCTGGGTGGTAAAACCTGGTGGCGAAGTCGCAGCATTTCCTGTTTTCCTCTGTGGCGAATAGGTCGATAGAAGGTGTGCCCCACAATCGGAAAATGTCTCGAGTGATGTCTTCGTTGAGCACCCACTCGTGGTTCTCTTCTAGAACTCTGCTGAGAGCATCCGCTTGCATGTTCTGAACCCCTGGAAGATGGGTAGCCACTATGTTCAATTTCCTGGCTGGGAGCCAGTGCCATATTGTCTGGGATTCCTGAGACAGGATTCTGGATCTGGTGCCCCCCTGTTTGTTCAGATAGAACATAGTGGTGGTATTGTCTGTCTGCACCAGCAAGTTGTCTGCTATGGTTGATGGTAGGAACGCCTTGAGAGCTAGGTGTACCGCTCGTAGTTCTAGGAGATTGATGTGGTATAAGGATTCTTTCTGTGTCCATTGGCCTTGTATTTGCAGGTGATACATATGAGCTCCCCATCCGAGGAGAGAGGCATCTGTCGCAATTGTCTGCGTTGGAGGCTGTGCCCGGAATGGCATCCCCTTTAGGAGATTGGTTGGAGAGCACCACCAAGTTAGAGATCGGATTGCATGAGTGGATAGGCGAATTCAATCTTCCCAGCTCCCCGACCACTGATTCCACTGGTCCTCCAGGCATTGCTGAAGCGGACGCATGTGGAGGCGAGCGTTGGGTGTCAGATAAATGCAGGATGCCAGGGATCCGAGAAGTGAGGAGACTGTCCGCACTGTTGAGTGACACATTGATCGGAGATCCCGACACTTCCGTAGAATAGATAAGCGTCATTCCTCCGAAGGACAAACTTTTGCCTGCAGTGTGTCTACGGTAGCTCCTAAGTAATGTAACCTCTGGACAGGTACTGTCGTTGACTTTTGAAAGTTGATATGAAGACCTAATCGGTACAGGAGGTCGCAAGTCATTTGGAAATGCCGTTTGGCTACTGCATAAGTGGACGCTTTGATTAACCAGTCGTCGAGATACGGGTATATGAAGATTCGTTTCCTCCAAAGGTGAGCTGCCACCACCGCCATGCACTTGGAAAAGGTCCTGGGTGCAGACTTGAGACCGAATGGTAGGACCGTGTATTGGAAGTGATCTAGACCTACCTGAAACCTCAGGAATTTCCAATGTTTCTTCGCAATGGGGATGTGGAAATACACATCGTGTAGATCCACTGAGCAAAGCCAGTCTCCTTGCTGAATCTGAGGATATATCTGGTGTAAGGATAGCATCCTGAACTTCTCCTTTCGGATCCATCTTTTGGCCATTTTGAGGTCTAGAATGGGCCTGAATATTCGTTTTTGGCCTTTTTTGGGATGAGAAAGTATTTTGTGTAAATATCCTTCCCCTGTTGGCTGAGGGGAACCGATTCCACTGCTCTCTTTTCGGGGAGGATGGAAACTTCCGCCTTTAGGAGATCGAGGTGTGCCATTGTTTGTTTTGGCGGGATAGCCGGAGGTGGTGTTGAAAATCTGAGACAATATCCATTCTGTACAATGTCTAAGACCCAAGCATCTGTTGTAATGTTTTGCCATTCTATCAGGCAATTGGTGACGCTTCCCCCCACCAGAGTGGTTAACGAAGTTGGGGGGAGGAAATTCTCAGGGCTTTGAGGTGGTAGGCTGTCGAGTGCTCTGAGTGGACTGATGGACTGATCGTCCCCTCTGCGCCTTACGCTGGTGCTGGTAGGGCCTCTGGTACTGCTGGTGAGGCCTCGTAGGGGCCCATTGAAGGCTTGAACCCTCTGCATGGTGTAGCGGCGATGGAAAGGATGGAAGGACCTACGTTGCTCTTTAGGTTTGTCCAATCCTACTGCCTTTAATGTGTCCACCTCCGCTTTCATCCTTGTCATCTCGTCATCTGCGTGTGAGCCAAATAATGTGGATCCTGAAAATGGCAGATTCAAAATACTTTCCTGCGCATCCAGTTTTAATGACGTGAGCCGCAGCAAGGAATGTCTTCTCAGCGTCACACCATGGCAGTAAGAATGTGCTGAAAGCAGCGACGCATCCGCTGCCACGCTTATGATTTGGTTGGAGACCATAGCGCCCTCTTTAGCTACTTCTGAAAAGTCTTCTCTGTGATCTCTTGGAAGATGTTCTGCGAACTGCAAGATGGAGTCCCACAAAGATCTATCATACCTGCCCTAAAGAGCTGTGGCGCTCGCCGTTTTCATAGAGGACGTGGGCGAACCACAGACTTTACGGCCTGTCGAGTCCAATCGCTTACTCTCCTTATTTGGAGGAGAGGTGGAAGATGGAGAAGTTGGGAGAGCCTTGCGTGCTGCCAAAATAACTACTGAGTCCGGTGGCGGATCAGAGCACAAAAAGACCGGATCTTGCTCCGGAGGGCGATACTTCTTCTTCAGCCTGGACGGTGCAGGCCTTGTCGATGCCGGTGTAAGTAAAACCTCTATAGCGGGATCCAAGAGGCCAGGCACTAGGGGTAGTAGTGGTCTGGCAGCTGAACGCTGTTGTAGTGTTTCAAAGATGACAGATGCCAATGGTGTACGGACGACCATCGGTATATTTATCTTCGACGTACCTCGGACCAGGACCTCATGGAAGGTATTAATGTCATCCACCGGTGAGGACCGAGGAGGAGGAGAGTACGATAAAGTAGGTGAATAGTCTAATGTAGAAGACCCAGACTCCCTCTCATGTTCCCGTGAACTTGATCTGCGCCTCGATCTGGGGTGCGATCTTGATCTGGAAGAGTCATGACCATAGCGTGAACGGTGGCGCAATGTAGAGCGCGGCCTAGGCGGTATACTAACCGGTACTTGAGGTGCCGGAAGTGGCACTGGTTGTGGCAACTCTTGGCCCGTTGGCTGAGGCGGCGTTGCCGGAAGCTCTGGAGGAGGAGACCTAGGCGGAGAAGGACGAGAAGAAGGTGATGAAGGAAGCAGCACTACTGAGGAAGAGCGCTCCGATGAGGAATAAATTCTCCGCCTCTTGTGGCTCCTCGAAGTCGATGGCCTCCTCAACATCGATCTCTCTCTCCATCTCGATGTCGACGCTGTGCGGGGCATCTACCCATGACATCTACGTCGACCCCTCTACGTCGACTCTGACGACGCCGATCTGCTCCTCGACGTCGTGCGCCTTGGGGTCTTTGATGTTGTACGGTGCCTTGACTTCGACTGGTGACTTCTGTACAACATCAAACCAGACTTCGACGGCGAACATGGCGGCGCCGTACCTCCTATCGACATCGACCTTCTCGAAGTCGACCGGGACCGATATCGTTTTCGCCCTGAAGAGCGTCTCTCAGACCTCCCACGACCACTGGAAGCTGAGGTATGAGCCCTGGCGGAAGACTGACCTTCCCATCGCTCAGAGGTCTGACTGGTTCCTTGGCCTCTTCTCTCTGCTCTCCCTTGAAGGCGAATTTTCTCTCTGTCGCGTAAAGTGCGCCTGGAGAACGTCTTTCTTGCAGATGTTGCAGGAGGCAGGAATGTGTGATGAGGGCAGACAAATAATACAGAGCTCATGAGGGTCTGTTTTAGCCTTCTTTCTGCCACAGTTAGGGCACTTGTCAAACAAGGAAGGCATTTTGAGGAAAAAAGCCTTAAACTTCTGTCAGAAAACTGTAAAATGTAGTAGAGAAAGACAAAAGACGTTGAATGAAGCCTTTTTTCTGAAAGTTTCTCTATATTTTTGAAGGAAAAAAACTAAAAAGGTCGAGTTCAATGCTCCAGGGTCCTGTCAGCAGGTGCCGGAAAAAAGAACTGAGGTAACACCCTCTCTCTAGGCATGATGGGATACTGGAGGGATCACTGTTCTTAAAGGCACAGTATCCTTTATCTTCATTACTAATGGCAGCCTATGGGCTACACTGTTCTGCACTCCTTCTTAGAGGTTTTTGTGAAATAAAAGAAGTTTTTGGAAGAAGTTTGTCTGAAAATTGATTTTATTTGTCAAGCATTTTAATGATTTTACTTCAAGGACAATCTAAATGAAGAAGCTTGAACACTGTAGCCCTTCCTAGAGGCTGCAGGGGAACATTCTTAAGTGTCTTGGCAGACTTTTCTGAAGTAAGGCGAACACCGACACTTAAGAAGTGATATTGGAAAAAGTGCTCCGGGGTCCCCGCAGGTGGGCGGGGAATTATTCTACGCTTTTGACTATCATGGAAATACCCCTACGAGAGCACTGGAGTTACAGGTAAGAAACTATGGCCCTCATTACGAGGGGAGCAGACCACGGGGGTTTTGTAGAGCACTGGGAAGGACACAAACAGGCACACAAAACACAACCTCATCGGCACAGGGGCGGCCGGGTGCAGTGTGCAAAGTAGGCGTCATTTTCTCCCCACCAGCACACACAAGCTGTGAGGCAGTGTGCATGTGCTGAGTGAGGGGTCCCCAGGGTGGCATAATACATGCTGCAGCCCTTAGAGACCTTCCCTGCCCACAAGACCCTTGGTACCAGAGGTACCAGTTACAAAGGACTTATCTGTGCGCCAGGGCTGTGCCAACTGTGGGAACAAAGGTACAGTTTAGGGAAAGAATACTGGTGCTGAAGCCTGGCTAGCAGGATCACAGCACACTTTCAATCATAACTAGCATCAAAAAAAGGCAAAAGGTTAGGGGGGTAACCATGCCAAGGGAGGCATTTCCTTACAACTACATTTTTGGGTATACAAACCTTCCTTTCCTCAGCAGGTCCAGCCTCTGGCTCCGCCACCTCAACATCCTCTTTTGAATGGGCTTCTGCCCAGGCACTCAGCGCCTTTTGGTATTCCTCCTTTTTGGAGGCACCTCGGGTAGGTACTCCTATCCCCTTGCAGAACCTCTTCAGCTAGTTAATAGTGTATGTCTCCAGCGTGGCTAGGCGAAAATCTTCAGCTCCTGTTTGAGACCCAGCCAGAGACTTGTTGAATGAGGATTCAGTTAAAAATGTCAGGCAGAAAACGAAATTGCAGAAAAAGATAAAAAATCAAGTTGACCTTTAACTATGGGTAGGTAGGGTACACATAGCTATTGTATGTCACTGCACAAATACAAGTCCTATCCCACCACTATTACAATTGTTAGAAATGGGGCCTTTGGTTGGCCCCCTGTCCAAGCAAGGACCCTCACTCTAGCAGGGTAAGTCACACACAGTCCAAATTATCCTGTGCCCAACCTGTGGTAGCTTGGCACTTGAGCTGTCAGGCTTAACTTAGAAGGGAATGTGTAAAGTATTTGTGCAAGAAATCATGCAATAACACAGCATAACACCGTACAAATAGACCACACAGTGTTTAGAAAAATAAATAATATTTATCTGGTTAAATGCAGGTCAAACTATCAAGATTTGACAAGTACACATTGAGATATCACTTTAGAAAATGATAAAAAGAGTCTTTAAGTCTATAAAAGCAACAAGTGTCTCTTGCAACCACAATGTACCTGGTTCACGTCTAAATTATCCGCAATGGGCCGCAGAATTGGAGATGCATGGAAAACAGGGAGGTGTGTGTCGGTTTCTCCAGGCGCACACACACGATGTGTTGCTATTTTTCACGTAGCCAGGGAAATGGTTTCCAGACCTCCTTCACCGGTCACTCAAACCACACTTCAGATTACCTTGTCGCCCAGACCTTCTCACGAAGTTTCGAGGCCAGATGACACATCCCAACCTCTCATCGTTGAATTTGGCAGCATGGCTCCTGAGTTAGTACAATATGGTCACCTGAATCTACCTCAGGACTGCATGGAGGCAAACCGCCCCCCCACAAGAACAGCTTATGCCTTCAAATGGAAAAGGTTCTTGATGTGGTGCTTGGACAAGAACGTCGACCCAATAACATGTGGAGAAGAAGCTATTCTTCCATACTTGTTAAATTTGGCGAAGTCTGGCTTGCAGTTGTCATCAATAAAAGTACACCTGGCAGCTCTAACGGCATATAGAAAGAGCCCTTCCCAATCCTCTTACTTTAAGATTCCAATCATAAAAGACTTTCTGGAAGGTTTGAAAAAGGTCTTTCCTTCCATTAGACGGCCATCTCCTCCATGTGAGCCGAATATTGTCCTCTCGCCTCTGATGCTACATCCTTTTCAACCAATACATAAAGCATTACTCCAACATCTTACATGGAAAACTGCTTTTCTGGTTGCAATCACTTCAGCTCGCAGGGTCAGTGAGATCCAAGCCCATTTCGCTCAAGAACCTTATACGGTTTTTAATTCTTCAAAAGTAGTAATGAGGACACATCCAAAATTTCTACCTAAAGTCGTTTCAGACTTTCATGTAAACCAAACCATCTCATTACCGACTTTCTTCCAAAATCCGTCTACTCCTGCTGAGAGAACCCTACATTCTCTCGATGTTAAAAGGGTCTTAAAATTGTACTTGGATAGAACAAAATGGTTGCGGAAATCACAGCAGCTGATTATTATCTATGGCCCAGTTAGAACAGGTTTAGCCACTTCCAAACAATCCTTATCCAGGTGGATTGATTCTTGTATTATATTCTGTTATCAGTTAGCAAATAAATCCCTTGATGGAAGGCCAAAAGCCCATTCCACTAGGGGGAAGGCAGCAACTGCTGCTTTGATGAGAAATATTCCTTTGGCAGAAATATGCAAAGCGGATACCTGGAAATCTGTCCATACCTTTACTAAGCATTACTGCCTTGAGTCAGATGCTAGGACAGATGCGCAGGTTGGACAGGCCTCTCTCAAGAATTTATTTGCGTAATTTATTGTTTCGGTATTGTTCGGTATACTCCACCGCGGTTATTGGGATGGGCTTGCTAATCTATTCAGTGCTTATGACTATACATGGAAATCCTCTACGAGAGAAGGAATGGTTTCTTACCTGTAACTCCAGTTCTCTCGTAGGGGTATTTCCATGATAGTCATAAGCAACCATCCCTCCTCCCCGGTGGAGTTGACATAAGGATATCTACAATAATGATAACAATGTTGTTAATTAAAAGGATATCCAGGTTTCTTCATAACATATTACAAGCCTACAAAAAGAACTGAGGCAACTGCCTTTTGCTGTGCATGATGGGATACAGGAAGACTTTTCTTTCTTAAAGGCACAGCTCTATTTACATCCTGTATAATGGCAGCCTATGGGCTACACTGCCCTGCATTGTTTCATTCTCATTTGAAGGTGTAAATAAAGTTTGAGAATATGTTTTTTACTACATTTCTAGAATAAATAAGTTTTTAAAGGTATATCTGTACTACAGCTTCCTTTCTTTCCAACCTGAAGAATGAACAATTTGGCCTTTGTAGCTTTTCACCTAGGCTGCACATTGACATTCTTAAGTGACTTAACAGGCCTTTTTTCAAGAAAGGCAAACATCTACACTTAAGAATACACTACAGAACAGTGCTCCGGGGTCCCCGCAGGCGTGCAGAACTATTCAGAGCTTATGACTATACATGGAAATCCCCTACGAGAGAAAAGGCGTTACCAAAGGTAACTAACTTGTTCTTCTGATGGATACAACTACCTGTGGATTCCTCACCTAAGGAATAGAGTCCCAAAGCAGTACCGCACTAGGTGGTGGGTGCCTGATTGGTCAAACCAAGAAATCCTGCAGCCCGGACTGTGCAAAATGGCCATCCCTCCAGACTTCCAAACAATGTTTAGCAAACATGTGGAGGGATGCCCAAGTTGAGGCCTTGCAGATGTCAACCACAGGAACACCTCTAGCTAAGGCCGAAGAGGCCGTCTTAGCCCTGGTGGAATGGGCTCTTATCCCAACCAGAGGTCCCTTCTTTGATAAAGAATCACACAACTTGATGCAAAGAATGACCCACCTGGAAAGCGTACTCTTGTGGACAGCCTTGCCTTTCCTCTTCCCCACGTAACCGACAAAGAGCTGATCCTCCTGTCTCAACTCTTCCGTCCTGTCGACGAAGAAGCTCAATGCTCTTCTTGGATCTAGTCGGTGTAGCCTGTCTTCCTCCTTTGATGGATGATGTTGCTGGCCACATGGGGAGAGTGCCTTTGTCACTCTGTGGCTAGTAACAAAGCTGTACTGGGTGGAGGTGCTTCTCACTTCCCCCTGCAGGAACTGTAACACCTGGCGGTGAGCCTCAAAGGCTCACCCCCTTTGTTACAGCACCCCATGGCACTCCAGCTAGTGGAGCTGCACGCCCCCTCCGGCCACAGACCCACTTTTGGCGGCAAGGCCGGAGGAGATAATGAGAAAAACAAGGCAAAGTCACTGGCCCCTAAGGTGTCCTGAGCTGAGGTGACTCTGACTTTTAGAAATCCTCCATCTTGCAGATGGAGGATTCCCCCAATAGGGATAGGAATGTGCCCCCCTCCCGTCAGGGAGGAGGCACAAAGAGGGTGTAGCCACCCTCAGGGCTATTAGCCATTGGCTACTAACCCCCCCCAGACCTAAACACACCCCTAAATCGAGTATTTAGGGGCTCCCAGAACACAGCAAGATAGATTCCTGCAACCTAAGACAAAGAAGGACTGCTGAGCTGAAAAACCTGCAGAGAAGACGGAGACACCAACTGCTTTGGCCCCAGCTCTACCGGCCTGTCTCCCCACTTCTAAAGACACTGCTCCTGCGACGCATTCCACAGGGTCCAGCGACCTCTGAAGCCTCAGAGGACTACCCTGCATCTAGAAGGACCAAGAGCTCCTGAGGACAGCGGCTCTGCTCCACGAAGACTGCAACTTTGCAACAAAGAAGCAACTTTGAAACAACACACGTTTCCAGCCGGAAGCATGAGACTTTGCACTCTGCACCCGACGCCCCCGGCTCGACTTGTGGAGAACGAATATTACAGGGAGGACTCCCCAGCGACTGCGAGCCCGGGAGTAGCCAGAGTTGACCCCCCTGAGCCCCCACAGCGACGCCTGCAGAGGGAATCCCGAGGCTCCCCCCTGACCACGACTGCCTGCTTCAAAGACCCGACGTCTGGTAAGGACACTGAACCCGCAGCCCCCAGGACCTGAAGGATCCGACCTCCAGTGCAGGAGCGACCCCCAGGTGGCCCTCTCCCTTGCCCAGGTGGTGGCTACCCAGAGGAGCCCCCCCTTGCCAGCCTGCATCGCTGAAGAGACCCCTTGGTCTCCCATTGGATTACTTTACGAACCCGACGCCTGTTTGCACACTGCACCCGGCCGCCCCCGTGCCGCTGAGGGTGTACTTTTTGTGCTGACTTGTGTCCCCCCCGGTGCCCTACAAAACCCCCCTGGTCTGCCCTCCGAAGACACGGGTACTTACCTGCTGGCAGACTGGAACCGGGGCACCCCCTTCTCCACTGAAGCCTATGCGTTTTGGGCACCACTTTGACCTCTGCACCTGACATGCCCTGAGCTGCTGGTGTGGTAACTTTGGGGTTGCCCTGAACCCTCAACGGTGGGTAACTTGGACCCAACTTTGAACCCTGTAGGTGGTTTACTTACCTGCAAAACTAACAAACACTTACCTCCCCCAGGAACTGTTGAAAATTGCAGTGTCTAGTTTTAACATTACTATATGCCATTTGTGTGAAAACTGTATGTGCTATTTTGCTAATTCAAAGTTCCTAAAGTTCCTAAGTGAAGTACCTTTCATTTAAAGTATTGTTTGTAAATCTTGAATCTGTGGTTCTTAAAATAAACTAAGAAAATATATTTTTCTATACAAAAACCTATTGGCCTGGAATTGTCTTGGAGTGTGTGTTCCTCATTTATTGGCTGTGTGTGTACAACAAATGCTTAACACTACCCTCTGATAAGCCTACTGCTCGACCACAATAACACAAAATAGAGCATTAAAATTATCTCTTTTTGCCACTATCTTACCTCTAAGGGGAACCCTTGGACTCTGTGCATGCTATTTCTTACTTTGAAATAGTACATACAGAGCCAACTTCCTACATTGGTGGATCAGCGGTGGGGTACAAGACTTTGCATTTGCTGGACTACTCACCCAATACCTGATCACACAACTAAATTCCAAAAATTGTTGCTGAATTTTTGAAATTTTAGCTATTTTTCGAAATTTTTAAAGGTCCTGCTAGGGCCTTGTGTTAGTCCCTGTTAGCATTTCTTTTAGAGTTTAAAAGTTTTGTAAAAGTTTGAATTAAGTTCTAGAGATAGTTTTAGATTCTTAAAAAGTATTCCAACTTTTAGAAACATAGGCCCTCATTTCAACATTGGCGGTAAAAGGCACTTACCGACGTGCAGAAGACCGCCAAAACACCGCCGCGGACGCGGAATTCCGCCACAGCTATTATGACCCACATCTCTGAATCTGCCGAAATTCAGACACCCACACAAGACCGCCACACCAAAGGTCAGTGATAAACTGGCGATAACAAAACCTCCACCGTCACGCCAACAGAAACACGCCCATGCTATTACGACCCACGAATCCACGCGACGGTCTTTCAACCGCAGTATTCCATTGGCGGTACACACCGCCGCGCTCAAAATACACACATCTCCAAAACACCGCCACATTGGACAATTCAAAATACACACACCTGATACACATACACACACCACTCCCACACACCCAACACAATATAAAACACACACCCACATCACCCACAAACCCCTACGACCAAAAAATCAAATCCGAAGGCCAGATAGACACAGAGCACAGCAACTGAGAACCCCACCACACAGAGGCACACAACACCATCATCCATACAACATCACACGCACAATACACCACACACCACTACACATCAACACACACATCAACACTTACACCACCCCACACATCACCCACACCACCTCATGTCACGGCAAAGACACCCCCGGTTTTCCAAGGAGGAGCTCAGGGTCATGGTGGAGGAAATCCTACGGGTAGAGCCACAGCTATTTGGCTCACAGGTGCAGCACACATCCATAGCCAGGAAGATGGAGCTATGGCAAAGAATAGTAGACATGGTCAACGCTGTGGGACAGCATCCAAGAAATCGGGAGGACATCAGGAAGAGGTGGAACGACCTATGGGGGAAGGTGCGTTCTGTGGTCTCCAGGCACAACATCGCGGTACAGCGGACTGGCGGCGGACGCCCACCTCCTCCCCCACAACTAACAACATGGGAGGAGCAAGTCTTGACCATCATGCATCCAGAGGGCCTCGGAGGAGTCGGTGGAGGAATGGACACTGGTAAGTTAAATCTCAACTATTATATCCCCCACCCTACCTGCATACCATCACACACCCCCCCCTCACCCCCTCCCCTATCACTACAACTCCTCACTAATGTACTCATAACACAAACCACCCATCCCAACACCAAGCCCCGCATGCAAAAACAAAGCATGGTCACCCCTCACCAAAGCATGCTCACTGCACATACCCATAACAACCCCCTAACCATCATCACACAAACCCACACACAGGAATGCTTGCACTGGGGTACACAAACACCCACCCATTGCACACCATTACACACACACATGCAATAATCATGCACTTATATCTCTGCAGGACCACTACGGAACGTCACCACACCGGAGGGTCCAGACAACTCCACTCCACCCACAGAAAAGGCCCACAGTGACGACAGCAGCTCTGCCCTACTGGATCCTGATGACCAGCCCGGACCATCATGGGCCTCGGGACAGTCGGTTCCCCTCGAACAGGCACAGCCCAATACTGACATTACACCCTCTGGTAACACCAGCACAGCACCCACCCAGCAGGCCCACACCTCCCTACCCAGGAAACATCAATCAGCGGTGTGTCCACTACTACAGGGAACCCAGGATAACCCACCACCCCAACAACAACAGGGACCTGGGGGCAGTGGTAGTGGGCACACGGTCCAGGGGACGGAGGCACAGGAACACAGGGGAACTGGGAGGGCTGCTGTGCGACAGGGGGCGGACAGGCCAAGGGAACCCACTCTCCACGAGGCCCTCTCCTCCATCATGGGAGCATACCACCACTCCCAGGAGACGATGGAAACGGTACTGGCCAAGTTTCAGGAGACCCAGCGCCTGCAGGACGAACTGTATTTGGGGTTCAGGGAGGAGCTCAGAACCATCAGCTCCACCCTTGGCACCATCGTAGGGGTGCTGAAGAACATACAAAAGACCATGAAGGACACCGTGGCACTCCAAGGGGCCCCTGACACTAGCATGGACGATGAACTGCCCACCACCTCTGCTGGCGCTTGTGGACAGGACGCCCCGCAACAGGACCACCACACCAGCACCCCACCCCCTGCAGACGGACAACCACTCCGCAAGCGGTCCCTGAGATCCAGGAACAGGACAGAGCAAGATGGCAAGACCCCGCCAGGAAATGAGACCACACTGATTGTCCTCCCACTCTCTCACTTTGTTACCCTGTCCAGATTGGAACTGCCCCAGCTCCACTTCCTATGCCCATATGGGCAGTGCACCTGTGTGACTAATAGACTGGACACTACCATGGACATTCCTCCACCGTCCCCCATCACCATATCACTACCCTCCTCCATTGTTGAGCACTGAATTAAACACCCTTGAACCACAAAAAAATCTGGAGTCAGTCTGTGATTTGGTAAATATGTATAATCAATGACAGTGTCAACATGCTTTCATATTTTATAGCCAACATACCTATGTCAAACATCACAAGTCCTTGAAGGATGCAAGCAGATGACACACGTTGCTAACCACACCTGTGAAACCGTAATGGAAAGGTACAACTCAGTGACCAAATACTGTTATGAACTGACAGACAGGATAGAGGTAGAAGTGTGAAAGTGAATGTAATGGTAAAAAGAAAACTGTTCTCACCTGTGTGTCACTGGAAATATTGCCGTATGACTGACTCCCTGTTGTCTATGTCTTCTTCCTCAGCGTCCTCCTCATCACTGTCCACAGGCTCCACAGCTGCCACAACACCGCCATCTGGACCATCCTCCTGCAGAAAAGGCACCTGGCGTCGCAAAGCCAAGTTGTGAAGCATCGAGCAGGCGATGATGATCTGGCACACCTTCCTTGGTGAGTAGAATAGGGAACCCCCTGCCATATGGAGGCACCTGAACCTGGCCTTCAGGAGGCCGAAGGTGCGTCTGATCACCCTCCTTGTCCGCCCATAGGCCTCATTGTAGCGTTCCTCTGCCCTGGTCCTGGGATTCCTCACTGGGGTCAGTAGCCAGGACAGGTTGGGGTAACCAGAGTCCCCTAATAGCCACACCCGGTGCCTCTGGAGTTGACCCATCATATAAGGGATGCTGCTATTGCGCAGGATGTAGGCGTCATGCACTGATCCAGGGAACACAGCATTTACATGCGAGATGTACTGGTCTGCCAAACAGACCATCTGGACATTCATGGAATGATAACTCTTCCGGTTCCTGTACACCTGTTCACTTCTGTGGGGGGGACCAGAGCTACATGGGTGCCATCAATAGCACCTATGATGTTGGGGATATGTCCAAGGGCATAGAAGTTACCTTTCACTGTTGGCAAATCCTCCACCTGAGGGAAAACGATGTGGCTCCTTACGTGTTTCAGCAGGGCAGACAACACTCTGGACAACACGTTGGAAAACATAGGCTGGGACATCCCTGATGCCATGGCCACTGTTGTCTGAAACGATCCACTTGCAAGGAAATGGAGCACTGACAGCACCTGCACTTGAGGGGGGATTCCTGTGGGATGGCAGATTGGTGACATCAGGTCTGGCTCCAACTGGGTACATAGTTCCTGGATAGTAGCACAGTCAAACCTGTAGGTGATGAGTAAATGTCGCTCCTCCAATGTCAACAGGTCCACCAGCAGTCGGTACACCGTAGGATTCCGCCATCTTCCCAAATGCCCAAGCTGACGGTGCATAGGAAAGACAACAGCGACCACAGAGTCAACAAAATCCCAGGTATGTACCCACAGATACACAGAACACGACACCAAAGACAAAAATCTTCCTGTGTGTGTGTCGAGTGTAGGCCCAGGTACGTGTGACGCAGTTGCAAATTAAGCCATGTGGGCCCCTGAAATGGCGGCTGCCTGACCTCTAAACTGGGACAGTAGGATGTGAGGTAACTGCGCTGGCATTGTACACCGTCGCGGTAGGCGGACGAAGACCGCGGCGCAATACTGCATTGGTTAACATTGGACCCTATGGGTCCCAGGAGCCAAAGATTAAGTGCGCCGGCGGTGATTATACGCACGTCCGCGGACGTCACCGCCGCGGACGTGACCACCATTTTCTCTCTGTTCAATCACTTGATACCTGATCTTCGACAGGAGAGGACCTAAACTGCAAGTGCTGCTGTGACCTCGGTCTGGAAGAGACAATGGCTGCTGCGTCTGGGGAAAGGGCCCCTGTCTTCACTGCTCAGGAGTTGGAGAAGCTCGTGGACGGGGTCCTCCCCCAGTACACGCTACTCTACAGTCCTCCAGACCAACAGGTAAGTACACAGGGAGCACGTTGTATGGGCTATGCCTGGGTGGAGAGGGCTGGTTGTAAGAGGGAAGGGGGCAGAGTGCAGTGAACATGAAGGACTGTGAATGCATGTGCCACATGGCAAGGGCAGGGATGGGGGCCACTGACTTTGACGGTGCTCTTGCTAATGACTTCTCTTCTTCCCCTGTGCATGTCATGTAGGTCAGCGCCCACCAGAAGAACGACATTTGGCGTGCCATCGCCAAGGCCGTCCAGACCCTGGGGGTCCACCAGAGACGGGGCACCCACTGCCGGAAAAGATGGGAGGACATTCGCCGCTGGAGCAAGAAGACGGCGGAGGCTCAGCTGGGGATGGCCTCCCAACGTGGGAGGGATGCCCGTCGCCCCATGACCCCCCTGATGTTCCGGATCCTGGCGGTGGCCTACCCTGAGTTGGAAGGGCGCTTGAGGGCATCACAGCAGACACAAGGGGGTGAGTACACAATCATTCTGGGGACCTTGTGCGCAGTTGAGGGGTCTAGGTGTGGGAGGAGGGCTGTGGGTTTCCCTAGGCCAGGGCGACTTCCATAGGCTAGGCCCCTCTGTAATGCAGGCCATGTGGCACTCCACCCCACTGCAGTAGAGTGACAAGTACAGGTATACATGCCCCTGTGGCATCCATGTGTGCAGATGTCCACCATTGCGATTTCTGTAGAGGGCAGGAGCACAGCGTAGTGCAGGGGGCTGCTGTGTCTGTATTGTCCGCCAACGATAGTGGTATGCCATGCACTCAACCTGTCTTTCTTCTGTCGTTCCCCCCCCCCCCCCTTTGTGCTCTCCCTGTTCTTTTGTGCATCAGCATCATCAGGCGGAGGTACAGTGGCACCGGAACACGAGGGAGCTGCATCCCACATGGCCATGGAGGGCCACACCACGGACTCAGAATGCACCAGTGGGACGGAGGGCGAGGGAAGCTTCACGTCGGGCACCGGATCACCAACCAGCGACACGGACTCGTCCGCTGATGGGAGCTCCCTTGTGGTGGCGGCGCCATTTGTGCCCCTCACTTCTACAGGTACAGCCGCCACCTCCCCTACCAGCACCGCCCTCCCAGCAGCCCCTCAGCCTTTGCCCCGTGCCCGCTCACCCAGGAGGGTGGGCATCACTTTCGCCCCAGGCACCTCAGCCCCTGCCCCAGTCACCCCTGCTGCCCTCAGTGAGGAGGCCATTGACCTACTCAGGTCACTCATTGTTGGGCAGTCTACCATTGTGAATGCCATCCAGGGTGTAGAAAGGCAGTTGCAACACTGTAATGCATTCCTGGAGGGCATTCATTCTGGTCAGGCTGCCCTTCATCAAACCCTGCAATCTTTGGCCTCAGCACTGATGGCAGCCATTGTCCCTGTGTCTAGCCTCCCCCCTCCAACTTCCTCCACCCAGACCCAATCCCCTGTACCCCAGCCTATCCCAAGCACACCAACAGACAAGCATGCACACACCTCAACACACATATGTAGCTCAGGCAAACATAGGCACCACACATCCCACAGGCACTCACACAAGCATCAGACACATACAGACGCAGCAACATCCACTGCCTCCACTGTGTCCCCCTCCTCGTCGCCTCCCTCTTCCCTCCAGTGTCGTCTACACTCTCACCTGCATGCACTACATCTACAGGCACTAGGAATCGCACCAGAACACCCAGCACCACACCCCACTCATCTGCACTCACCACCCCCACTCCCATTTACATGTCCCCTGTGTCTTCTCCCAGTGTGTCTGTGACGCCTCCTCCCAAAGTACACAAAGGCGGGCACCCACACACCCAACATCCATCCACCTCACGACAGCCTGCAGTACCTGCACCTGCACCCAAAACACCTAAAGTGACACCTCTTACAACCACCTCCTCTTCCTCCACTTCCAGACCACCTCCAGCTACCCATCCCAGTGTTCGTCATAAACTCTCCCTCAGCAACGTTGACCTCTTTGCCCCCATCCACACCCCTCCAATTCATAAGTCCTGTAGTAGCACCTCAGCCAAAAAGACTCCTGTACCGGTGGTGCGTGTTCAAGGTGTGTGGAGTGCACTGGCCACCAGGGCAGGCAGTGTGACACGGAGCCAAAGCAATGCTAGTCCACGCCCTGTAAAGCATCTAAAGTTGGAAAGTCGCCGACGGAACAGGGTGAAGCCTCCGGGCGTCAAAAGTGCTCACAAGGGTCCCAGGGGGATTGCAGAGTCAGCTGTGACTCCTCCAAAGGTGGTGAAGGGCCAGAGGAAGTCTGCACAGTCTGGAAAGAGCAGCACGGTGGAGAAGGGCGCCATCCTCCCCAGCGGTCGGGACGCCACCGCCAGCACCGTCGTCACTGGTCAGGAGATCACCGCCAGAGTCATTGCCCTAGAGGGCACGAGTATCGTCACTGGTCAGGAGACCACCGCCAGAGTCATTGCCCAGGAGGGCACGAGTATCGTCACTGGTCAGGAGACTACCGCCAGAGTCATTGCCCAGGAGGGGACGAGTATCGTCACTGGTCAGGAGACCACCGACAGTAACGGCAAAGCACCGCTGAACAAGGGAATCACCGCCATGGTGAAGACCGCTGAACAGGGCAGAGAACCGCTGAACAGATCAGAGACAGCCATGGTAAAGCACCGCTGAACATGGGAATCACCGCCATGGTGAAGACCGCTGAACAGGACAGAGAACCGCTGAACAGATCAGAGACCGCCATGGCAAAGCACCGCTGAACATGGGAATCACCGTCATGGTGAAGACCGCTGAACAGGGCACAGCACCGCTGAACAGGGCAAAGAACCGCTGAACAGATCAGAGACCGCCATGGCAAAGCACCGCTGAACATGGAAACACCGCCACATCAAGCATCGTTATCCCATGTACAGCTGGGACTGTGATGGTACAGGAACCGTCACGGGCAGCTAAATGCAGTGTGGGCACCATTCACCCTCCAGAACCAGTGGAGACTGTTATCCACTTGAGAGACTTTGGCTTTGCACTCCCCAGGATTGTTCAGTGGGCAAGCCACCCACTGTAGAGACTTGAGAGACTGTAGCTTTGCACTCCCCAGGATTGTTCAGTGGGCAACCCACCCACTGTAGAGACTTGAGAGACTGTGGCTTTGCACTCCCCAGGATTGTTCAGTGGGCAACCCACCCACTGTAGAGACTTGAGAGACTGTGGCTTTGCACTCCCCAGGATACATCTATAGTCATGGAGCCCCGTCGTGGATCTGGCGTGGTGCTGTAATCCAGCTGAGGTGCCCCCCCTTCCCTTCCCCCTGAGGTGCCTGTTGTATTTCTATTTGATGCTCCAGCAGTGTTCTCTCCATTTGTGGACAGGTATCTATTGTGGGCCTCGCCCATGCATTTTTGGACCAGTGGTGCACGGACATTGATATGTGCATACCTGCACTGCTTCTCGTAATGTATATACTTTTGAATGTGTATATATATATATATATATATATATATATATATATATATATATCTGTATATATTTGGTAACTGTATTTTGATACATTACAATTTTTTAACTGATTTCCTTTGGTATTTGCATTCTTCCGGGGGGATTGTGGGTTGTTACTGTGATGTTTTGACATGCATAGCTGTGTGTGTTATAATGTGCGAGGGTGGGGGTGGGGGTGGGGGTGTTGCGTGTGTGTGTCCCTGACTTTTGCCTCCCCCCTCCCCTATGTCGTAGGTGCAGTACTCACCGTTGTCTTCGCCGCCTCCGTTGCTGGTGTTCATAAATGAGCAGGAAGACAAGGGCAGGTAGGATTTGAAATCCGGCTCCATGGTGTCCTCCTTCCTCGTGGAGTGTGTAGAAGGTGAGCGTTTTCCTATTGCAATGTCTGTTTCCGCCGTGTTTATATCCACGGTGAATCGGCCCCAGAAAAGGTGGCGGATTGGCGGGTTGTAATACTGTGGGCGGTACATTGTCTTCCGCCTGTCTGTTGGCGATGACCGCCGTGCTGTTTGTCTGTACCGCCGTGGCGGTCGGAGTGTTAAAGTGGCTGTCTATGTTGGCGGTTTCCGCAACGGTCATAATTCCCTTTTTTTGTCCGCCGGCCTGTTTGCAGTATTACCGCACCTTTAACACCATCCGCCAGGGTTGTAATGACCCCCATAATGTCTAATGCAGAAGAGAGTGTGATGGAACTCAACGTCACCCCTTACCTGAATCTTAGGATGTCAGAGTTAAGGTCTCTCTGCAAAACCAAAAAGATTAGAACTGGTTCAAACCCTACCAAAGGACAGCTCCAGGAGATTTTGGCAGAGTTTGCTAAGAACAACCCCTCTGAGGATAACCTCCCAGAGGGCGAAGCTAGTGATGTGGAGGAATTCCCACCTCCAGTTCTAGTTAGGGAGGCCAGGGTCCCTCAAACCCTGACTCCACAAGTGATAGTCAGAGATGCTGCTTCTCTCACAGGAGAGTCCAGGACCTCTGGAATCATTGAGGATAGCCCCAATGAAGAGGACCTCCTGCTAGCCAGGATGGCCAAAAGATTGGCTTTAGAGAGACAGCTCCTAGCCATAGAAAAGGAAAGACAAGAGATGGGTTTTGGCCCCATCAATGGTGGCAGCAACATTAATATGGTCAGAGATTTTACTGACATGTTGAAAATCCCTAAAGGGATTGTAACTAAATATGAAGATGGTGATGACATCACCAAATGGTTCACAGCTTTTGAGAGGGCTTGTGCAACCAGAAAAGTAAACAGATCTCACTGGGGTGCTCTCCTTTGGGAAATGTTCACTGGAAAATGTAGGGATAGACTCCTCACATTCTCTGGAAAAGATGCAGAATCCTACGACCTCATGAAGGTTACCCTGACTGAGGGCTTTGGATTCTCCACTGAGGAGTATAGAATTAGGTTCAGGGGGGGCTCAAAAATCCTCGAACCAGACTTCGGTTGATTTTGTTGACTACTCAGTAAAAACACTGGATGGTTGGATTCAAGGCAGTGGTGTAAATGATTATGAAGGGCTGTATAATGTATTTGTGAAAGAACACCTGTTAAGTAATTGTTTCAATGATAAACTACATCAGCATCTGGTAGACCTAGGACCAATTTCTCCCCAAGAATTGGGAAAGTTGGCGGACCATTGGGTCAAGACTAGGGTGACCAAGACTTCCACAGGGGGTGACCAAAAGAAAGGGGTCACAAAGACTCCCCAGGGGAAGAGTGTTGAGACATCCAAAGGGAAAAGTAAAGTCTTCTATAGGGCCCCAAAAACCTGCTCAGGAGGGAGGGTCCAGAGCCTCTTCACAATCCAATTTTGGGTACAAGGGTAAAAACTTTGATCCCAAAAAGGCCTGGTGTCGTAGCTGTAATCAGCCAGGACACCAAACTGGAGACAAGGCCTGTCCCAAGAAAGGTTCCACTTCTAACTCTACTCCAGCTAACACTGGAATGGCCAGTCTCCAAGTGGGATAAACCGTGTGGCCAGAGCAAATCAGGGTTCACACTGAAGCTACATTAGTCTCTGATGGTGGGGTGGATTTAATCACTGGCTGCCTGGCCCCCTAATATGCAAAAATACAGGCAGCAGCTCTTAATTAATGGGACAAGTGTAGAAGGCCTGAGGGATACAGGTGCCAATGTCACCATGGTGACAGAGAAACTGGTTTCCCCTGGTCAATACCTGGCTGGACAAACTTATCCAGTCACCAACACTGACAATCGGACTAAAGTACATCCCATGGCTATGGTAACTTTAGAGTGTGGAGGGGTCAATGGCCTGAAACAGGTGGTGGTCTCCTCAAATATCCCTGTAGACTGTTTGCTTGGAAATGACCTGGAGTCCTCAGCATGGGCTGAGGTAGAACTCAAAACCCATGCAGTCATGCTGGGTATCCCTGAACTGGTGTGTGTCAAGACAAGGGCACAGTGCAAGGCTCAGGGTGAAAAAGTGGTGTTGGAGCCTGGAAAAAGGGCCCAACCCTCCAAGAGAAAAGGAAAGAAAACTGGGGAACCAGGTTCAACACAACAAGAAAAAGAGAACCTCTCTTCCAAGGAAGAAGTTCTACCCTCTAAGGAAACTGAGCCCCTGGAGTTAGAACCTTATCAGGTTGAGCTGCTGGGCCCAGGTGGACCATCAAGGGAGCAGTTGTGTAAGGGGCAAGAAACCTGTCCCTCTCTTGAAGGCCTTCGGCAGCAAGCTGCTGAAGAGTCCAAAGGAAAAATAACAGGAACACATAGAGTCTATTGGGAAGATGGACTCATTTACACTGAGCCAAGAGATCCCAAACCTGGTGCCACTAGGAGAGTAGTAGTGCCTCAGGAGTTTAGGGAGTTCATTCGGACCTTAGCTCATGATATTCCTCTTGCTGGGCATTTGGGACAGACCAAGACGTGGGAGACATTAGTCAACCACTTCTATTGGCCCAACATGTCCCAGAAGGTCAAGGAGTTTTGTGTCTCCTGTGCCACCTGTCAAGCCAGTGGTAAGACAGGTGGACAACAAAAGGCCCCCCTCATTCCACTTCCAGTGGTGGGGGTCACCTTTGAAAGAGTGGGTGTGGACATAGTGGGTCCACATGAACCTCCCACAGCCTCAGGGAACCAATACATACTAGTAGTAGTGGATCATGCTACTATATACCCTGAAGCAATTCCCCTTAGGTCGACTACTGCCCCTGCAGTAGCCAAAGCACTCATTGGTATTTTTACCAGAGTGGGATTTCCTAAGAAGGTGGTGTCTGCCAGGTACCAACTTTATGTCAGCCTACCTGAAACATATGTAGAATGAGTGTGGGGTGAGTTACAAATTCACCACACCATACCATCCACAAACCAATGGACTTGTAGAAAGATTTAACAAGACACTGAAAGGCATGATCATGGGGCTCCCTGAAAAACTCAAAAGGAGATGGGATGTCCTCTTGCCATGTCTGCTTTTTGCCTACAGAGAGGTGCCTCAGAAGGGAGTAGGGTTTTCCCCCTTTGAAATTCTGTGTGGCCATCCTGTAAGGGGACCACTAGCTCTTGTAAAAGAAGGCTGGGAGAGACCTCTTCATGAGCCTAAACAAGATATAGTGGACTATGTACTAGGCCTATGTTCAACGATGGCAGAGTATATGGAAAAGGCAAGCAAAAACCTTGAGGCCAGCCAACAACTCCAGAAGAACGAGTTACTTACCTTTGGTAATGACTTTTCTGGTGGATACATTAGCTACCTGTGGATTCCTCACCTATTGATTCCTCACCTATTGAATACTCCCACTGCGCCAGCATTCGACGGAAATCTTCTTCGTAGCTTCTGCACGTCGACGAGGACGTCACAATTGTCCACGCGATGCCGTCTGACGTCATACAGACAATAAGAGGTCCTCGCCGACGTGCCGAGGTAAGTAACAAAATTTTTTAAGTGCCTGAGACTAATAGGCCATTGAGACAAACAATCAAATAACAATATTTAATAAAAATATCATAGATAAACATATCATTCCAAAAATTCAAGATCTTCTTTTTTTTAAATAAATAAATACCTAAATAAATATATACAGTATATGTACAAGCCCTCAAATACCAAGAGGAGCACACCGAAGAACAACTTGGTTAGACCAGACAGGCAACGGGGAGGCGGGTGGGACCGTGAGGAATCCACAGGTAGCTAATGTATCCACCAGAAAAGTTGTTACCGAAGGTAAGTAACTCGTTCTTCTGATGGATACAGCTACCTGTGGATTCCTCACCTATTGAATAGAGTCCCAAAGCAGTACCGCACTTGGTGGAGGGTGCCTGAATGATCAAACCAAGAAATCCTGCAGCACAGACCGTGCAAAATGGCCATCCCTCCTAACCTCAGAATCCAAGCAGTAATGCTTTGCAAAAGTATGGAGGGATGAGCAAGTTGCGGCCTTGCAGATGTCAACCACAGGAACATCCCTAGACAAGGCCGAAGAGGCCGACTTAGCTCTGGTGGAATGAGCTCTTATACCATCAGGGGGTTCCTTCTTTGCTAGAGAGTAACACAGTTTAATGCAAAGAATGACCCACCTGGAGAGTGTTCTCTTGTGGACTGCCCTTCCTCTCCTCTTTCCCACGTACCTGACGAAGAGTTGATCCTCCAACCTGAAATCCTTCGTTCTATCACATAGAAGCTTAGCGCTCTCCTTGGGTCTAAGCGGTGTAGTCTTTCTTCTTCTTTCGAAGGATGAGGCGGAGGATAAAACGAGGAAAGAGTAATCGTTTGGGCCAAATGAAAGGGTGAAACAACCTTCGGAAGGAAAGCAGCCTTGGTCCTCAACACCACCTTATCCCCATAAAAAGATGTGTAAGGGGGTTTAACAGATAGAGCTTGCAGCTCACTCACTCTTCTTGCGGATGTAATTGCCACAAGGAAAACAGTCTTTAGAACTAATAACCTTAAAGGGCAAGAATGAATAGGCTCAAACGGTGAACCCATAAGGAAAGTCAAGATTAGGTTTAGATCCAACTGAGGCATAATGAAAAGAGTAGGAGGAAATTTGTTAAGGAGACCTTTTAAAAAATCTAAGGACTTGAATAGAGAAGGTTGGTCCGGAAGACATAGAAAGGCTGACAGGGCAGATAAATATCCCTTGACTGTAGCCACTGCACAACCCCTCTGTGCCAGAGACAACGCAAATGACAAGATATCTGATAAGTGGGCACATAAGGGGTCAATTTGCCTCTCTCCACACCAATTCACAAATTTAGCCCACTTATTAGCGTAGATAGATTTAGTGGAGTGTCGCCTAGCCGATAAGATAACATCCACTACGTCAGGCGGGAGAGAAAAGGAACTTAGGTTGCCCCGTTCAATCTCCAGGCATGAAGGTGCAGGCTCTGGAGGTGGGGGTGTAAAACCTGCCCCTGCGACTGCGAGAGGTCTGCCCTGAGAGGGAGACGGAGCGGAGGGCATAGTGAGAGTTGGAGAAGGTCCGTGTACCATACCCTCCTTGGCCAATCCGGAGCTATTAAGATGACTTGGGCACGGTCTTGGTGAATTTTCCTCAAACTCGAGGAATCAAGGGTATGGGGGAAACGCGTAAAGCAACTGGTCACACCAGGTCATCTGAAACGCGTCCCCCAACGCTCCTTGTACCGGATACTAGAGGCTGCAGAATAACGGGTAGTGCGAGTTCTCCCGAGTGGCAAACAGATCTATCTGAGGAAACCCCCACATCTGGAAGATTAGACAGACTTGATCCGGATGAAGACGCCACTCGTGATCGGTCGAGAAATGACGACTGAGAGTATCCGCACGCACGTTCAAGACTCCGGCCAGATGATTTGCTACCAAGCAAATCTGATAGTCCTTTTCCCATGACCAAAGCTGTAGAGCTTATCTGCAGAGAAGGTACGACCCTACTCCTCCCTGCTTGTTTATATACCACATTGCGGTAGTATTGTCTGTCAGGACCTGAACCGACTGACCGCGAAGGGATGGGAGGAAGGCCTTGAGTGCAAGACGTACAGCCCGCAACTCCAACAGATTTATATGAAACATCTGTTCTACTGGAGACCAAAGACCTTTGATCTCCAGGTCCCCCAGATGAGCTCCCCACCCTAGAGTGGAAGCATCCGTTATTACTGTGGCCACAGGCAGAGCTTGCGAGAACAGCCTTCCTCGGGAAAGACTGCCGTCCGCAATCCACCATTTTAAATCCGTGGCATTATCTCTGGAGATCTTCACCGAACCCTCAAGATCTCCTTTGTGTTGAGACCACTGCTTTCGGAGGCACCACTGAAGAGCCCTCATGTGCCAGCGAGCGTGAGTGACCAGCAGTATGCAAGAGGCAAACAGACCGAACAGGCGTAGGACTTTGAGGACCGGAATTACTGATCCACTTTGAAACATTGGACCCAACGCCTGAATGTCCTGAATCTGCTGAGGCGGGGAAAAGGCACGATTCAACGTTGTGTCCAGTACTGCCCCTATGAACAGGAGACGCTGAGAGGGCTCTAGGTGAGATTTGGGCACATTCACTGAAAATCCCAGGTCGAACAACAACTGGGTTGTCGACTGAAGGTGATGCAACACGAGCTCCGGAGACTTGGCTTTGATCAACCAGTCGTCCAGGTAAGGGAATACTGCTACCCCCTTCCTCCTGAGTTCTGCCGCAACCACCGACATCACCTTTGTAAAGACTCAGGGTGCTGAAGTAAGACCAAATGGAAGGACCGCAAACTGATAATGCTGCGACCCCACTACAAAACAGAGATACTTCCTGTGCGACTTGAGTATCGGGATATGAAAGTAAGCATCCTGTAAGTCGACAGACACCATCCAGTCTCCATCGTTCAGCGCCATAAGAACCTGAGCTAGGGTCAGCATCTTGAACTTCTCCTGTTTGAGGAACCAATTCAAGATCCTCAGGTCCAGGATTGGCCTCAAACGACCATCCTTCTTGGGGATCAGGAAATACCTTGAATAACAACCCTGCCCCTCTCCTGCTCTGGAACCAACTCCACTGCACCTTTTGAAAGGAGGACTTGTACCTCCTGTTCTAGCAACAGGAGATGCTCTTCTGAACAGTAGGATGGGCGGGGCGGGATGGGGGGTAGAAACTCCCGAAAGGGAAGGGCATAGCCTTTCCCCACAATGCTGGTGACCCAGGAGTCTGATGTTATAACCTCCCACTTGTGGAGAAAGTTCAATAATCTCCCCCCCTACAGGAGTGGTGTGAAAAGGAATTGGTGGAAGTCTAAGGCTGCTTCCCATGCTGCACCCCTCCAGAGGAAGAGGAAGAGGCAGAGTGCTGCTGGGCGGCTCCTCTGGTCCGGACCCTACCCCTCCCTCTGTAAGATGTATAGGAGAGAGCAGAGGCAGGTTGATGCTGGAATCTCCCTCGAAAGGAGGAGGAGGAACCACGACCAAATCCTCGAAACCTCCTAAAAAGTCTGGAGGAAACAGAAGAGGAGGACTGCAAGCCTAAAGACTTCGCAGTGTCCCTACTCTCCTTGAAACTCTCTAGAGCTGAGTCCGCCTTGGAGCTGAAAAATTTATCGCCATCGAAAGGAAGGTCCAAGAGGGTTGAACGCACATCAGAAGAGAATCCAGAGCTACGAAGCCAGGCTTGCCTCCTTGTTGCTACAGCAGTACCCATAGCCCTGGCTACAGAGTCAGTCGTATCTAGTCCAGATTGAATAACTTGGGTTGCCGCCGCTTGAGCATCAGAAACCAGGCTCATTATGTCTTGGGGCACCTCAGTATGAGACAACTTTATTTCGTCCATCAGGGCGTAAATGTATCTTCCTAAAATACAGGTAGCATTAGTGGATTTCAAAGCCATGCTACATGACAAAAAAGCCTTTTTTGATGAAATGTCCATTTTCTTAGAGTCTCTATCTGAGGCCGCAGCTGGAAATGATCCTGGGGCAGACCGGGCTGAACATGAAGCCTGAACCACTAGGCTTTCTGGAGTTGGGTGCCTGGAGAGGAAGCCTGGGTCAGCAGGAGCCACTCGATATCTTCGAGCCACACATCTTTTCACCGCCGAAGATGACACCGGCTTCTTCCAAATTTCCATGATTGGATCCAACAAAGCCTCATTAAAAGGCAGAAGTGGCTCTGCAGTTGTTGAGGCAGGATGCAACACTTTTGTTAAAATGTTCGGCTTAGGCTCAGACACTGGCAAAGGGAGTTCTAAAAAGTCAGCTGCTTTCCTGATGACTGAATGAAATGTTGCAGCCTCCTCCGTATACTCTCCAGGTGATGACAAGTCCCATTCTGGAGA